>NC_051046.1:20177946-20777946 GCF_904848185.1 Acanthopagrus latus
TTTGTGTGACTGATGGCTGGTTACAATGAGAGTCACATTACAGTGTGTTCATGTCTTAATATTTACAAGGGGTTCACATTACTAAATCATGTCGGTTAAGTAGGAAAACCATAGAGGAGTCTTTATTAGCTTTTCTTATTCTGTAATCCTCAGATTCATTAGTCTCAGAATATAGAGTGTAACATTTTTTTTTAAACAGTAGGGGGCAGCAATTATTTGTAACCTCCCCGGGAGGCTGTGTGACGGAAGACAGGAGGCTGATCATACTGCCATCATTCTGAGATCACGCTAGCAACCTGTAGCATGTTAACTGTCAAAGGCTGTGACAAATGCATATATAGGAACTAGGATTCAGGCATTTTATTAGACACCAGCCTAGAAACTACATTACTTGCCAGTGAACTATTCTGATAGAAATATACAGAAAACTCTAACGTAGCTAAGCGCATCTATGAGCAATTTATTGATCTAGCATTCCATGTTTTTTAACGTAGCAGTGGATAACCTGACATCTAAACAAGTCATCCTCACGCATGCTGTTTTCCTAATATTCATTCAACTTGTACATTAAGACACACCTACATCAATCTCATGCTTCTAACCATTTATCCAGGATCAGCATTTGAGGACTAAGCGGATAGTGCTAATTCACATACAGGATTTTACCTTGCAACATGATGTGAACTTGCTATGCAAGTTCAAGGCCAGGTCACTGCCAAGCTGCCCCAGATGGGCCCTTGGCAACAATAAAAACTACAGAAGGAGATGATCTGGAAAACACAGCGTGGCATTCACAAGGTTCTTGGGTCAATAAAATGTAAAAATGCTAAGGCAAAAGTTGGGAGGAATACATGCATAGTGTCCTGAAGCAAAAACAATATCCCGCTGTTGCTCTAGCGGTGGCCACATGTGGCTGTACTGGCAATAATGACAAAATCAAAAATTATACAGGTCAAGCCCATTACCTCATCTAAAAGTCATATTTGTATACAGCTGAATCTAAAAAAAAAGGAAAAATTGATAAATAAGTTTGATTTAAGGAAAGGTGTTGAACAGTGATACTGAACTGGACTATAATTCAGCTTGAATCTTTATTTATGCTACATCCAAATGTTTCTAATCAGAATAAATCAAGTATTTTTACTGAATTGTAGCCATGCTCAGTAGCTCTAATGTGCACATATACAGAATTTTAGGAGTACAGCAGTAGTGTGTTTCTGAATGATGCTAAACAGATCTCTTGTTAGCAAAGACAGACAGAAGAGGGTTGCTCTCCACTGGCATCACTTAATCTCTGGTAAGTGAATGGGATGTTTTTCTCTGAGGCAGATGTCAGTGCTGCAGCAGGATGGAAAGACTAAAGACTGGTCTGCACTGCCACCTGGTGGTCATAAGAACGCCACCCCTAGTCATACACAACCATAAATCTGTTGACGTGTCCTATCAACTGTTTAGTATTGCAACTGTGAGTATTTTTCACAGGCATGAACTTTTCATTTCAGCCATTAGAAAGCAGCAGTGATGTTGTGCTTCAGTTTTATCAAATGTAGGAATGCACACAGATCTGTGACAAGGGCGTGTGACTTTGAAACCCCAAGCATTTTTTACGCTCCATGTTTTGGTTTGTTTTTGGCACGGGCTTTGTCAAGAGTAAACTCTACATACAGCTGATACATCACACAAATCCTCCACTGTGTTTAATGGTATGAACTTGTTAACCGTGTCTATTATGATAAATTAAGGCTCAAAGTTTTACCATGAGCTTTTCAGTTTCAGTGTAGGCACATAATAGTGGGAGGGAAAATAAAATCAATGAATCAATAAATATAAAAACATTTTTCTACTTTAAAACAACTTTAGAGTCGTCATTGTGAATTGAATGGACTGGATGCATACGCGTCATCTCTATCTCACTTTTGATGTGGTTTTCCAGTAAACATTCCTGTTGTTGTATTACTTTCAGTGTCATATGGTCTCCAAGTCATTTGCTTTGCACTCATATCCTCTTGGAGGGACTTTTTTTTTTCTTTATGCCATTCAGTCTAAAATCGAGACATTGCAAGAAATTGATTTTTCCAATTGAGTTATAGTTATAGGTTTGATTTGGGGTGTGGTTTGCCTTCTTGTGCCGATTCTACTGGAGACTTAATATAGTAGCTTACCGTGGTGGTGTGAACAGCTTCGCCCAACTCTATGACTCGTGGATCAGTGGACTGAGTATCTGCCACTGTCGGACTGATCTGGGGAAAGAGAGAAACATTGAAACATCTCTTAATTTCTCACCTGTATTATTTTAGGAACGCACAGATGTCATGTGTTGACACAACTATGAACCTGGTTGCTTTCACTTGCTTTTCACTAGATACTGTACATGTCTGTGCAGGATACGGATGTGAATAGTTTTGATGCCAGAACATTGGTCATGTCATGTCATCGTCTGTAACCACTTTATCCCTTTTTCAAGGGGTCGCGGGGTTTGTTGCTGAAGCCAATCCCAGCTGTCTCCAGGCGAGGCGGGGTACGCCCTGGACAAGACACCAGCTCATTGCAGGGCCGAACATTGGTCAGTCATAATAAAACAAGATATTTGGATGGATAGGCAAAGAAATTACTATATGGCTCACTGATCAGGTGTGATGAAACCTTTTTTTTCCAAGAATATGTCTCGATTTTATTCCTGCTCTTGCCCAGACTTAGTTTGTTATTTAAGTTTGTATGTTAGATGATGTTGATGATGATGTGTTTTTTCTTAAAATGCACCAGTTACAGAGTTCAGCACAGGCTTGACAAACTTACTTAAAAAAGTTTATATTTGAAGGTAAAATTGAACTGACTTGAATGGCTGTGGGCTGCAGGTGATGAAGGTGGGGTCCTCTGGGGTGGATGTCTGTCACGTGTGGTGGTGGATCGGGGGTGGACCTCCGGCTGTGTTGTTGCAGGACGTCCTGGTAGGATTTGGTGTCAAAGTTTGTCCTCCACATCAGCACCTGGGGAATCAAGGGACCAGCAAATTTTTTAAGACCCAAGTCCAGTTTTCTACTATAAAACTAAAACAAAAACCTTGAAATGACAAGCTTTTAAGAGAATGGGGGACATTATGTAAATATGAAACACCAACCTGACCATCAGCTCCCCCCGAGGCAAAGAGATCTCCAGCCCTGGAAAAGGCTACTGTGATTACAGCACCCTGGAAAACAAAGAAAGGAATACAAGCGAATAAAGAAAACCTTGCCATGACAAACACTATTGAGGACAAATCCTTGATGGTGTTTCCGCTTGGCCTGCTGTCTGTGGGTGATCTGGGCTGCTCTGTAGACTCACCTTGTGTCCATGGAGGGTGTAGATGAGGCGTCCCTCCAGCAGGTCCAGGATCTTAACAGTGCTGTCACTAGAGCCACTGATCAGGTAGTTGTTGGATGGATGGAAGGAAAAGCTGTTGATTCCTGCACTGTGGACTGAAACCATACTTACAAAAGTAAGTCACACACACCAAAACACATCAATAGAAATGCACACAAAGAACCCCTGCAGGATAATGGGTTATCTAAATGGGAACATAATTACAGTCTGAGACACTTGAGAGACATTTGCAAGGATAATTCAGGTAATTTTAAAACTTTACAAACCAGATATTCAGCATTATTATAGCTCTGAAATGTTGAGATACCTTGATAATGCTGAATCAGCTTGTTGGTTCTCAGATCCCAGATTTTCAATGAACTGTCAGCTCCTGAGGATGCTATACAGGTGCCGCTTGGGTTAAAATCAACAAATGTTTCTGATCTGGAAAAACAAAAACACTCAGTGGAGTAAGTGACCTGCAACAGTTCAACAGCCTGTTGTGCCAATAATTCACAATAATGCCATCTATAGGAGAGACAAAGCAGTGCCCAAACTAAACATTACTTCAGCTTGTACTGGAGTTTTTTGAAGCTTTTTTAAAAATTGTAATTATTTCAGTGAGGTTTTGGTCCAAAAAAGTCAGTTCAAAGAGGTAGAGACCTGTTTATTAGGAAATGTATTAGCTTTTTCTTGCATTTCAAGACGAAGCACACAAAAATAGTATGCCCAGAGATTGTGCCAATTACAAATACACACATCATCAAAAAAACACTTCATTAAGTGGCACAAAGATTTGCAGTCAGAAAGCTATGATTTAAAAACAAAATCCAAAGTAATGGCAGAATGAAAGCTAAGAAGAATATCAGTACATTAAGTGAGGTAGTTTTAAAACCTACCCTCCATAATCAGTGAAGCAGTTGATGCAGTGTTTGGTGGAGGTGTCCCAGAGCCGGACAGTGCGATCATCTCCGCAGGAAGCTATCAGCCGCCCATCCGGAGAAAACCTGCCGCGAGGACTCGTAAGTTTACATGCACTCAGTACACATTGTAGGCAATCTTGACCAATCTTGATTTGATCTCACTGGTCCATCATCAATTTACGGTGTTGCCTCATTCAAAACTTTTAAAAGGAAAACAATTTAGGGCCGAATGTCTAAAAAAAAAAAAAAAAAAAAATGTAAAAATGCATTACTATTATTTTGGTCATCAAGTCATCAAGATCTGTAATTCAGTTTTTTCCTCGAGAATTTTTTGGCAAGCTGTGCAAAAACTAAATATCAAAAAGAGACCAAGAGTTAAAGCTACTGTCAGGTGGCCTATATGATACACACACAAACACTACAACAGAAGAAGTTACTGAGGATGTGCTGCTGCTGCTGCATACCTGGCACAGCGCACCCAGTTGGTGTGCTGGCTGAGAGAGTTGACAAAGCACTGCCGGTGAACACTCCACACTTTGACAGACTTGTCGTCTGAGGCTGTCACCAGTCTGTGGCCATCATGGGAGAAGGCAACACTGCGTACAGCAGCCGTGTGAGCTTTGAACACTGTAGACTCGCCCTTTCTACAGTACATAGATACATAACAAAAAAAAAAACAACTGACTTAAATCGCTGCCTCTCCAAGTCACACATGCCATGCAGCCTCAGCTTTCAAATAAAACTCTCCTCATTCAAGGAAAAATGACTAGAGCTTACATTGAAGGTGTCCACAGTCGGACAGTTCTATCTTTGGAGGAAGTGGCCACCAGGTTACCAGACGGGGAGAACTGCACGCCAGTGATGGCGTCTTGGTGGCCAACAAAGCGGAAAGCTCTTGCCTTTGGAGCAAGATTCCAAATCATCAGGGTCTTATCCACTGACCCTGAGGCTAGAGGGAGACAAAAGAGAGGTAAATGAAGAAAATTTGACCTAGATATCCTGCTGAAAGTTGCAGTTGATTGAATTACTGGTAATCAAAGAGGTTATTACTGTGAATACAATGAGCTCAGTTTTTATGTGTGATGTTTATGTTGTGGCTCGTATGACAGAAGAGTCTAATCTGAGCACAAGCATGCTGGTAGGTCAGCTTTGTAATTAGAGAGACTTTCCTAAAATAGTCTCTGGTTAGACTTGAGCAAAGATCAATATATTTGTCAACAACAGTATACACCATTAAAGTGCAGAGAGAATACAACACTATGACAGAAACCAAGATGACCATTCTATGAAAAACACTTATAGATCAGTTGATGGTAAAATATCAGAAATCTTAAAGTTTATAAAGCTAACCTGATTTTTGTCAGTTAGTGCTTGCTACTGTATGTCTGTTGCAGTAGGTTGACAATACAACACGCCACTTAGATGTAGCTTGCAATGGAAAGTTGCAGTGTTATTGCTAAGGATCTCTTACTGTTTTGTTTGATTATGACATCATTGTACATCAATTAAACTCTTTCAAGTGAACAATGATGTTAATCCATTATGTCATCCCTTCTGTGAGCCAAAAGCAAGGCCTATGATTACAGGCAACTATCTGCAGATAGAACACCTGAATAGCATCTTCAAATTGGTAAAGATTTCACTGTCAGAGGGATTACCCAGTTGTTTGCGGTTTGGGCTGAAGTCTGTACAGGTGACAGCATCTTTATGCCCCTTGAAGTGTCTCTCAAGGGTTGGATCCTCCTGCAAGGAAAGGTCGCAACAACAAAATCAAAAGTCAGGTCTTCCTGTGGATAACACAGTCATGAAACAAAAACAGTTCCTCTGACTGTTAAGACCAGACTTATGTCTACTTGAAGGAAATCTGTCCACCATTTTTAACTCACTTTACATTTTTTGTCAGAAGCATGATGCCCACTGGCAGAGAATTATTGAGTAAACATAAATTAGCTGACCTTAAAGGACAACACTATTTCATACTGTTTTATGTTTTCTTATATTTGGCTGACCCGGCCACCTTTATGGCTTCAAACAGTGTTCTAGGACCTCCTTCTTCTGAGAAAAGATTATTTATTCAGTTACAGAAACAAAAATATTCTGAGTTTTTATTATTGTCCAATATTATCCAAAACTGTAAATACTGAAAATCTGAGTTTTAAGTTCTTCTCTAAAACTACAAAGTGCCCCTTTAAAAAATATTATGTAATATCAATCTAGATTTAAATCTAGTCTGTTTGTTGTGATGGAGGGCTGGGCAGGAACTTCAGAATGGGACACTGTCTGCCTGAGCAGACCAGACGTGTGTTTAGGAACAGCGCTAAAGAGACATTACACTGAGCAACAAGAACTTAAAGTGGATTACTAATAAGCAAGTCTACTATGATGAGATGAATTAATAGAGGGGACCCAAGCTGTGTTTTGACAGCCCCGTTCAGCAAATCCTCTTAGCAGGTAGGCAGCTAGCTGACTCGGCTACCATTAGCGTCAGTGCACGCTGTCAGTGTAAACCCACTTTTACTCATTAGACTTTATGAAAGTGTAAACAGATTTACTTACCAAAACAGACGCCATTGTGGTCATTTGCCGAAACAGCTAATGTTGTCAGAGGGAAAGTTTAGCCGCCCCGCTGCTGCGAGACGTTACTTCCATGACTGTCAAACTGTGCGCCTTCAGCAGCAGTCTCAGACATAACCTGTCGAGCTCAGATAACACGGCGTTCCGTTCGGCGGTCTTCTTGCAAACTTATTTTACTCTGAATTGTATGCACTCAAAAACTGCGTATTGTTTTCATATGAGCATCCGGAAAAACACCCGCTATTTCTGCAGCTAAAAACACTTGTGGCAGCTGGGAGAGTGGTGCTGCGTTCATGAAACATATGAAAAACAAGGAGATAAGAGGATCCTACTCGACAATTCCATTTCGCAGCTTCAAATAACCGTGCGCGACAGCATTCAAGTTGGAAATGAAAATGTTGAATTTGGGGAATTTGGTGGTACGTCCGTCAAATCAAGGCTCTGCTTACTGCCTCGAAAGAAGCGACAACCATTCAAATAAAGTGTATATATAATAACTACAATATTTAAATCAATAGAATTTAACAAGAATATCACGTAAGCGTTTGGCGACAGATTGTGATCAACGGTATAATTTGTGAGCACCTCCAATGCATTACAATCAAGCCGGGAACTTTGTTTTGTGAACTTTTTGCTGTTGTCATCCAAATAGGTTGTGTTTTTTCCTGGTAAAATGAATGCAGCATTATCGTTAAGGTGGAGCGTCCTCCCGCTGCTAAGCAACTGGCAAGCCATATCAAATGAAACTGCTCTGAGGCAGAAGTGGCCCAGTACCAGCGTCTCTGATTGGTCCGAGGTACAGCACTGACAAATCAGCGACGAGTTTGTTCAACTTGGAAATTGATGTTTGGCTTTTCGGTTTGAAAAGATGTCGCTCAATCGGGGCATCGGCAATGCAGAGGTAATTTTAGTTATATAACAGCATTATTTACTTTTATTTACCCGCAAACTGGTAGTACTGCAATATCGATATTATCATACTTTGAATACAGCTTGAGCCAGCAAAAACAAATGTTGATTTGCAAGCTAGCGAGCTAGCCAGTTAGCTGTGGTCAGTTTTAAATTACCACATCAGCGAGAGTGCTCCTGAAAGACTCATTATGTTTACCGCTAGCTCTTTCTAAAGGCTGCCATGCTTGCAGGCTAATTTAACTATTGTTAGCATCTGCTATCCTGTCGCTCAGGTTTTTTGGGTTAAACAGCTATCTAGTGAAAAACTCATGGCTGTCTTTCCTTGTAGTACATGAGGAGAAGGATACCGAAAAACGCCAAATATCAACATGTCAAAACAAGGCTGGATACAGGTATCTTGTCAATGAACAAGTGTACTACAGTGTTACAGATTATTGACGATTGTTATGCTTATAATAATATATAATGCTCCTTTTGCCTCTCTACTATGTTGCTGTCATTTCTGTCAATAGGATGCAGCCTTTCAAAGTATATGGAAAAACTGGAGGAGATTAGAAAAAGTGAGTAACTCATCTGAAGAGGAATCAGATCAGTGGAAGTGTCCTGTTTTATCATACTCTGTCTTGCTCTTTTTTTGATGTGCTCTCTCACTTAACATGTTGTATGTTTTGTCTGGGGTTCTCAAATCTGGCTTCTGAACAAAAATGTATTTGTTCATAGTCGTACTGAAAACTCACTCAAGCCTGAATCAGAGGTAGGCGTTTAATGATGTCATTTGATTGAATAAGTGCAAAAGGATGGCTGAATTTTGTAAAATGCAAAACCACCTATTTCCAAGTTTTAACATTTGGACTTATGTCTCTGATATTCACATCTGCAATGGGCATTTTATTTATCAGACAGGCTTTAGTGTCTCCTGAAAAAACACATACAGTGTAGAATCCTTTGACCACAGTTTGACCCAGTAAGTACAGAATAGTGTTTCTATTCACAATTGGACACATGACAGTGGTTCAGTCTGTTTGTGTCTTTATAGACACTTTCCATTCTCCCAAAATGTGGACAGGTGGATCAGATAACCCAGTTTGTCAGGACTGTATAAAACTCACGCACGATCCAGTTACAGCCAAGTAAACCTTCCTAAGAGTCTGTTTCTTACTTTCTACTTTAAAAGGTAAACCGGAGAAGTTCTAACCCACTGGTATTTCCCAGTTAAGTACGTTCTTTGTGGACAGTAGTCATTTTGTGTTGACCTGTTCTGATTTCTCAAGGATAAGTGGCATAGATTATATCGCTCTCCAATGGGGGATTGTGCCCCTGTCCACAATAATTCCTGTGTGTCTGCACAAAGACATGCTGGTCAGGTGCCAGTAGAGTTCTTTGAGAAAGTGTGAGCTAGTGATGTCATACTGTGGATAATACCATTATCCCTAGCACAGATAAAACTGTCTGAGCAGCCGGATTTGGGTGTAGTAGTGGCAGCCTCGGCTGGAATACAGTATGGGGACGGACAGGGCAAAGCTGAGGTTTAATGAGGCATTAGAGGGGGATGAGGAGAGTGGGGATCTGCAAGACCCAGGTGAGTTGTGGGTAGTTAGCTGCATTCAGTGGTTAAAGAATCATCACAGTTTTACTTGATTTTGCAATTATCAATCACAGTGATTCGACCTTTGGACCAAATGTGCAAAATTATTAGCTACAGCAGCCTTTCTTAAATACATTTTTTTTAAGGCTGTCATCAGAGCTTTGAGGCTCCCTCCTACCAGAATATTTATTTGTTTTAAATATTATTTGCTTCCCCATTTTTCAGACTATAGATATCGAAAAGATGAAATCTTTAAGCGGTTGAAGGTGACAACATTTGCACAACTGGTAAGCATTGATGTTTATTACCTTATAATACCTCAACATCCTGCAAAATTTATGTGGTCCAGTCAATTATTTTTGTGGCTTATATTGTAGAGGTGACTGCTGGAACGTAGTGAGAAAACCTGATCCATTCACAGGGCTTAATTATTAATAGACCACTTGTGTTCTGGACAGCCGGCTCTGAATTCATTTAGCATGGTTCTCTTTGCATGTTTACCTCCACTTTCTTGGGAGTTTTATTTATATTTGTAACAATGTTTTATTTCTAAACTTGTTTTTCACTTCAGATACTTCAAGTAGCCTCCGTATCAGACCTGAATGAAAGTGATGATGGCGAATCACACACAGGTAACATCATGTAGAGAATGTTAAATGGATTTAACTCTAACAGTGCTGCAGGTGACACTTTTTGATTTCCCACTCCTGCCAATTTGCAGATGGTCTGTCACTGGTGTCCGATGCAGACCTCGAGTGTCTCTCTGAACACACCAACGGCTCCCCACAAGCGTCACTTACTTCAGAACGTGAGGATGCAGGAGACAGCAGGGAACTCTGTAATACTGCCAGGTCAACACTCCTAAGGTACCGTACTCACTGAACCCCCCCACCACCACCCTTTTGTTCTGTCAATCTTTCCAAAAAGTGTGTTTTGTCACAGACATGTTGCTGTTAATACCACAAACACCTATAAAACCTGCACCACCATATCTGCATCTGCACTCAACATACTGTGCATCCCCTTATTGTCCCTTAAGACATCTGTCTTTGTCACACACCCACCCTCCTGTGCACCGCAATAACCTCCCTCAGTATGTTCTCAGCCTCCCCTCTTCTCACCTGCATCCTCCAGCTTGAACAGGAACACCAGGAGTGTAACTCTATCTGTGGTCCCTCAGGGGGGGTCCACAGACTGGGCCTCTGTAATGACAGAGCTTTTAGGTCACCTTCACCTTGTGGGGAGGGCAGATGGAGCGAGAAAGTTGGGCAGCACTGGGGTAAACATACACAAGGGGAAAGTGGTGTGTTTGTATTTGCTGCATTGAGTCATTTTTCCTGTGGTCTCTGGTTTCACGTTAAATGTCTGGTGACTTGCCAGATCAACCCCTGCCTGCTCAGGGAGCAAAATCACTAATAAGTTGTACATAATCGCATTCTACTGTTACAGACATGAGTAAAATAATACGAGGGGATTTTGAAGTGATCAGAGAAAAAAATTGAAATAAACCTTATTTGTGTGGTATGGTACTTTTGAGATACAAAGAGCTGGACATAGCAGAGCACATTCAAACAAGGAATGGAAAGAAATACGAAGAAATGGCAGAAGTGGTAAATAAAATTCAAAAGATGAATTTATTGAAGACATACATATGTTTTACCGCTTACAGTGTTATTAGTGGTGTGGGAGAGCTGAACCTCGACAGAACCAGTCAGAGGGTGAAGAATGAGCCAGTGTTCAGCCCTGAGCCGACTGACAGGCCTTACCCCGACTGCCCCTACCTGCTGCTGGACGTGCGGGACCGAGACCAGTACGACTGCTGCCACATCATTGGCGGTAGGTGCCAAGAACATCAGATGACGAGCTCATCCTGCCAAGAATCCTATTGTTGTTTTAATCATCTCTCTACCTTGCAGCGCACAGTTTCCCCATTGCCATGTTATCTCGGACAATGAACCCCTACACCAAAGAAGTGCTGGAATACGTATCCTTCAATGCACGTCACATTTCCCTGCGCTGTTTTTTAACTGTCTGTTGTCTGAACTTAACCTACAAACTGTGTAGAAAAATGCAGCGGGGAGGATCATCATCGTGTATGATGAGGATGAGAGAATAGCCAGCCAGGCAGCCACCACCATGTGTGAACGAGGATTTGAGAATCTGTTTCTGCTGTCTGGAGGTAAGGTATCGCCAAGTTATCTGGTCATTACATGTATCGTATATACCTCATGCTGTTTGGTTGTTGCCGTGATTGGGACAGTGGCTGACATTTGGGCAGAATGAATGTCAACACTGCTAAGCATGTCCACTGTATGGTTGACAGGAAAATCTAGTTAAACTCATCCAAAAAAAAAAAAATAGCGATACAAAAATATTTTCGAGGCAGAACTGTCGCAGTTTTCATCTTTGACGAGGGTTATAATCCCACTGTGCTACCCTCTCCCAGGTCTCAAGGTTATCGCTCAGAAATTTCCAGAGGGATTGACGACGGGCTCCATCCCGGCCTCCTGCCTGTCCTCTCCCCCATCGCTGAAGGTTAAGAAGAGCTCTGCGCCACAGCAGCCATCACAGGCAGCAGAGAGGAGGTGGAGGTTAACTTCAGACGAGCTGTCCAAAATCCAGGACCAACTGGAGGAGATCCTGATCCCCAGTAACACCAACAGTAAGACCACACTGCCAGACACTAATCAATTTCTTGATTAAAGCAGTTTTTTAAAAACGGAATCTCCATTTAAAAACCGACTCCATTTAAACCAACATCCATTTTTCATGTATTGTTGGAAGCTTCACCCCCCACATGTCATTGATTGACCTGCTGTGCACAAAGGTTGTCTAGGTTATGCTTAAAATGAGTTGGATTTAATTGGTAGTAAAGCTGCAACGATTTGCCGATTGATTGAAAAACTTAGTGGCCAGCTATTATGATAATCAGTCAATTGTAAAAGTCATTTTTCAAGTAAACATTGCTTGTTCAGGCCTTGTAAAGATAAGGGTTTGCTGCTGTTCTTTGTCATCCATGATGTAAATGAACAGTCTTTGGGTTTTGGACTGTTGGTTGGACAAAAGTATGGCTGGGTATTGTTAAGAACCTCACGATTCAATTAGATTTTGATTCTTTAGGTCACAATTTGATTCAATATCGATTTGATTCAATATTGACTTAAATGCTTCGATATCGATTCAGTAATAAACAAATAATTCATTAGGATTCAATGTTGATCATATTTTTGTTCCATGGAATCTGTTATGAGGAGATTGAAGTCAGCCACCAAAATTTAAGTGCACAAACTTAAGTTAGTTTCACAAATGTTATATTTTTGCTCTATCTCATCACTTTGCTTCACCTCAGTATTTTTTGCGCGTGTGTTCACTGCAGGCCGCATGTCCAGCCGCTTGTCAACCAGCAGCTCGCAGTCTAAAGCTTCCAGCGCTCGGAGTCGACAGAGTTCCTCTACAACTGGGAGGGACAGCGCCAGGGTTCAGAGCAGCAGACCCTGGAAATGAAACCACCCGGCCCCCCCCTTCACTGCAGAGATTTACACAAACAGACATACCTCCAACACAAGGTCAATTTATTTCAGGTTACGTTTCCCCATTCCATAACTGTAAAGAAACACATGTTTGGCCCCAGTCTTAACAATAATCCTCCATGGTACTGTTGGAAACTGCTTTCTTAAAGCAAATTATAGGCAGTGTTTCTCTGTGCCCTTGGCCATGTTTTAATTCAGAATATCCACTGACAAAGCTGCTTATATATGTTAATTTGTATGTTCTAGTTTTGAAAATCACACACACCTATTAAAAGTAATTACTGCTGCATTAAAAAAAACAGGACTGAAAGAAACTAATTAAGACTTAATTAAGTTTAAAAAAACAAAATCTGTTAGAACAGAACAAAGCAATTTCATTTCAGACTCATTGGTAACCTTTATAAAATTACTTTATGTCACACTGTTGCGTCTTGTTTTAAAAATATATATATATTTAATAAATGGTGTGTATGTGGATGTTTGCACAGTGCCTCGTCTGTGAATCTGACAACTGATGGATCTTTCTGCACTCAAATTTTGTTCTCATGTAACTATTCTCATCGTTTTTTTTCTTCTGGTTGATGAACATGTCCATATATTGGATAATCTGTTTGATATTCTTTCCTTTTTAATCTTGTTATGTTCAAAGCCGTCATGTTTTTCCCCATCAGTATGACAGCCACCGAATAAATGGCACTCCAATATGACTTAGACTTTGCGGGAGACAAAGTAACTGAATGTTGACGTGACATGAAGGATATGCTGGGAATCTCTCTATGACGTGAGATGTAATTTATATAAATGATATTACAGAGCTGGATCAGTTTTATAATATTAAGACAAGCTGTGTTGTATTTTTGTAATTTTCTCCACGTGTGATGTTGTATTGTGATCTCGAAACTGACGAAGCACCGACAGCCTTTATGTGCAACTTTTTTGGCCACTTGTGCTTTTACGTCACTGTGATTTTCTTTGTTAGAGATTGTGCTTGTCACAGTGTCACTAAAGGATGGAAATGGGTATTTTGTTCTGGATGAAACTAAATTACAAACAGCGCTTCAGTACCCACAGATGCATTTGAAAAACAGTATTGCTAATGTGTGGCCTTTTGTTTTGTTGGTATGATTCTTGTTCACCTCTGCCTGGATACGCTCACACAGTCTCCGATGAAGTGCTTTTTAATGAGAATGCGGACTAGTCTGCAGGCCTTTCTTCTGTGATGAATCATTTGTTTTCACAGTCGGTTTTAATTCACATTAATGATCTGATCATGTGATTTTGCTTGTAAATTGATGTCATTTAAAATGGATAATTGTTTGCTCTATCTGAAGTGTTTTGGTTTTTTTTTTTGTCTAAGGCAGTTGTGTTATATTTGGAGTTAATACATGTTTTGTTTTGTTCTATAACTAATAATTAAACCTCCTTACCTTCCTACTACTGGCTAAAATTGGAAACATTCATACCGTAAAAGAAAACAAAAGTTAATGTCTAGTGAGTGGATTTAGGAGAATCTATTGGCAGAAATGTAATGTAGTGGGTCCTCATTTACTTATGCCATGATTCTACAGTAGCCCAGATCAGACAAACCAAACACTAGCTCTAGAGAAGTCCTCTCCCATTCTCTGTGTTTTTAGTGACTACCGTATATAGGTGGTTGGAATTCTGTAACTGCTAGATTCTGCTAAATCCTACGCACTTGACCTGTGAGTGTTGTTGCAACAAATTTGTAGAAAACGTAGAGATCTTTTATCATTACATTTTTAGACATGTAGCTGTTGCTTTTGTCTCAGTAAACTAACAAAAGTGACAGGATGATATCGGAAACCAAACAGGAATGAAGTTCCACTCTGTGTCACAGCTAATTATATACTCCAGTTTTATTCATTAATGGCTACAATGGCTATTTAATGGCTATTTCCAAAGGTCAGGTTAAGATTGATTGATTGCCATCTTAGTAATGTGAGTTTTAAGAGGCTGGAAACTGATTAAATAAAGACAGGTGTGGAATGCCAAAGAAGAAAAGTCATGTATGTTTATATTTAGAAGGTTTTAACTCATTAAGAAATGGAAACTGCAGGCTTGCACATTTATTTGTCTGTTTGTGGTTTTGGATGAAGGTGATATCAGTTGTAAAGATGGTGACATTTGCCAACAATCTCCTCTTTACTGGGATTACCACTCATAATCACACACACACTTAGTCGGAAGTCTTGTAGGCGTGTTTCATGATGGCCATCAGAGCCAGCCAAGTCTCCTGGGCGGTGGGGATGATCTGATTGGTGGGCAGGAGGAAGCCGTAACGACCGGTGTCCCTCAGCTCAAAGGTGTAGGAGTACTTGATGCCCTGGTTGTAGGTCCAGTCAATGGTGCCACCGCTGGCTTGGTCTACAAGTGAAACAGGTATTACTCGTGATATAGTCATATGAAATACCCTATTATTAACATCTGATACCTTAATGTACAACTTGGCTGTCTCAGCAGAACTTCCACTGGTTTCCAATAGGTCTGGTTTATTACACAGTAAAGAACAGTGTAGAAGACACTTATTTTATTAAATTTCACCGCGGGTTAGTTAGTGAGTTCACTGACAATGTTTTTCAAGCAATATGAGCCAAGTTCTAAAGGGGCTTGTTTGTATTCAGCTTTCAGATTTTATAGTGAGATTTTTGATTATTATTGTCTATAGTCATCCCATTGTAGTTGAAGAGTTATAATAACATCAATGGCAAGAATAAGAAAATAAAGTTATTGTGACTGATATTTAGTATTAAATGTGATAAAATAAACTGAGTTTATATTATAAGCGGTCTTGTTGAAACTTACAGATGGTGTTGATGATGCTGCCGTATCTGTAAGGAGTACCATACAGGGAGGCCAGGGCTTTGATGGCCCTCTTAGCCAGACGGTGCTGTGGGAGGAGATTACCAGGATCACAAATAAACTTCTCTTCATAGTTTCTCATGATACTGTTGCACATTTGAACTTTTCTAACATTACAGGTGAACATTCACGGGACTGAGACCCTGATGAGCCCAGAGAAGAGATCCACACTCAGTTTGTGATCGTGAAAAATAAAAAATAAGACCTGGATGAAGAAGTCATAAAAGTCAAAGAATGTGATTTTTACCAGCTCAGCTCTGTCCTTGGCTGGAGTACTGGTGTAGCCGTAGGGGTAGAGGAGCATCTGGGAGTAGGAATGGATGGAGACGAAGGACTTGAGGTTACCGTGGGACCTCACAAAGTCAACAATGGCCCTGACCTCAGACTCAGAGTTAGCACTTGGTCCACGGTAAGTCTGGGAGCAGGGGTTGTTGCTGGAACCAGGCCCTACAAAAAGGGCGACAACAGTGTCAGAGAAACTGCTTAAAATATTTATATATATATGCCATCCTCTATAACCATCCTGTGAACACTTCTGGAAAGCAATTCCTGGCAAATTTATTTTATTTTGCTGCTGTAGTAGACCATCATGTAGGGATAAAAAAAAAAAAAGTTGGTGCACGTTGGCACCACCTGGTGGTATAACTAAATACAACACTTGCAGACAGCAATGAAGGTGACTAAAATTCTACACGTTGTAATTTTAAAACTACAATAAGCGATATTGGAAAAGAGAGTTGACTGTTGAGTCTCATTTTCAGGTTGTCAATTTCCAAAAAAAAGTTTGTATTTGCTAACCTAGCAATGACACTTGACATTCAACTATCTTATTAGACCTTTAAATACAGGTCAAAAAGGAAAAAAAGTTAAGAATATGTGACCTGGTTTTTAATGATTTTGAAACAAAAGAGGAAAAAAAGAAACACCTCATTGATAATGAGAATGTGGTGCCTTGGTACAGTTCAGCTAGAAGGGAGAGAATTTACCTCCAAAACCAGCATCCCAGTTCCTGTTGGGATCGACTCCGACACATCTTGAACCAGGGTTGGGCTTCCTGGTCTTACGCCACATGCGGTCCTGGAAACATCAGTGTAACTCATCACTACTTGTTGTTTTTAGTTAAGTCTCTCTTCCATTGTGTTTATGTAATTCAGATTTATTTATTTGCTCTTAATTTGGTTGCAACGGACACAAATACACAGTAACAGATTTTCAGATTTCATTAGATGTCTTTTTCTGTTTTTACTGAGCAAATGTGACATTTGAAACTACACTTCTCTTGTGTCATCTATACAACTTGTGAACAGGTCAAATTCTAAAAATATGACAGTGTACAGTAGTTTTGCAGAGACTTTGAACCTAGACAGGGACATTGAAGCCTTTGAAAAATACCATAAATTATCATTAATCAAACACTTGAATATAGACAGCCTGAGATATTCACGGTTGTTTGGGTGTAGGTGAAGCCATCAGGGTTGGTCATAATCAGGAGGAAGATATCCATCTTGTTGAGGATGGCTGTGAGGGCGGGGTCACTTCCATAAGCAGTCACAATCTACTCCCAGAGAAGTAAAGAACACAATATTCACTGCAGTGAGTTAATGGTCAGAAGCTGCGGAGAGTGAAGAAAAAACAAAATCAATATGAGATTTATCAAATCTGCACCTTCTTGGCAAACCAGGTGCCACTGGCCTGAGTGACCCACTCTCTGGAATGGATTCCAGTGTCAATCCAGAGGCCGGGACGGTTGGTTCCACCAGTGCTGAACTAGTACACATGAAAGAAAAGGTGGAGTCAAACAATAGTCCAAGCAAAGAATAAACAAGTAAAGATACTTCAAATTAGAAGGTGCCTATTATTTTTATCTTTATTTTTTGAAAAATAAGTCTTTATTTGTTTTATTCACCTTGAGCACACTCAGGGGACGTCCCTCGTAGCTCTGACCGATCACAATCTTGCTGACCAGGTTGGGATTCTCCCTCACCAGCATGTCCTGGAAGTTGTAGATCTAAACCAAAGACAAGATCCTGGTCTTTAATTTCATTTGCATCGCTTGAGTATAACATCACTCTACATAGCACTGCCTAGAATTGGGTGAGTTTAAACACATTTCTAAAGTTCTATCATTTTGGGTTGCAACATAATAATGTAATAAGAAGTCAGGTTCTTGACTGATGTAGAGCACAAGGGCCAAGTTTTGAAGCTGAATCTGTAGAGGGAGGTCTTGGGGGCTTGGTGGGCCCAGGGGTCTCCTAAAGCAGCAGACCGTTACCTCAAGGCCAGAGGGGCCGCAGCTTCAGTGGCTGCAAAGGCAAAAACCTGCGTGTGGAAGGAACTGGATATAGACAAAAGAAGATACAGGCAGGAGGTACCCATTGTACAAACTATCAGATGACAGAAGAGCTTTGACTTGTGACTTAAAGAATTATATCTGAATAATAACCTTTAGAGGTAGGGTAAGAAGCTTGGGCATTGGAAGGAAGCTTAGCAAAGAGCCACTGCTCCTTCAGGTCAGTTTTGGTGGTTCAGGCGTCAAACATCCCTTTGAGGATTTTCCAGGCATGACTAACTTAGACACTGGGGTAAACAGTGGTGAAATTAGACTGTGTGCCTTATCTGATGTGGGAATGCATCACGATCTCCCTGGAAGAACTGGACTATCTTGCTTGGCCTGCTGCCATTGCAATCCAACCATGGACAAGCATCAAAAGGAAGGAAGGAAGTTTGGGTGAAATTATAATAATTGCAGGAATATTGCCACACGTGAGGTATAAAGCTAATCTTATTTTTCTTCTCATACATTAGATTTGAAGATACCAGAGTGAGTACTAACCTCGTTGATGGTGTGGTAATTGGAATAGTCGAAGCTGTCAGTGGATCTGGGGCCAGCAGCACGAGCAGCAGCTTCCATGTCCTCCTGCTCCATGTCCAGCAATGTCTGCATGACAATAACATCATTCATATGATTTCATGGACTTTTGTTTTGGTGCAGTAAATTTAGCTTTGTTCCTTTTTCCAGCCTGGCCCTGTACCTGCAGGTCTTCGATCATGGTGGCGTACTGAATTGCCTTAGTCTCCAGGTAAACTTTGACAGACTGCAGGCTGTGGAAGGGAACTCTGACATCCACAGGAGAGGCCACATCGGTCACTCCTCTCCAGAAGTCCAGCTGAAACAAAACACAGATATCATACAAGAAGTTAAGCCCAATCACTTTTCAATTTATTCCTAAAGTGCTTGGAACAAAGAGGTTTCTTGTAAGAAAGGAGAACAAGATAATAAAGAAAAGAGTGTCACTTGAATGAAACTTTAAATTACTGTAAGTGAATGTTAAATGACCTCAAAGTGGATCATGTCCTCCAGATCCTTGATAAGAGCCAGCTGGGCTTCATCTTTCGCAGTAATGCGAAGCACCTGATGCCTGCGAAAAGAGAACCACAATGTTTTATATCCTTTTACTCAATATGCCAGACCAAGAAACAGGTTGGCTCACACAGGATGCGGTAAGACTTCTCAAGGCTGGCTGGTTCACTGGAGCAGAGTGATAATTTAGGTGTTGTTAGTTTGGTTGGTTCTACTGGTCAACTGGCACAGCAAAGCTCTTATCAGGGTTTAGGGCTTTATTACCAATGTAGCATTGGAAACACAGAATATCACTAAACTGATTATCTGAGTGTATCGAAACGAATTATTTATACATGCAAAATTATTAATTATCTAGATGATTGATGTCCAAATGAAGCAAACTCTTTCTCAACCAATACCTGTGGGAACGTTTATATCGGAAATGTGCTGCAGGTTAAACCGCCATGAGTGAGTGAAAATATCTGAGACGTAATATTAATTTGGTTTTTACACACCTAGTTTAAGAGTTTTTGCGGTGTGGAGGTGGGTGAATGCAAAAGACTGCAGCATCAGGAGGAAACAGAATAGCTCAGTCTGGGGATTGCTACTAGTGTTTCTTTTAAGGGGTTGTTACAGCCAAAAAAACAGTGATTTTTATTGAATTGAGTTTTTGGACTGTTTTGAACGTAGTTTACACACATTTCAGTGCCATAGACAAAATTTCAACCCCCTCACCTCACCATAGTATTATGGTGTAGGCAGAAATCCCAAAGACAGACACTCAAAAACATCAAATTAAATGCAGAGTATGTCATTTCTAATGCTAAGGGTTTCTCAGTCAAACAAAACAAAATACCTAAGTATGGTGGGATTATGGGAGTAGTTGTCTTTATTGTTATTCAACCACTACTGCTTTTGAAAAACTATCTATATTATTTTAGTAATATCTTATTTGTGCAAAGGCTCAAATCACAGGCGGCTGGGGGGTTCATATGATATGCTCTTGTGCTAATTGAAGATGTGGAACGATGTGTTTTTAAGTTTCTAAAGATTGGCTCCCCCGTTCGCTATAAGTGGTTAGGTCAACCCGCAGCTCGTGTTGCCAACTCAACAACTTTGTTGCTATATTAAGTGAGTTTTCGGACCCCTCCAGCAATTCTTTTTCAAAAAAAGTGACTAGCGCTAACTCTAGCGACTTGTTCTGGTTTTATTGGAGACTTCTGAAGACTTCTGATGTTTCCCTTGAAGTGACAGAGAGGTGACCAAATCAAATGCATTGTTGATTTGAATCCAATTTTAAACCTTGTTGAAAACTTTTGGGATAATTTCAGTGCACACCTCGAAGTACATAACAACACTCTTTAATGCAGAAATGTTACATATCATATCTTAATGACTAGATACCACAGAAGGTCATGCAAAGAGAAAAGTCATACTGTGCATCATGCATGCATAAACTTCCCCAGAAAAATAAAAGCATCACATTTATTGTGAAAGTGGAGTTATTGTATGTCAGGTATCTGAACCAGTTTATATCACTATGATTGGATATTTTCTGTTCAAAAGGGGACAATAAACGGACTGAAATCTTATTCCATGCAATATATACATCACTCATACATTGTAATTTCACATTCCCGCACACATACATATGAGGAGATCACTTACACCCTGCAGGCCCATCTTACCCCTTAAACGTCTCCTTGCCGAGAACGGCCACAAACAGCGCGGCGAATACGAGCAGCCCCCTCATCCTGACCAACAGTGTGAATCTGGTGGGGGTTGAAAGCAGGCTTTTATATCTGAGGGTTCCAATTTACGTGTCAAACCATGTGTCAGAAGCTGTTCCTGTTCTCTCATCAGCCTGAAAATACCAGACCACAAGTTGCACCATATAGGTTTTTGACATACAATATCTGAAGTTGCATTCAGTTCAAAAGAAAAGGGAAGGTTGTTTCAGGTATTGGTTTTTCTTGTAGAAACCAGGTTCCTTATTGCGTTTAATTTCATTTTATACCACAAAGGGCTGATTACAGCATGATTAAAACGTTGTATTTTTTGTATCAATCATCTTTTTTCTTAAACGTCCCATTGAGATATAAGATCCTTTATCAGAAGGTCAAGCTGGCAACTTAAGCAGTTTCACATAAAAAAAAAAAAAATAAATAAAAATTACACATGTTTGGACACATACAACACATTAAGGCAACATAAAAGAGAGTAGGAAAGCAGGCCATACAAACACAAAACACATGGCTTTCAAACTCCAGTCAAAGTTTGTGTAAAACAGCGACATATTTTGCTCAGGGCTGACGCAAGCACCAATACCTTATATGTGAGAAGCTGCATGGAACCAGAGAATATTACACATGATTTATTAATATACTATGACTATGAGGTTGCATTTCATAATCCATCTCTTTATTGGAACCCACAGATGAAGTCGTTCATTTTGGATATCAAAATGGACTCTGAACTGAACTCAGTTTCCCAGAATTTCCCAGTCTTCACACTTAGGTGTAAATTCAACTTTGAGTTACAGTGGGTCAGGATGACAGACCCCACCTCTGACCAGAGAGTCAAAACTCTTTCCATTGTTCTCTCTAATCTCATGATAAAATAGACATGAAGTGCTGATCTAAACTCAGTTTACAGCTCAAGATGGTATCTCACTGCTCAACAGGAAGCCTTGGCCTTCCACCACCGAGGTTCAGCTTTGTCTATACTGTCAGTGCAAGGTTAAATTCAAACCAGCTGCTGTGATACATGTACGATGAACTCTGCATGTTAGCAGAGAAACACTTAGATATGAAACAACATGAGAACTCAGAGTGCAAAAATGCACATCTGGTGCTTACGCAGCACTTGAAAATGAGATATCCACGAAAAAATGTGACACCAACACTAACAACCAGAAACCCCGCACAGAAGTAACACTCAGAGCTAATGTTAATATCGAGCTTTCAAAGTCTACTTCTACATACAGTCAGATTTGCATGGGTATAGTAATCAAGAATGTTTAAATATTGAGCAATAGACATCATCAAATACAATCATTTCCTCTTATACCTTTTAACAAAAAAAATGTTTTTTACACATTTGAGCATGTAATCATTTAAAGATAGCAGGAAGTATTCAGTAAGTCATGATCCTTGACGTTACCTACTAATTCGACATCCCTCCGCGGTGTATGCCACGTAGCTGTTGCTTTTGTCTTACAACTAAGATTGACACAGAAGTGACAGGATGAGATCGTAACAAAACGGAACAATGTTCCACTCTGTGTCACAGCTAATTGGTCTGAAGTATCTTCAAATATCGGGTTAAAATTGATTGATGGCTATCTTAATAATATGAGTTTTAAGAGGCTGGAAAAAATGCAAAGGCTGGAAGAAATGCCAAGGAAGAAAAACAATGTATGTTTATATTTAGAGGGTTTTAACTCATTAAGAAATGGAAACTGCAGGGTGTTTTTCAGCTTGCACATTTATTTGTCTGTGGTTTTGGATGATGGTGATATCAGTCGTAAACTTGGTGACATTTGTCAACAATCTCCTCTCTACTAAGATTACCACTCATAATCACACACACACACGTACGCACACACACACACACTTAGTAGGTATTCTTGTAGGCGTGATCCATGATGGCCATCAGAGCCAGCCAAGTCTCCTGGGCGGTGGGGATGATCTGATTGGCGGGCAGGAGGAAGCCGTAACGACCGGTGTCCCTCAGCTCGAAGGTGTAGGAGTACTTGATGCCCTGGTTGTAGGTCCAGTCAATGGTGCCACCGCTAGCTGGGTCTACAAGTGAAACAGGTATTACTCGTGATATATTCATATAAAATACCCTATTATTAACATCTGATACCTTAATGTACAACTTGGCTGTCTCAACAGAACTTCCACTGGTTTCCAATAGGTCTGGTTTATTACACAGTTAAAAACTCTGTAGAACTGAAATATTTCTAACTTTAGTACTTACAGTGGTAGTGTAACAGAAGACGATAATTTAACAAAATTTTACGGATGGCTTGTGAGTTTACTGAAGATGTGTTTCAAGCTATATGAGCCAAGTGTTATGCCTCGGTTTAGATCCTAGCTGTTTTTTGCCCTGATTATCTCTCGTCCTCTCATTCCTTGTCCCCCCCATTCCCTGCTCATTTGGTTTTGCCCACTTCCCTGATTGTCAGTCTCCTCCCTGGTGTGTTTTAACTGATGGTGTGTGTGTATTTATAGTTCTTGTGTTTCTCCTGTTAGTTGCCAGTTTGCCTTCTTGTCTCCGTACAGAAACGTCCCAGCTCTGATCCATATTGTTCCCTATTGTTTCCAGGTCATCGACATCACCCGTGTACCGACCTCCTTGCCCACCTGCTCCCTGTCTGGGGTGTTTGCCTCGCTGACTGTATTCCTGTGTGCCGAACCGATTTCCCAAGTAAAGAATATTGCCTTGCCCTATCATGTGTCTTGTCGTGCTATTGTTTCCGAACTATTGTTGTATTTTCCCCGGTCGTGATACCAAGTTCTAAAATCGCTTGTCTGTATTCAACATTTAGAGTTAAAAGTGAGATTGTTAATCTATAATTATCTCATTAAATAAGGGATTAAGGCACTAATTCTACTTTTGCAGTTATGAAAATGAAGTTATTTTGACTGATATATAGTATCAAATGTGATAAGATAAAGAGAATTTACATTATAAGCACTCTTGTTGAAACTTACAGATGGTGTTGATGATGCTGCCATATCTGTAACGAGTACCATACAGGGAGGCCAGGTCAGTAATCGCCTTCTTAGCCAGACTGTGCTGTGGGAGGAGATTACCATAATCACATATAAACTTCTATTCGTAGTTTTTCATGTTACTGTTGCACATTTGAACTTTTCTAACATTACAGGTGAACATTCACAAGGACTGAGACCCTGATGAGCCCAGAGAAGAGATCCACACTCAGTTTGTGATTGTGAAAAATAAAATAAGACCTGGATGAAGAAGTCATAAAAGTCAAAGAATGTGATTTTTACCAGCTCAGCTTGGTCCTTGGCTGGAGTACTGGTGTAGCCGTAGGGGTAGAGGAGCATCTGGGAGTAGGAATGGATGGAGACGAAGGACTTGAGGTTACCGTGGGACCTCACAAAGTCAACAATGGCCCTGACCTCAGACTCAGAGTTAGCACTTGGTCCACGGTAAGTCTCAGAGCAGGGGTTGCTGCTGGCACCAGGTTCTACAAAAAAGGGCGACAACAGTGTCAGAGAAACTGCAAAAAATCAAAATAAATGCCACCCTCTATAACCATCCCTGAGCACTTTGTTCTTTAGATGCAAATTTATCCTAAATATGCAAACTGTCTGTGAATTGGTCATCTACATACTGGAAAACAATTTCTGGCAAATCTATTTAATTGTGAGGCCATATGGTCTGTTGACCATCCTGTTTAAAGCCCATGTACATAAGTAGGGATAAAAAAAAAACATGGCACATTGGCACCGTCTCTTGGTACAATTAAATATGACACTTGCAGAAGGCAACACACATTGCTAAAATTCTACACAGTAATTTTAAAGATGAAATAAGTGGTACTGGATAGGGAGTTGGTTGTTGAGTCTCAGGAATGAGACTAGGTCATTAATGAATTTTGTAAAACAAAATAACAATACAAAAACCTCATTGATAATGAGAATGTGGTGCCTTGGTACAGTTCAGCTAGAAGGGAGAGAATTTACCTCCAAAACCAGCATCCCAGTTCCTGTTGGGATCGACTCCGACACAGCTTGAGCCAGGATTGGGCTTTCTGGTCTTACGCCACATACGGTTCTGGAAACATCAGTGTAACTCATCACTACTTGTTTTTATATTATGGGTTAAGTCTTTCTTCCATTGTGTTTATGTAAATCAAATGTATTTATTTCTGCTTTACTTGGTTGCAATAGGCACAAATACACAGTAACATATTTTCAGATTTATTTTGATGTAAATTTAGTATTTTTACTGAGCAAACATGACATTTGAAACTGCAAGGCTCTTGTTTTATCTTATATGACTGTGTACAGTAGTTTTAGACTTCGAACCTAAACAGGGGTGTCAAAGCCTTTGAAAAATACCATAAATTATCATTAATCAAACACTTGAATATAGACAGCCTGAGATACTCACGCTTGTTTGGGTGTAGGCGAAGCCATCAGGGTTGGTCATAATCAGGAGGAAGATATCCATCTTGTTGAGGATGGCTGTGAGGGCGGGGTCACTTCCATAAGCAGTCACAATCTACTCCCAGAGAAGTAAAGAACACAATATTCACTGCAGTGAGTTAATGGTCAGAAGCTGAGGGGGTGGTGAAGAAAAAACAAAATCAATATGAGATTTATCAAATCTGCACCTTCTTGGCAAACCAGGTGCCACTGGCCTGAGTGACCCACTCTCTGGAATGGATTCCAGTGTCAATCCAGAGGCCGGGACGGTTGGTTCCACCAGTGCTGAACTAGTACACATGAAAGAAAAGGTGGAGTCAAACAATAGTACAAGCAAAGAATAAATGAGTAAAGATACTTCAAATTAGATGCCTATTTTTTTTTAAACTTGAAAAATAAGTCTTTATTTGTTTTATTCACCTTGAGCACACTCAGGGGACGTCCCTCGTAGCTCTGACCGATCACAATCTTGCTGACCAGGTTGGGATTCTCCCTCACCAGCATGTCCTGGAAGTTGTAGATCTAAACCAAAGACAAGATCCTGGTCTTTAATTTCATTTGCATCACTTGAGTATAACATCATTCTTTATAGCACTACTTAGTCTTGAGTGAGTTTGAACCTGTTGTTGAAGTGCTATCATTTTGGGTTAACATAATAATGTAGTAAGAGCTCAGGTTCTTGACTCTATGAAGCTGAATCTGTAGAGGGAGGTCTTGGGGGCTTGGTGGGCCCAGGGGTCTCCTAAAGCAGCAGACAGTTACCTCAAGGCCAGAGGGGCCGCAGCTTCAGTGGCTGCAAAGGCAAGAACCTGCATGTGGAAGGAACTGGAAATAGACAAAAGAAGATACAGGCAGGGGGTACCTATTGGAAGTTCACTGCAAACTATCAGACGACTCACAAAGGGAAAGCAGAGCTTGGCTCAGGCTGAATGAGAAGTTGTGTCCGTATTCTCAGCAGGAAGTCAAAGTGGTTGTTGTGCTCCACTAAAGTTGTAACAATTCTGCTCTGCTCTTTTTGTGGATGATGTGGTTCTGCTGAAGTCAAATGGTGACCTTCAGAATGAATGTTAGACAAATGTAAAGTGGTTGGGATGGGGGTAAACTCTGCAAAGTAACCATTTTCTGCTGGTAAACTGTGGATTGCTTGGCAGCCCCAAGTGTTGAAATTTTTCAGGGTCTTTTCCATGAGGGTAAAATGGAACTTGAGTTTGACAGGTGGATTTGTGTGACATCAGCAATAATGTTATCTTGGATGGGCCAGACCGCAGTAAAAAGAGAGCTGAGCCAGAACTGTCTTACCAGTGGATTTACATCCCAACCTTCACCTGTGGTCAAGAGCTTTGACTACTGACCGAAATAATGAAATCTGAATAACAACCAGCCACTGCTCCTTCAAGTCAGTTTCGGTTGTATGTGAGGATTAAGTCAAAACCATTTCATTTAAGTTGTTTCTGGTAGTAGAGCCAGAGGATACCAGTAGCTAGAGAGAGTGTGGATACTAACCTCGTTGATGGTGTGGTAATTGGAATAGTCGAAGCTGTCAGTGGATCTGGGGCCAGCAGCACGAGCAGCAGCTTCCATGTCCTCCTGCTCCATGTCCAGCAATGTCTGCATGACAATAACATCATTCATATGATTTCATGGACTTTTGTTTTGGTGCAGTAAATTTAGCTTTGTTCCTTTTTCCAGCCTGGCCCTGTACCTGCAGGTCTTCGATCACGGTGGCGTACTGAATTGCCTTAGTCTCCAGGTAAACTTTGACAGACTGCAGGCTGTGGAAGGGAACTCTGACATCCACAGGAGAGGCCACATCGGTCACTCCTCTCCAGAAGTCCAGCTGAAACAAAACACAGATATCATACAAGAAGTTAAGCCCAATCACTTTTCAATTTATTCCTAAAGTGCTTGGAACAAAGAGGTTTCTTGTAAGAAAGGAGAACAAGATAATAAAGAAAAGAGTGTCACTTGAATGAAACTTTAAATTACTGTAAGTGAATGTTAAATGACCTCAAAGTGGATCATGTCCTCCAGATCCTTGATAAGAGCCAGCTGGGCTTCATCTTTCGCAGTAATGCGAAGCACCTGATGCCTGCGAAAAGAGAACCACAATGTTTTATATCCTTTTACTCAATATGCCAGACCAAGAAACAGGTTGGCTCACACAGGATGCGGTAAGACTTCTCAAGGCTGGCTGGTTCACTGGAGCAGAGTGATAATTCAGGTGTTGTTAGTTTGGTTGGTTCTACTGTTCGACTGGCACAGCAAAGCTCTTACCAGGGTTTAGGGCTTTATTACCAATGTAGCATTGGAAACATAGAATATCACTAAACTGATTATCTGAGTGTATCGAAACGAATTATTTATACATGCAAAATTATTAATTATCTATATAAACGTCCACCAAACTCATTACACCTGGTGGGAACGTTTATATCACAAATGTGTTGCAAGATAAACCGTCATGACTGAGTGAACGAATCTGACACCTAATATTAATCTGGTTTTAACACACCTAGTTTGAACATTTTTGCACACATTAGCAATAGAATCAGAGAGTGTGGAGGTGAATGTGAAAGACTGCCGCATCAGGAGGAAATAGGATAGCTCAATCTGAGGATTGCTACTAGTGTTTCTTTAAATGGTTGTTTCAACCAAAAAAACAGTGTCCAAGATTTTTCAGTAAATCAAATAGCAATTTTGGACAGTTTTGAATGTATGGAACTTGTATATAAAATTTCAACCCCCTCACCTCACCATAGTATGATGGTGTTGGCAGAAATCCCAAAGACAGACACTCAAAAACATCAAATTAAATGCAGTATGTAAGCTGTAATGGTAGGGGTTTCTCAGTCCAAACAAAACAAAAGACCTAGGCAGTGTGGGATTATGGGAGTAGTTGTCTTTATTGTTAATCAACCACCATTTCTGATCATAACTATCTATATTATCTTAGTATTGTTTTAAAGTTGCATTTGTGCAAAAGCGGGGGGTTATGGTTATGGGGGGATAATATGCGATGAAAATGATATCTTTTTAAGTTTATGAAGATTGTTCCCCCCCCTCCATATGCCTCACAATTGTTTGGTCCACTGCCAATCAACCTGCACCTTTGCAAAGTTATCTTTAAAGAAAGGTGCTATTTTTTTCTTGTCATAAAGTTTTAGGTTTAAGCACCAAAAATGAAAAAGGGTTTTGGCTTGAAAAATTGCTCTTAAGAAAGTTTTCTTGTTTAAATTGTCCCCTCCAATAGCGGGGTTGAAATATCCACGCTTGTACCCGTGTTATGTTGAGTCACGTTCGCCGACTTCCTCCTCACTCTGACACATCATCTGATGTTTCCCCTGAAGTGACAGCCTGTCACTGACAGGACAGTCGACCCAGTGAAATGCACCATTAATTGTAATCCAATTTTAAACCTTGTTTGAAACATCTGGGATAATGTTACACACCTATAGATATAGAACAAAGCTCTTTAATGCAGAAATGTACTGCAGAGGGTAAAGTGAAGTCACACTGTGCATCATGTGTGCACATTGTTTCCTGTGCTGCTCTTGTAAACTTCCCCGGAACAATAAAAGCATTGCATTTAGGGGAGTTATTGTACCACAGGTATCAACCAGTATGAACCTGTTTATATTACTATAACTGGACATTTTCTGTTAAAAAGAAACAGACTAGGATCTTATTCCGTGCAATACATACATTACTCATACATTGTAATTTCACATTCCCGCACACATACATATAAAGAGATCACTTATATCCTGCAGGCCCAACTTACCCCTCAAATGTCTCCTTGCCGAGAACGGCCACAAACAGCGCGGCGAATACGAGCAGCCCCCTCATCCTGACCAACAGCGTGAACCTGGCGGGGGTCGAAAGCAGGCTTTTATATCTGAGGGTGCCAGTTCACGTGTCAAACCATAACCTTGCTTAAGGTGATGGAGGTGTGTCAGCAGCTGGTCCTGTTCCCACATCAGCCTGAAGATACCAGACCACATGTTGCACAGTGTGTTTTTGACATATCTGAAGTTGCATTCACTACCTGTTAGGACACATACAACACCTTAAAGCAACTTAAAAAAGAGAAGGGATGCAGGCTATACAAGCACAAACCATGTGGCTTTCCAACCCCAGTCAAAGATGATGTCAAAAAAAATAAATGAATGTTTTTTGTTGCTCATTCCACACTCCAGCTCACCCTGGGTGCATTTTAGAGAATGTGTTTTATATATCTGTGCTATAGTTAAAATGACAATTATACCAACTATTGTAAGATTTGTTTTATTGTAAAATGTCTTTGTAGCACACAAATGGCTTCTGCTTATCTTATGTGTCGAATAAAAACTCAATTTTCATGCCATAATATTCACTTTTAAACATGTAGGGTAATTTCTTCATCAATTAACATGGCTTATACTTTTGTTGTCAGAATTTGGAAGCTTTAACTTTAATTTTACCTAAAATACTATGGTCTCAATGATTCTTTGTTTGATTTTATGTCTGACCTTCACAACATGTATTAATGTCTTATACTATGTTTTGTAAATGTGTCGCTGTCCCTTATTCCAGCTGTCATTGTCATGCAACAGATGAAAAATAAATGAAAAGCAACAACACAATGAAGTGGGCATGAAGTTTACAGCTCAAGACGGTATCTCACTTCTCAACAGGAAGCCTCGGCCATCCATCGACTTTCAGCTTCCTCTTAACTGTTGGTGCAAAACTGCACTTGGCTGGCAGATCATAGACTAGATTAAAACCAGCTGCTATGATACATATACTCTGAACTCTCCATGTTTGCAGAGAAACACTTAGACATGAGACAACATGAGATGTCAGAGTGTCAAAAAATGTCACATCTGGTGCTTACGCGCCATTTCAAAATGAGATATCCATCAAAAAATGTGACACCAACACTAACAACCAGAAACCCCACACAGAAGTAGCACTCAGTACTAACAGTACTTACAGCTAACAGCTTTTGAATTCTACTTCTACATACAGTCACATTTTCATCCGTACAGTCATCAAGGATGTTTAAATATTGAGCAATAGACATCCGATAACATTTTCAACATATCTTGGAATCATTCTAAAAGTGCAGTTCTTTCCTTGTATACCTTTTCATGTCATGAAATGTTTATCACACATTTGAGCATGTAATCGTTCAAAGATAGCAGGAAGTAAGCAATAAGTAGAGATCCCCGACATTACTCACTAATTCGACATCCCTCCGCTGTGCATGTCCCAAGTTTGTGTTATGCAACCCAGCTGATAAGGACACTGCAGAGGAAAAGTAAAGAGACAGAGGCCGAGACTGAGTCAGGTGTGGAAAACACCTGCTAGCGGGTTTCTGATTCACAGAGACTTACAGCGAAGCAGGCATCGTGTTTGTCTACATCCATGTGTGGTGCTAAACTGGAACAGGACTTCCTACCGGCTTGGTTTAGACATCACTGAAAGCATCATCGACAGCCGTGTTTAAATTCTCTTTTCGTCATGGTGAAACAGCATTTTGAAAACATATAACTTCCTTTTTTTGATGCACTCTTTTCTGGAAATGTGTTGCGAAACAGGAATTCTATATATTAATATAGTGATTTAGAGAAATACAGAAAAATAAAACATTCAGTTGACTTTTTAGCATGTTATTATGGTCCAGTGTGTAGGATTTAGCAGTGAGGTTGTAGATAAAAACTGGCTGAATAACCTTCGCCTCACCGTGCTGTTCTAAGCGTGAATGATGCTACAAACGGCCCATTCTAAATCCAAGTGTTTGGTATGTCCATTCTGTGACACCGTCATGACGGTGTTGTGTTATTAAACACTAATAAAAACATTTTGTTCATCAAATTTCATTTCTGCCCATAGATCCCTCTCAAATTCTACAGAATAGACCTCTGATAGATATTAAAGCATGACATTGTTTCCAAGGAACAGCAGAGAAGAAATATAATCCAGCTGGCTGAACAATTGTGGGTCCAGTTTAAGCAATGACCACAATTATGCTTTGAAGCTGCAATCCATAACTTTAACTACATCATAACTAAAGGCAAATCTAATGAGCAGTTGGGAAAGTTTTAGATTGTGTTGTCGTTGCTATGCAGTCAAAATCGGTGCAGCAATCTGAACAAGGACACACAGTATTTATTTACTAAAGCGATGAAGTCAGAGAACACCACCAATACGCAAACCCTGGCAGCGCCAGTGATGACCAACTGGTTATTATGTCAGAACAATTTGGTGTAACCTGGCGTTACAGAGGCACTAGTTGAAGCTGAAATGGGTCAGGGAAGGGCTAAGATCACATTTCCAACTTACATGTCAGCATGCAATAAACAACCAGGATGAGAGGCATATCATTATGGCTGGTGCCCGAGAACAAATGAGAGAATAGACGTAAAAAAAAAAAAATAACTGTTCGCAAGCCAGGGAATGTGCCGTCCAACTCTGCCTCTGATCCACAGCTTGTTATGCCTTTGTTTTTAATGAGTTTAGCGTGCTGTTCTAACAGTGACTGTACACATCCACAGATGTTATTGTATCCAGGATGCGAGGCCTGTCATTACAGTGTGTCTTGAAGGCCAAATCGAGTGACGACATGTAAGGCATAACTCTATTCTCCATTGTGTTTCTGGTCATTTGCTGCCAGCATTGCTGGCAGTGCTGATAGTAATCCAGTCTGATCACTGGTGTGTATCTGAGTGAATTCCTTTTAAGATAAGTCACAAAAGAGGTTCAGTTTGCTCCAAAAGGGGTGTTTTTCTGATCTTGTCTGAAGAACAAAAAGCGGTAGTTTTTTAAATTTTCATTTTAAGGCAGTAGTAGGGAAATATCAGGGTTGGAAGTTCTGTCATTAAGTAATTTTTTTGGGTTGTACTTTTAGTGTTTTTTTTTCAAGTCTATCATTTTACTTGTACTTAACAACACATTGCACCATGTCATCTACTCAGTTACCTTTAAGATGATAATTGAGCACTTAGAACAATTTGACTTTATGTCTTTCATCCGCATTTTTTCGGATAACAAACGGGCCTATGAAAACACTGACAGTAGACGCAAGTTTGTTGAAGTGACCATGACCACTGAGCAGAACAGAGCAGGAGTTTGGGAGTGATTTAGACTGAAGATTTAGAAAAACAGAAACCCCTTTGATTGAATGCCTACTATGCTATTGATAATGCATTGAACATCAGCAGTTAAAAGTTCTTAATTAAACTCTGGACAGTGTTTGAGAAGAATACTTTGTACTTTTAAGTATTATCTTAACACCTACTTGTAACTAATATTTCAATGATGTAACTTCACTCATACTTGAGATTTTCTGTATTTTCTCCAGCACTGGGAAATATTGGTCCTGTTTAAACAGGTGAATAATAACAATAAAGAGGAATGTGTCTCCAGCCAGTACACACACACACACACACACACACACACACACACACACACACACACACACACACACACACACACACACACACACACACACACACACACACACACACACACACACACACACACTTTTGAAAACAAACATCTGTTACGGATTTTTGGAGTTTGGTCCTCTGAGCTTAATTTCAGCATTTTTGTGATTCCACATTTGTATGTGTATTCAAAATGTCACCAATCGCTCATTTTTCACTGGTTTGAATTGAAATTTGTCCTGAACATGGAAGAGACACTATGTTTTAATTTGCAAGCTAACAGCTTGACATTACTTTGTTTGAAACATATAGGTGATATCATACTGCTCTGTGTGTCTGGACATGATATTAATCTTTCTATTTCACATAACATTATGTTATGTTATGTTATGTTATGTTATGTTATGTTATGTTATGTTATGTTATGTCATGTCATGTCATGTCATGTCATGTCATGTCATGTCATGTTATGTTATGTTATGTTATGTTATGTTATGTTTCCCCCCTGTTGATGTACATTTCTTTCGGGGCTTTCAGCTTTTCAGCTGCTCTTTGGTTTCTTCGAGCTCTTGGAGAAGTCTCTGTTGAGACATGTCTGTGTGGTGCTCGCTAGAGTACATTTCCTTCAGTTGGGTTAGGGTTATATTCTGTCTCAGAAAAATACTGTGAAAAGTACTGTCTCTGATGAGCTGATAGAGTCCTGTTGTTGTTTGCTGTTTTATCACGTATTCACAGCTGTGTCACTGGAAGATGAGGCGTCGGACTGAAGAAATGTCCTGCAAACCTGCAGTTTAGACCTGCTAAAATAAAATGCTGGCACGACAACTGGATGGTTTCTCACACACACACACACACACACACACACACACACACACACACACACACACACACACACACACACACAAATCCCATCTTTTTTGACTTTTGACTTTCTACACATTTCAAGCTGAGGTTCACAGCACCTTTGTCATGACAATCCTCCAGCTCCATTACACATGGTTGGGCCGTGGTAAGTTTTGGATGCGGCAGAGGAAATGACAGCATCTCTGGAAGTGGGAGAACACAGCTGTCTGAGAGTTTACAGATGTTAAGTAAATGTTGTATTACAGATGTTCATACCAGACAGCAAAGATCAGACATCAAAGTGAGGCTGAGTGTTGCTGAAAAACAGCATCCAAACTCATTCAACCCTGACAGATAGGCGTCCTACAATCGACCCTGTCAGGGAGTGACAGTGGTGTTTCCTTTGCAAAGGCCAGCGGCAGTCCACAGAGGAAGTTGCTAACCACATTGTTTCCTGTCACTGGGGCGACACTGCAGCTGTTTCACACAACCATGAAACATCAGATCACAAAACAAACCAGCTGTGGTGTGCGGTTTGTGCCAGCATGTACGTGTGAAGGCGCGTTCCAATGTGTGGATCTACGACTACATTCAAAACGGAATGATTTTTTTTAAAAAAAACAAAGACAAATTTAACAACATTTATTGACATATTTCTCTTGTTTCTATAACGCACCATCAAAAATCACTAAACATAATTGTCAGGGCAATAACAGTCAAGTCATTGGTGGAAAATACAGCGAGTTTAGAATCTGAGCTGCTGCAGGTTGAATCTGTCAAAACACGGACATCCTTTGTTATGACAAGAGCACGCCCCCTACTGCTCTCTGATTGGTGCTTCTGCGCCATCGGGCCCGCTATATCCATTTGTATTGGTTGATATGATGATCTGTCAAAGCACAAGCGCCGCCTTTTAAATCAATGAAAAGTGAACGGGACCTTCGGAGAGAGAGCCACGTCAAGCTCGAGAGAGGACGTAAAGACGTTCCCGGAAGTGAGGGAACTCGATCTTCTAAATAAAATAATTGAAACCCAATTTACCCCAAATTGTTGGGCCAGCTCCTTCCATGGTAGTTTACTGCGATGTGTGTGTATGTGAATGGTTAAATTCACATACACATTTCAAAAAGAACATTTAACTTGCAATAGCCTGTTTTCCTCAAGTCTACATGTAAGCCTAGACAGATCTTTCTGTATCTTATTATTCTTTTTTTTTTTTTTAGTTTTGCCGCAGAATTAATAATATTCCGCTTTAAATACCTTTTATTCATAATTTGATCGTCTCGGTTTGTCGGTTTATCATTTCCACCGGCTGTACCCGTGGGATTGGTAAACCCCCTGAACGAGGGTTTTATTTTGAAAGCACGGACCGGAAACCCTTTCGTCCATTTTGTTACGATTGACGTCAGTGCGGAGCAGGACCTCCGAGGGGAAAGCAGACCGTGAACCGGGTTGTTTCATTATTCCTCCGGACCGGTTTCTGTTTGTTAAAACAGCTTTTTTTACAGTTGCTGTTCGATTCGTCTGGACCGAGTCAACTCCTCGCTGACAAACGCTAAAATGGAGATAGAGAAGGAAGTGAAGAAGGTAAGCTGTCCTCCAGAGTGCTCGGCCAGACGGGGCACGCCCTGAGAAGGTGTGCCGAGCACGGGGCAGGTGGCGAGAAAAGTTACAGTATCACAGCCAGACTTTGTTGTTCGCTTGGAACCTTTCATTTCGATCGTGTTTCAGAGTCATTTTTTTGCGTTTTCATTGATAATAAAAGATAAATAAAACGATATAAATATGAAGCAATAGCTAGTTGAAAGATGTAACAGCAAGCACTTGTCTGTTGATTTGGTTGGAAAAGTAACGCTGGAGCTGCCTGACTTGTTAGCAGGAGAACTTCCTGTTAAGAAAGTCAGCGCCAAATTGCATCTGAAATTTTGGCAACTTAGTGTCACCCTCTATATGAACCAAACTCACAAGCTCTGTAACATGTTATTAATCTTTTAGCAAAATAACTGAATAAATAACGAAGTTCGGCATGCATGTTGTGCACGAAACAGCTGTAGTTTATAGAGTGTTGATGTTTTAGTTTTCTATTGGTGTGCATTTAAGTATATTTCTATAACAACAAAGTCATCGTGAGAGTAAGGGCAGACTAGTTGCGAAAGCAAAGAATAAGTGCTTCTTATAAAGTTTATACAACTGCCAAATTATAGAGCTAATCTCAGTAGTTCTTGAAAGAAAAAAAAGAAAACAAGGTTTGTTTTTTAGTCTTAGAGATTGATTAGAATTGTTCAACAGAGTCAATCCACAGGATGTTAATTCATTTCAGAGAGTTTACTTTAGATGCACATGGTTGCTGGGCACATGTTGAATTCATTGCACGTCTGGCATACATTGAATTCCTTCTTAAAAATCTGCACATGACCCAGTCATAGTGTAACTAATTGGAAATTGACGCATTGTTGGAATTGTTTAGTGTGCCCTTCAGTTTGGATCTCAATTGATGTGACACTGGAAATTAGTAGTTCAAAACATCATTTTTGGTGACCCAGGGGCTCTTTTCAGGGGTGATTATCCTGGCAGGCACTGTTGGTAATCCATGCTGTTAAAAATCTGATCCGTGTGATCCGAAGATGATGAGGTGTGTAGTAGCTGAGCTGCAGCAGCAATCACTCAATAAGATGTAACATCTGCATTGGGGATATGTATGTACCAAACACAGTTTGTTTCTAGGATAAGTCATGTACGTGCAGACACAAACAGTTAAAATTAGATGAAGCACATAAAAAATGCCTATGCTGTGTGTGGCATGAAACTAACAGATAGTTTGCTCCCCACAGTGTGTACTACTCCAGGATTCACCATTCATTGTGTCTTTCTACAAGGTCGTTTGACTCTATTTTTGGCATTAGCCAGCCTGTAATAGAGCCAAGATGTCTTTATATGTCTGCAGATATATTGCTAGTTGCTGATCAGTTAGACTAAACAAAGTCAACTCAAGTAAAGTGCATTGAACCTTGTTTATACAGTATATACAGTAAACTGCTGTTGGTAAGTGGGTCTGCGCAGCTGGATGACCCAGACGGACACAGTCGGACATCTGTTTTTAATCCCTGGAGGAGATAAGCCTTCAGCGGCTGCAGGTCGCCAGGCGTTCCTCAAGCAGCAAGAGGCAGCTGTAATTATTGTCAAAATGTAACTGCCCCTTTTAACCTGTGTGTTTAGGTAATATTATGCTCAATTAAGCTCATGCAGTCTTCCAAAGAGAGCGCTGAGGTAATAAATTGCGACTATGAGCGCACTGTGTACAGGCTGGCAAATCATCATCACTGCAATTTTATTAGATTTGAGTTGTTTTTGGTGATCTCCACTCTGAAGTTGTGACCTTGTCTTGAGTCACATTCTTTTCCAAACATCTAAATGGCTGTTGAAGTTGCCATGGATGAAGATTCTGAGGGAAAATTTGCAACAGAGAAGAATCATGTAATCCTTTGCGATTTTTGGCAAGCGGTCACAAAAATGCAACATGACAAAATCAAAACAGAAAACTGTCTCCAAAGCGATGGCAAGGAGGCGTAAATAAAATGTCAGAGGAAGATTGATGTTGGATAGTTGAATGTTTTCATCATTTTCACCCCACCCAGTTCATCAAAAGAGGGAAGTTTGGGCCAGAGGAGTGTGTCTTGATGTTGCAACATCATATACAGTATTGTGAAGTGAAACCAAACCTAAAACAGCTACTGTGTGAAATAGGAATAAGTGCTACTTAAATATAGAAAAGCAGCGTATAAACTGAAACTAAAGTCTGCCTCCTTGAATCTGTCTGTCATCAGATGTAGACATTTTAGCTGCTCTACATTAGAAGAAAAACAATATAGGCCTATAGTAGATGTAACAAAACTTATTCAAAACTTTCACAAACTCAGTTTTTCTGTGTGTTTGGTTTCTTATTGGTGTTGCAGAAACAAGATGGTGTTATGAGAGCAGGCTGAAATTAAAATGGCCCCATAGCCAGCCACAACCAGTCATCATTACATCTGCCACTGGTCTGCTCCTCAGGCCTGCTGCAGCAAAATGACTCATGAATATGACTCATTGGACCTGAACTGCATGCTTTGTGTACGAACCACCTCTATGCAGAGCGTGATCACTGGAATTAATCATCCTGTGGGCTTAGTCATAATACTGAGGCAATGCCTTTTAAACTTTGTTCCAAAGAAAAGTCACACACAGTGTGACCTCAGCCAGAGATGGCCCGTCGTCCTCACTATGGCAGGGACAAATATTTAGACTATGACACTTGGCTTGTTTCACTTTGAATCCAAACATTTACACAATTTAATGTATTTGACTGATGCTCTCTTACAGACTTAAAATGAGCACGGTATATTCTGTGAAATTGACTGATCGAAGACTTTTCAAGCAAGATTGAGTACAAGTTTGCATTTCAAAGAATCTGTAAAAAGTTTGCTCAGTTACCAAAATATTTCATACAAAACCCAGGTCCTCCTAGAATCACAGCTGAATTACATGAATTACATGAATTATTAGGAAAAGTATTTGAGAAAAAGACGAAAGGATATGTATATATATATATATATATATATATATATATATATATATATATATATATATATATATATATGTGTGTGTGTGTATATATATGTGTGTGTATGTGTGTGTGTGTATATATATATATATATATATATATATATATATATATATATATATATATATATACACATATATATATATATATATATATACACATATATATATATATATATAGATATATATATATATATATATATATATATATATATATATATATATATACACACACATACATATATATACACACACATACATATATATATATATATATATATATATATATATATACACACACATACATACATATAATATATGTATGTGTATATATATATATATATATATATATATATATATATATACACACACATACATACATATAATATATGTATGTGTATATATATATATATATATATATATATATATATATATATATATATATATATATATATATATATATATATACACATACATATATTAGCAATTCCAAATAGACATATAAAAAACACATTACAGATTTAAAACCAGTCAAAGACAAAAGATTTTAACACGATTTACTTATTACTTCTTTACGGAAGTTATAGTTTTTCTATTACGTTTTTACTTACAAGGCCAGTTAATCAGTCTTTCATTGTACAGCTAAACATTTGCTTCGACACTTTTATTTGTGCTGCTTGCAAAAGCAAAAGTTAAGGCTCTTGTGAATTCTATTTCGGCTTCACTGAGATTCACTGATGTGTTTTCCACTATAATGATCAGAACAAATCATGCAGCTAAACTCAATAATTCTGCTATTTAATGGCTCCCAGTGGGGGAAAGTCTTGCTTGTCTGGAAGGTGTAATGGAAGCGGAAATTTTGGCACCATGGCCGTTAAAACGGGAGTCACTGTCTGCATTCCAGAGTACTGAGTGTCTTTTGGGTCAAAGACATGTCTCTGACAAAAGGGGTGCCTGCTGGGGACCCACACAGCTTCCAGCAACAGTGAAAAGCTGACCATATATGGTCATAAACAGCGATAATGGATTAAGGTGGACATGAGCATTGTGTGTCACTAAGGACAGGGGAGAAGGTGCAGCCGTTATGCAGATGTTCAGAGAAATGTTGCAGAAATATAACTGGGGTCTCAAAATATTTAAAAACCAAGTTTTTACCCCCCATTACTTTGGTTGTAATGTCATACAACATTAGTCTATCCATCCCGTGATTTCAATCCAGAGTCCTGTGAGAATCACCACTCTGCTGTTGGTCCATTTTTGGTCTACCAAAACTTCTTCTTAAATATTTTATGATTCCTCCAAGAGCAAACAACAGCATCTTGAAAACTGGAACACTCTGGTGGCTTAGCAATCACTTTCAGTGATTGAGCAGACAAAACAAAACTTAGATAGCACTTGTAATCTCCCTGTTTTGCTGTGTTTACAGATGACCCTCGGGCATGAGTTTGGTGCTGGAGCGGCCTGTTTGAAATGCAAAGACAAGTGTGAGGGCTTCGAGCTGCATTTCTGGAGGTTTGTACAGTTTCAGTCAATCAACATATAACCATCCCAGAGACAAGTTTGACAGTGGCATGTCACTCTCAGTAAACTGTTGTCCTGTTTTTAAACCAGAGACATTTGGGTAATTCAGGTAAATGAGCACTGCACACACAAATGGAGTCGCTTAGTAGCCCACAATAGAAAACTGTTCATTAACACCACTTTGCTTATTGGGCAGCTGCCAGGTAAGTGATAATATAATTATGAAGCGGGACATTATATTAAAACATGCTTATTTAGCACATTGTTCATGGAGTACTACAAGAACAGCAATTAAAATGTCTGTTCAGGGACCTGAGTGGTCAATAACACCACTTTGCTTAATTAAAAATGCACTGAAAGCAGCAGGAGTCGTGGCCCAAGAGGATCATGCTGTTCCTGAGTACAGCTGCTTTTCATGTTCGTCTTTGAAAACAAGAGTCCAACGTCTCATCAGCTTATTATTAACAAAAACGATGCAGAGAGGGGAAATATCAGGCCCGTGTGGAGCCCACTGGGTGCCTCAAGTCTAGATTCAATAATCTAATTGTAACTAGAGGCTGAGAATTTTCTCTAAGCCATGCCTCTACAAAAATGCACATTAGTTACAGTTTAGAGTTCTTTTAAAAATACATGGTCAGGCAGGTTATGGGCAGCCTGACTACCCAGGGTTCTGTGTTTTGCTTCCCTTGTCTGTTTATTTGGCCCAATGGCTCACGAAATACTGTGCTGTCTGGACAATCATCCACACTTGGCTAGTTCTCCTGAAGACAACACGAGGTGCCCTGATGCCCACCACAGCACTGGCACAAAGGCCCACCATGGGGCAGTGGTGTTGCTTCTTACTGTGTCTGACATTCAGCAAGGAATGTGGGACTGTTGTTAGTTTTACGGTCAGACAGTGGGATTACTTACAAAACCATGTTGATTCACTAGAGATCTTCAGTATTTGACTAAATATAATCCAGTGGAAATGCTTACAGTATATAGACCTCATATTGCAACACATGTAATGTTTTCTCCACCTAGTTTAAGACTTCTTAAATTTCAAAAATGTAAAAGATATGAGAAAAATGTCACATATTTGGCGGTTGAAAGTTTTTCTAAATTTGCCGCTTTTCTTCGTCATTTATGAAAGTAAATGGAATTTGGGGTTTGTTTAAAACAGAATGTTTAAGGTTATGTTCCATATGTAACAAAAGTTATGTATATCCTTAAGATAAGATGTACCTTTTATTGATCCAGTGTAAAAGAAATTACATTTTTCACAGCAACAAAATGGAACAAAAAGTTAACTTGGAGAAATATGTAATAGAAGAAAATAAAAATACTCCAATAATGGAGACAGCAAAATTGAATAGAAATGCTGTATACACAAGATGGGTCTGTGTGCAGATACTTGTGTATTCTTCATATTAATGAGCAAAAATTCTTTAGATAAACATACAGCAGTAATTTACAGTTGATTACATAACTCATTTTTATTTACAAGAAAACTGCACAGGACCCCTTTAATATTATCAGAATATAAGGTCACTGAAAGAGAATGTGGAGAATTATCTTCAGTGTCTCACAGGCACTTTATATAATCAAGAGTTTCCTCAGCTTTTACCAAACACAGTCATGCACCGTTACAAAGTGAGCCTATTCCACAGTTTACAAGATGTTCCCAGAATATAAATGCTGTCATAATTGCTGTTTGTTCTTGCCCATAAGACTCAAACTCGGTTTAAACAGCTTGACACAGCTGAGAGAAATCTGTGGGCCAGGTCATGCTGAAGCATGCCTAGCAGTCATAAATTATGTCCCAGATGCTCTACAAATATGAAGCGCATTGTGTTGAGGCATGTGAAAAGTGCAGATATTGCGCGATGCCTGTTATTTTGGTTTAGCAAAGTTGTAGCAGATTCGAGTAAGAAAAATCCAAAAAGAAAGCATGTTTGTTTGAAAAAACAAAATACAATGCAAATAGTAGAGTGTAAGAGATTAGAGACAGACTCAAGACATTCCCACAGTGATAGAGTTACACTGTGTGTGTATGTAACATGTAGAATGTGAAATTACAAAATCACACTTCTAATTCCTCATTAAAACACACAGACAGTAAAATGAATGGATAGAGCTTCCATGTCTGATATGTAAAGCCAGTGTGGAAGTGTGTTAAACCTGCCTTTTTCTAATGGACAGCTCTGACACTGGTTTCACACAGAAAAAGGTGTAATCTTATGAGGACATTACTCTCACTCTCACTTGATTAAGTCAGCAGTTTCCTAATGAGTTTATGGTAATTACGAGCTTCAGGTCCTCTTTAATACAGCATGATGTTTGGTAAATCAGAGCAAAACAGAGAGTTTTCCTCTTCCCTCTCTGCAGGAAAATTTGCCGAAACTGTAAATGTGGACTCACAGAGCACAACGTGCAGATGAACTCGGAGGAGAACAAGAAGGTAGGCAAGCTGTTTGAGGACACCAAGTACACCGGCCTCATCGCCAAGCTGAAGAAGGACGGCATCCCTAGCTACAAGGGAAACATGATGACCATCAGTCTGCCGAGCCCTGCAACTGCCTACGTTGTACCACCAAGTGCCTCTTCCACTGTAGTGCCCCCCTCTGCCACAGCTGGTAATGTACAGCCTGCAGGAGCTGCTTCAGGTACAGCACCCGGAAGGGCGCCAGCGCCGGCTCAGGTTCAGGTTCAGGTTCAGCCTGTGCCAGGCAGCATCACACCTACCAAGGCTAACAAAGTGCCAGTTGCTGTCAGCGCCACAGCTGCCAATATAGTTCCAGTCCCTAAAGATGTGCCAATGAAGTCTGTCACCTATGAGTGGGCGCCACCAGTGGCCAATAAATATGTGGTAAGTGCTTCACAGAAACAAGTGCTAAATGATTGTAATGGAGAAAGTTTTGATTATCGATTAATTGTTTAACTCACTGATTAAGGTGAAGTAGGGAATGATTTGCTGTTTTTGCTTTGTTTTTATTTGTTATATTATAGTTATAAATTGAACATCCTAAGGTTTTAGACTGTTGGTCAGACAATTTGGAAATAATATGTAACCTCTGGTTCAGGCAACTTTAAATGATTAATTTACAAAACAAAACAAATATTGCAGTTTAATGGATAATAAAATCATCATTACCTGCCTGGTTCAAGCACGAAGGCATTGCATATTTTTTTGTATATTATGTGACAACAATGATTTGAGTAGCAAACTATAAATCATGGGTTGACTCAAATGGCAAGATTTTTGGAGGATGCCGTTTTGATCCCCCAAAAGGAAACTTTTGCATTTTTTTTGTGTCCTCACTTTTTCTTGAAAAAACACAAGCTGGCTCTCTGCTGTTTGCTCCATTTAAAGGATTCATATTTGATTGTGCATTGCCTTTGTTTTGTTCATGTCAGTTTGACACACCATAGCAAAATAACTAAAAAAACATTTAAATAATCCTTCCAGTGTTAACCTTAAGAAAAATTGTGCACAAGTGTGTATTTAGCATGTGTTCTCCAGTGGCTTTTAACCTGATTAGCTGTTCAAAAAACACTGAGACTGTTTAATGACAGGACATTAAGGTCACAGAAACATTTCATTGTTGTCTATGAAACAACTGCTTTTTCTTCAAATTACATGGTATGTTTCGCCATAGATGAAGCTTTAAGAACACTTTAGGGGTTCTAATTAGAGCCTTTGTTTACAAGAGGTCCAAATGACAGTCCATGTGGTTTATATGTATATATAACTCAATAATATAATTATATTGATAAATAATAATTAAAAGAGGGGCTGTAAGGGATGTCTCACATTTCAGTCCTCTCCTGCTTGAACTACCAGAGCTTTACATCTCTAGTTGTAAGCTACGTATCTGTTTGTTTAGTCTACTACTGTAGCTGAAGACCTTTTGTTTGCATGTATATCTCACCTCAAGACTCTGTTTTTGAAGTGTTATTTCAAGAATTTCTCCTTACTCTCTATGTGATTGGTCCCCTAACCTCTCTCTGTGCACTCTTCTCATGTCTGTCCTTCACACAGTCTTTCTTTATCCCATCTGAGCTAAACTGTGTCATCTTATTTGTCCTCTGACTTCCAGGCGGTGCGTTACATTGAGCTGCTCCCACCAGAGAAACGTCCGGTGGCTGGTACAGAGGGCGCCGCTTACCGTCGGCAGCAGATGGACCGCCAGCTGCCTGAACATGACCAGGACCCATCCAAGTGCCACGAGCTTAGCCCTGCTGAGGTCAAGCAAATGCAGCAGTACGTCCGCAAGTACAAGGATGAGGCCCTAGGAGTCGGAGATGTTATGCTGCCTGAAGAGATGGCTCTGGTTTGGGCAGGACATGGTGGAGCTGGTGCTGGTGGTGCACCTGGTGCTGCAGGAGCAGGGGTTGGACCTGGGGTTGGTACATCGGGGGCTAGTGCTGGAGCTGGTGGCGGAGTGGGAGGGGCTGGATTTAGACCAGGAGTTGGTGATGCTGGGGTTGGGGCTGGGGCTGGGGCTGGTTCTGGCTTTGGACCTGAAGTAGGGGGTAGCAGAGTTGGAGCTGGGGTTGGACCTGGAGCTGGTTCTGGAGCAGGGGGCATTAGAGCTGGAGCTGGATCCGGTGGTGCTGGGGTTGGAGCTGGTGCTGGTTCTGGTTTTGTACCTGGAGCAGCAGGTAGTGGAGTTGGACCTGGTGGTGCTGGGATTGGAGCTGGTTCTGGTTTTGGACCTGGAGCAGCAGGTAGCGGAGCTGGACCTGGTGGTATTGGGCCACTTTCAGGTCCAGGGGCTGGACAGTTGGCTGGTTTTGGGCCAGCCGGAGGAGCTGGAGGAGCCATGGGTACCACTGCCACTGCTGGAGCCATGGGCATCCCTGGAGCTCAGCAAGCTGGACTCCCACAGCAGAACTTTGTAAGCAGTATTTTTTTAAAAATCTGCTATCAATCTGTCACTTTCCTGGTCATCGACACTATTCAAGCATCCAGACAAGATTTTTTTTATTCTTATCGTAAAATTAGAAAGGATATTGTATTATATTCTATAGTAATATGGTAAAATATGCAAGGAAAGTGTCACAGGAACACAGCAGTATGTTGTGGCTACAGTTCAGAAAACAGCAGGTTAACAGTTCAGACAGAACCGCCCTCAGGTTCAATTTCCCGTAACAACAGGCATCCAGCCTGCAGAAGTGTCAGTGAGTCACTCCTTCCACCAGGGGGAACTATACAGTAGCTTACTCTAAAAATAAAAAAGAAGATAATAAATAAGTGCAATATTGGCTAAAATTGTTTGCAGTTTGCAACTTTTTGCACTAACAAAGTAAAGAACAATACTTTGTTACAGCTCAGCTTTGGCAGCAATCTGCATCAGTTTCAGTCAAGACTGTTCCTATTCTTGCACCAAGCTAGATATGATTGCTCAACATTTTGCTTTAATGCAGGTAACAGGATAATGCTGCTGGTTCTCAACCAGTTCAGCTGGATAACCCTTAAAATTAAGCACCTCATCACAAATTTTATATCCACCAAAGAGGGATTTTTTACTGACTTTATAAGTTTGAAAACAAAGTAAATGTAGTAAACTATATTTTTTTTAAAATAAAGTGTTGTCCAGTGACATCAGTGCACTGAAACAACAAACTTCAGTGCAAATGTAATAATTACAAATGACATCAGACATCTTGTTCTGCATTATGTTCGGTATATTCTGTGTGATGGGCCAATAATGGCTGATAACACAATACAATGGTCTGGCTCTTATCATCTCACATTTGGGGAGGACCCTGGCATTACACCAGTTAATTATGTCAGCACTAGGGAGTCCATATTTAAGGTCAAATCCATGTATGTATTATCCATGTACAATATGCTGATCAAGTTACAGTCATTTAGTATCACTGATCCTGTTTTCTCCAGTGTATTAGTCCATCATAAAATGTTATTCCTATACAGAACACTAGGTGGAGCCATAAGACCAAATCTGACCCAGTCTTCCCCATTCAAGATGATGGATAGTGATTTAATTCTAGTTCTCAGTGGGTCATGAGTCACAGCTAGAGTTTTATGAAAATCTCATCATCACCATGTGCAGTCAGTTAATTCTTGCTGTGGAGCCATGTGATGTATTCCTGCTGTTAGTTCTACTGTTACTCATGAATTAAGAAGTTTTGATATTGAAACAAGAAGTAGCAGTGATTATGGAAGAGTAACTGTGGTAAAGTGAGGGCTCTTCCTGTATTTTTCTGCATGTTACTCCTTTCTTTCTCTTCTATTACAAACTCCTTGTCTTTCTCATGTTCTTATGATGTGCATATATTCTCATAACTATCCTAGCTTTATCCTCCCTAGTTCTGCACAGTATCCATGACTGCACAATGTCAACACACTGTTCTCTGAAAGGCAGGGAGTGTCTTATTGACTTTTTACTCTGACTGTTTACTGATCTCTGCCTTTACTTTAACTGTCCTCACCTCATCTTAACTGACAACTACAGATCAGGTCACAGTGCCCATGTCGGTGTGTCATAAAGGGGTATTCCCTTAATTTTCTGCCTGTAAAATGTGTCTTTCAGAGAGTAGTATGATCTTCAGCTTAAATGTGAACTTTGGTTGATCAAAGGAGACCTGACTGACTTGATTTTGACTCAAAGAGAAGAATATTATACTCTATGTAAACCTACTGAGAAGTATTTGAAGAGCATAATTGTCTGATTGAACCAAAGTGGCTGTAAGAAATCATATCAGGACAGTTGTGACACAGTTTTGTTTTACACAAACATCTATAAAATGGCACACAGTGTCACTGGCATTTTTCACTTTTTAAAATGGTATAGTCTAAATGCAAAAAAAGAAATATGTAAGTTATTGGGAAATAACTAGTTGTCATCACACCAGTTATAACCACAAAAACAAAGGACATAACCTGTTCATATTGGTGATAAAATCTAAATCTACCACCAACCATCTCTCTTCCTTCTCTTTAAGTCGTGCCATCACTGCCAGCAGCCGATGAAAATGGGCGAGCCTGCTGTCTACGCTGAGCGGGCTGGTTACGACAAGATGTGGCACCCAGCATGTTTCGTGTGTTGTACCTGCACTGAACTACTGGTGGACATGATCTACTTCTGGAAGAAAGGCAAGCTTTACTGCGGACGCCACTATGGAGACAGTGAGAAGCCACGCTGCGGAGGCTGTGATGAGGTGAAAGAGAATATCTCGGTTCTTTGTCAAGTATTTTGGAAGTTTTCATTTTCCTTTTTTTAAGGTTGGTAGCACTATTTAATCTACATTTTAATACTTGTCTGTCTACAGCTGATCTTCAGTAATGAGTACACTCAGGCTGAGGGTCAGAACTGGCATCTGAAGCACTTCTGCTGCTTTGAGTGCGATTGCATCCTTGCTGGAGAGACGTATGTCATGGAGAATGACAAGCCTGTCTGCAAGCCATGCTACATGAAGAACTACGCTGTGGTAAGACAGACTCTTTCTCAGGGTTTCTGTTTGTTTAAATAGTTGAAATTTTAGTATTTGTTTGCTGGAAGCTTTTATACAAAGCACACTTTAGATCTCTGAGTGAAGGCATTTTTGGTTTAAGTGGCTCTAATTAGGGTCATTCCCCCAACCTTAGAAATGCAAGTCCTGTTCTGACCTACAAGTACGTTTATTTGCACATCTCTTTTAACAAAAACGGAAAATCCATGTGCATTACCTAAGACATACTTAAAAAGGTATCAAGAAAAGAAACAAGGGAACTTAAATAGCCAATATAAAAAGATGTACATTTAAATATGATTTAAAAAGGTCAAATAGAATATGAAATACTAATAAAAAAACACGAGGATAGAAATTACAATACAAGATATGACCTCAAGATAAAAGATAATAAAGATAAAAATAAAAGATTTTAAAAAACTGAGGGTTCTCTTGATTTCTGGCAAGAATTCTGCTTCTTCACATTTAATTTCGACTAAGGGACAGTATGCAGATGTTTCCTCGACCAACTGAGAGGTCTGGATTCTTCTCAGTGTAGCAGATCAGAGATGAATTTAGGCTTTATTCCGTTCAGTTCTTTGTAAACCAGATGTACTATTTTGTAGTCAATTCTTTGACAAACAGGAAGCCAGCGTAAAGATTTGAGAACTGAAGTGACATGACCTATAAAGCATAACAGTAGTTGAACCTACTAAAGTCACAAAGAATCACCACGATGGTTTTCTAAATCTGGAATCATATAAATATTGTAGGTCATTAATTTGGTGTAAAAGGGTTTCACACAGGTCGAACAACAGACATCTGCTTTAAACTGACATAAGAGATGAAAGCTGGCAGCCCAAAGTCAAGAATGTGAAGCACTCGGTAGGTGTTTACATGATTTATCTGACATAATCCCCCGCAAGCCAGTGTTTTTAATTTGACTACTCACTTTCACTTCTGACTCTTTCATTAGAAGTGTTAGGTGCCATAGTGTGGTCTGACTGACTTTTTGTTCAGCGGTGCTGAGAAAAGGCAAATGGCAAAAAAATAAATGTGAAGTTAACAATTACAATATAAAAATGAATATAGAAAAATGTTAAAAACTGACAGTGTGTATTGACTTTATTATATCTACCCCATCCCAGAAATGCTCATCCTGCCAGGGCGCAGTAGAGCCCGAAGCCCAGAGGGTTTCCTACGGTGAGCACCACTGGCACGCCGAGCCACAGTGCTTCAAGTGCTCCGGATGCTCCAAGTGCCTGATCGGCCAGCGTTTCATGGCAGTGCAAAACTTCCTCTTCTGCTCTGTGGAGTGCAAAAAGAAAACCATGGCTTAGAGGGCCAAAACAAGTCCCTCCACAACCACTTGTGAAACCAGGACAGACTGAGCTTAGACCAGAACCAGAGTAGGGAAAACAAACACTGGTGCAGCTGGATCAGGGCAGAGATCTTGCACTGTGGTTGTGTTAACAGGAACTCTGAGTGCCTGATGCATCTTATATTGAGATGTACAATAATAGCCAGTTAATTTGTGTTTGGGTGCTCTTATCTTACTACCAATGGTGAAACACAGTATTGATAAATCTCAGCTAGACACCTGAATGTCTGTCTTCTAGTTTGTTCTCTGCCTTAAAATCTGCCGTCTTCTTTCAGTACTGTTCTTTTCTTACTGATGAGATTAATTTTGTGTTTGTTGGACATTGCAGTTAAGTTTGTTTTGTTTTTTTTTTGCTAACCTTAAACCTGTGTCTCACGGTATTAGCGCTGTTATTTTAGCTGTGAATGTTGATTTAATGTGCCACCTTGTACTGCTTCCTTCATACTACTGATATTCACTCTCCTCTATGCAGCAGTATGATAAGCAATATTAACCAGGTTTGGCGTTGATCTTTTTCCAGTACACTGTATTCCAGATCAAACTAAAATCAATAGTATTATTTGCAATCAAAATCATTATGCAGCAGTTTCATTCTCTTTTTTTTGGCTACAGGCCCCCACCTACTGTAGTTGTTTATTGTATGTCGTCTAAGGAGGCGTATTAGTAATTTCAGTGCATTTAGGAGAACAAAACAATGTCAAACCTTCAAGTTTATACCACCAGTTCCCAGTTAAAAAGTACACCTGTGTCAACTATTGCTATCTAGAGCCCTGGTATTAAATTGTGGTATATTGACAAGTATATGACTGAATTTGTTCTATTAGTGTCCTTCATGTGTATGGTAAGAAGATCCACTGTAAAATCATAGATGTGATTATTAAAAGCAATATAAAAAATAAATACATTCAGTATAAATCAAAGGGGGAAAAGCTGAACAAACTAACAATAGAGTGCAGAACAGAATATCTCCTTCTGTATTGACTAAAGAATTGGCAGAGAAATTAACACATGGAAGCAAGTTTTCATCCAAGTCTACTTAGATCATCCACTGGGCTCCAGATGGACATAAACACTGTAAAGTTGTTGTATAGGAATGATGGCAGAGAGAATGATGGCTCTTGCTGCAGTTACCAAGAACTTTAATTCAGGAAAAAACACTGGAAATTGCTTCACATAAAACTGTTTTGTTTCATTCTTTTGTTTTATGTGCCATGTACTTTCCTGTCCAAGCAATAAACTGCACTTTAAATGATCTTTCTCTTTTCATTAATTTCACTATAACTAACTGAGAATCAGCTCAATCACAATCATACAGTATAATGCAGCAGAGTTGTTTCATTACTAATTAAAGCCCCTAATGGTCTGCCTACACAGTTGTTCGCCTAACCTTACTGTGTATGTTCAAACAGCTTTATTAACACTTCTTTCTCTCTATTTTTGTGCACCCTGTACAACAGCAGAACCTCCTTACAGGTCTAGTGGGTGCTGCCAGGGCCCTCAGGCTTTAATGCAGCCAATGAAATCAACATCCAGTCATGTAGAAAATCATGAAATGTGACATTTTCTACAACAGACATTCTGACTTGCCTTAACCAGAATAGCACAGGTGAAACTAATAACATTAATGATGTTCCCATTAAAAGTCCCGGTGACCCCTACAGTGAGCCAGTATGCAAAGTACGGGACACTAGAACATTCTTCCTTAAATTGAATGCATACATTTTTTCTTTTATTAATTACACCTGTACTTTTACCACTTTGACATTTCTTCTGTTAAAAGGGTCGGTGGTGACCTCATGCACTTCCAATCATAGATCTGGCCTTAGCAGAGATTTCATCAGTAACTTACACCAGCTGTGTGGATGTGCAGGACCTTTCATCCTGCTAACTGAGAGAAGAGCTGTAAGATGGATCCACACTACAGGTCCATATACTGTTTTCTACACACTATAGTATCCAGACTATGACCAACATGTTATACCCTTTTTTTCATTAAGGGGAAATAATTAAGACAAGTAAAGAACACTGCAAAATCCAATTAACAAAGAGAAAGAAAGTTTTTCCACATACTGTTGTTCTTTTCCTGAGGAGTTTTGGAGCTGTACTCTACATTACCATTCACAGTTTGTTTTTATCTTGTGCACCTGTGAGCAGCCCCTCTCCATCTTTATTTGTGCGTTGAAATATAGGACAACATCAAACCCAAAAAACAAGTATGTCTGGTATGCATAATATTTAAGTTTTCCAGCCATTTCCACACACCTTCAGTGAAACATGTTAGTTGACACTGTTGTATAAAGTATTAAAAAGTCAAACTTGAGTAAAAGTAGATACCATGTTAAGATATCACTTTGGTTAAACAGTAAGTCACCCATATAAAAAGTAATTGAGCAAACGTCTTAAAGTATCTGGTATTGAATTTACTTAAGTATCAAAAGTACATGTAAAATAAATGATACATATATCTACATGTAGGTTCTGTAAAATGCTGTTGTGGTGGTACTGGCAGGAAAATGCCTACAAACATGCCCCAAACCTGGAAAATACAGTGGAGTGGAATCATTAAGTAGCAAAAGAAGCAAATACTACTTCAGTACAGTACTTGAGTATATTGACTGATTACATTCCATCCCTGGCTAATGCATCCTTGCCCTTAATTTGTGCACAAAAACACATTAAGTATAAAGCAGGCACCTCCTTGCGTTTTACATCCTGTAAGTTCAGGGTGAGCTTTCCCTGACGTAACAGCTGTGACACTCTGATGGGAACTCTGTAGCAGGCCGGCCATGATGGAAAAACCACCTCTGAGGGGCTCGTGTTTTCATTCACTGTATGGAAACCGAGCACAATTCAAGGAAGCTCCATCTCTGAGAAGCCCTATTGTCTTAAATGGCATTGGGCCCAGAGCTGCACTGCTATTTCCCCTCTTTCAACCACAACTCTGCCAGACCTGAAGTAACCGAACCGCTCTGGGATCAACCAGTCGGGGTTATGACTCGAACATCCTCCTGTCCTTACTCCAATTATCTTGTATCAGAAATTCTTTTGCTTTTCCAGTCCGTCCGTCCATCCGTCCGTCACAGGATGCTGTGTCACATCTTGGCATCAGACTTGTAGTGTTGATCAAAGACTTAAAGCTCCTGTGTTCTGAAGACAAATATGCAAATCGAGTTCACAATGTGGCACAGAGAGGGGTGGAGTCTTTTCCTGTCGTATTGTGTGCTCGTTGGAATTTGCATGCGATTCATTTCATACTTGAATTTGAATTGTGTTGCAGTTTAACACAGGTATTTGCATTGTGATGCACTTCTCACAGGAATTTGCTTCCGGTTGAAGTTCACTTGAATCCAATCGCACACGCTGATCTCCTCGGCGGAGTGGAACTTGTCTTGCTCCTTGGCTCCAGGCAGGCTCATGGAAAAAATGGAGCAGAGATGCTGAAGCGTTGATTGGCTTGTGGTTTACCTCGACAACACCATGTGATGATTAATGTTTCTGGTTCTCCGGAGGGAGCTGGATGATGATGCTGATGTGTAGCAGGGAACTGATAGGCCTGGATGACAGACAAGAGCAGCATTCTCTTCCTCCTATGTCTCCTCGCAGTCTTAAGAGTCACTAAATCAATCATATTAGACATGGGGGACTCCACAGAGCGCGCAAAGTGTTTGGAAATAACTTTTGAAAATGACTGTCATCGTTGGAGAGTCGCTGAGGTCTATGATGTAGTAACTCCACTTACCTGGCACAGCTCTGGTTCTTGGCAAAAACAAATGCCAAGAATTACGACCTCTGCCAGCTTTAGTTCCATTTGTCATTTTGCTCTCTGTCTTTATAAATCACACTCAGGGTTTGTGCTCGGGAGAATCCATGTCGTAAATCGCAGTCCTAAATGCATGAATGTAGGGCAGCGTCTACACCAACTGTGTGAGCAGTGAGTCAGAGCCACATGGAGAGCAATAAGAGATTAGATCAGGAGGATATTTTGTAAATTACTGGAATTGGATTTTTTTTCTTTGTTACTCCAGCCTTCAGCTACAGTAAGGCAGTGTGAAGACACATCAAACACAGTCTGTTCACAACCAAGCTGAAATCTGTTGGTATGGTTTTATATTTTACTACTGTGTACTGTTGACTGGATCACGGGACATAAACAGACTTCACTCAACATTACTTCTGCTTGTTAACTTTGAATCAACCAAGGTGGATCCAAACGCAGGGAAACACAACAAGATCGGGCAGGACGAAAACTGGAAAGGTTAGAAAAAAACACCAGGAACAGCGAAGGGGTAATGGATGCAACACAGCTGTGGAGGGAAAGCAGACTGGTGACGAGTGCAAGCAAACAGGTGGGAAACTGAGCAGAAGTTACCACAAAAACACAGAAATGAAAGAAGACACACATGACAGGAACCATGAAACAATCTTTATATCAGAGGATATTGTCTTGCTCCTGTAGCAATAGCACTGATAGACTGTACCGTAAAACCGTCTTACAGCACAGGCAGCAAGGCGAAGATTACATGGAATCGTATCTGAATTGCTTATCTCAGTTATCAACTGCTGGCGTCAGAGAGGGGACACCACTGATGGTTGTTTGTCAGAAAGCACCCCGGCTGTTAGAGGAGACAAAACACTTACCTCCTGTGGTCTGTTCACCAGATTGTTCCGGTGTGGTTGTGGATTCCGATTAGAAAGTGAAGCATGAGTAACGTTATCTCTCTAAACCAATTCAACCACTTCAGAGCGTACTGAACACAAACTAATGTTCTAACTTCACAGTCACTTGAAAGACACTCTCTTCAAACCAGTAGCTATAAAGACAGAGCTAAACACTGGAGTTAGCATACAAGCTAACAAGCTAGATTTAGCAGGCTACGTAGCTCAACTGCAACATTGTATGGCCATATGTGCTATTGCGAGTATTACTGTAACCACTGCCACCTTAGCCTTGTGGTTAAAACAGAATGAAACATAAAGCAGGAGTACTTACTTGTCCAGCAGAAAAGCAACTGACTCTGCATCGCTCTTGAGTCCTTACAAATCCTGCAGCTCCCTCCACCTCTGAAATGACGCCCTGATATTTATCCTAGTTTTCTCTCTGGCTTGGTCCAATTCTTCCTCTTTACACTGCTTTTCTTCGTCAGTCTTCTTATTTCTTCTCTTTGACGGCATGTCACGGCAATGGTGGGGCATTTTATGGCTCTGTAGAGTTTGGGCTTGAAAGTATCTGACCAGGTAAGAGCAGGCACTGCACCTGTGCGGGGGAGGGGCACTGCCCAATGCACACTGGGTGAGGGAGGGGGGCTGCCAGCAGTGTATGCACGAGAATGATTGACACTTCTCAGACACTCCCCTTGGCTCTGATTGGTTGTATTGAGCCGGGAGCGGTGGATTCTTGCAAATCAAATTACAGCCACTTGGTGGAGCCACAGACAGTGGATTTTTACACAGCTGACCTGTAACTTATTCTACTGTTGGATCATAATGACAATTTTAGCAAATATAACAAAATAATAGTTACAGACTACAGCTTTCAAGTGAAAAAATGACAGAAAATACTGCGTTTAAAGCTGCTACATGAAAGATTGTAATAATTACAGTGACTCAAACAACTGTAATGTGAAAAATGGATGACAAGGGACAGCTTCCCCTCAAAATAAAGCATTTTGGTATCTTTTTGCTAATTGTTTTGGTTAAACAGTCCTCTTCCTAACTTTTTGGTTCACTCTCACTGCTCTCATCTGAATTTTTACTGGTAGCTGTGTCAGAACTCTGATAATGTACCAAAGTTGGAAACCAAACAGCACACATTATGGAGCATTGAGCTGCTAAAGAGACAGATATTTTGCTTGGGAGTGTGAAGACTGAAACAGAGCTGAAAGCTGAGCAAATATTTGACTTCAGTTCATCAGAAGGACTTCAGCATGGTTCAAATTAAACTGAATGTATGCTCTGTCTCTGCTCATGTGTAAGCCATTTTTACTAGCATGTTATTCATATCAACTTCAGAAGGTGATAATGTGTCAATGCTTTGTGTAGAGCTTTTTTACACTGCTCCCCACTGTAGAAATAATTTTGAGGGTTTATTCAACAGTCAAAAAGCAAAGGGAAGAGGCTGCTCTTTATAGGAGGTAGAGAAGTTGAGCAGACATGCATTTGCAAAAAAAAAAAAAAAAAGACGTTTGCTTTTTTTGTCTCATCTCTTGTGAACACATAAATATAGTTTGAGAACACTTCTGATGAAGTGTAGATCTAATCTTGGTCTTGCATTCTTATGTTCACTTACTCACATCCTACCTACACGTGGTGCACTGAGCGCTAACAGGCTACTGACTGCTCCCAAAAACACCACCTGCTGCTTGATGGTTAGTGAGGTCTGCTGTATTTGTGGGTGTTCTTTCCTCGCTTAACCTTTTTCAAACACAACAATAAAAATCTTGACAAGCAATACAGAGGTGCGATTTATTTTTTGATCAGAATTATTGTAAAGAGGTCATATTATACTAATTCTGAGGTTCATGCTTTTATTTGGGGGTCCTAATACAATAGGTTTTCATATGTTAATTCTCAAAAAATACATTATTGTTCTCAGATGGTGCACGGCTGCAGCATCCCTTGTCACACTGTGTCTTGAAATCTCTGTTCTGGCTACAGAGTTAGATGTTTTTTCACTGTGATCTCTTACGTGCACAAAAATGCTGCATAACACAATAAAGGAAAGGCAAAAACCCCAAACACATAATGTGACCTTTTAAAAACTGTATTTCCTTGCAAAGAGCAGCAACAATGTTGAGGATAAAACCAAACGGGGCTAGGTGCCTGAAGATCATATCAAGTCACATTGTTCAGTCCCTGCCCCAGCTGCAATAATCAGAACCAGTGATTATGCCTAACTTGAGATTATGCTTCAGTTGCTTGAAGGAACAAACAGTACAGAGACAAAGAGTCAGAGCACCTTGATAACATACCCGTAACACTAGACACATTATGCGAGAGAGCAGTTCAGGCATGCAAAGTAAAAAGTGGTGGGGATCGTTTTTAAATCACTATGATAAGACCAGATCAGAGAAGATAAGGAAGATGCAAAAGGATGAAGAAAGGAGAGCAAAGCTGCAATTCTCAGCTTTCAATAAGGCTGTGATCACCAAATGAATAGAACAGTACACTTTGACGCTGTTTCTTTTTCATTGTAGAGTCAATTTCGGGGAGGAACTGCAAGTGCTTATTATCTCATGAGAAACACGTTATTACCACGATTAAATCAAAATGGCAGGTTAAGATGAGGCTTCATACTTTAGTAAAGAAGTGCATTTACTGCTGGTTCATCAGTCTCCATCATCCCAGATTAAAAGCATACGTACTGTACGATGGAATCTTAAAAGCTTTCCCTAACGGTGGAAGCGGAGAGACATCAGCAGGCATCTTTTCGACACAACTGTTACAAATGCCAGTTCTCTGAAACTCTGATAACTTGCCACCCACATTCCTGCAGAGAGGGTGGAGGAGGCGATTCATTTTTAAGGAATGTCATTATAGAGGAGGCCATGATCCAGCCAGCAGGAGCAATCATGTTCAGTGATACAGTCAGATGGCTCACAGTGTCTTACTCTTCATCTCATGATTGTACTTTTTCAATACAATGGTTCTACAGTCAAGTCACCAAAATAAATGTTGGCAATGTGCGTTTCTGCAAACCATGGAAATGTTGAAACTTTACACTTTTACATTTTTATGTTATGACAAATGCTTTGAGTATGCTTTGGTCAGGTTTAGGCACATAAACCACTTGGGTAGGGTTAGGACTAGATCATGTTTCAGCTTACCACAGACACAGCTGGAAACAGTCCCAACGTCTGCTTAAAATGATACATTTTTGGCTGCAAGTTTTTCTGATGTCCTGTCAAAATGATGGTGGTCTTTTTGCCACCGACAAAGATTGAAAAATATCCTGCTTCAAAATAACTTTTGAAACAATTATGTTCACTGCATCCAGTCAAGTTCAGAGATCTGTAGTGGTCATTCCGGGGAACACTGAGGGTGTTAAGTGGGGTTTGTGGTGGCCCAACACTTTACTAAGCCTTGACAAAGAAAAAACTTCCAATCCAGCAGATTCCACTCTTGCTTCCTCTATATTTAAGATACGTGCATTCACAGAACATTATTTATTTCAGGATGTAGGCTGCAGGTTGTAATTTTGAAGCACAGCATTGTTTAACTGCCTTCAAGAGCAGCTACATAACGATTACTGACATATTGCGTTTGCTCTTTTTCGCCAGAGGCTTCAGAACGGAGGCGTTTCAGGTGACTGAGGAACTGCCTGGTTTATTTTAACTGCAGAACTTCATGTAAAAGGTTTTAGCAGTGATGTCATCTGAAGCTGTCTGGATTCTGCGTTCTTTTTCACTTCTTTCATGTTCTTCTTTGTAGTCCTTGTTTTTTCCCTTCTTCTTCATCCCCTTGGCCTCTTTCCTCTGTACTTTCCATCCCTCACCTCTCTCTTTAGGTCTCTGAAAGTCCTGTTGCCTCTTTGTTGTGGTTTTTGCAACCACAAGTCTACTTTTCCTCCTTCTCCTCCATGTCAGAAATGCTCCTCTTTATTCCCAATCTTCTCCTCACTCATCCTATTCTCCTATTTGAGATCCTTTACCATCCCCACCAATCATCTCTTTTCACTTTGCACGCCTCTTTTAAATGTCTTGAGTTTTGCACGCCTCTTCTAAATGTTTGTCTTTGTCATATCCCATTTGTAAATTCCTGCCTCTCTCTCTCTCTCTCTCTCTCTTTCTTTCTCTCTCTGTCAGTGCCAAAAAAGGCTTGACAGGTTAACTGTTTCAGGTGCTAGGTTCCTACTGGTGTGTGGATCGAATGGCATCAAGCAGAATTTTACTTTCTTCTTCATGCCGAAATCATTCAAGTCGAGGCCAACAGAACATAGTGATCCCAGTTTTGGCATCACAGTCTGTCTGTCTCTCACTGTGCCTGTTTATCAGCATGCAAATATTGATACTATATAAAGGCAAGGCTAACAGATAGAAGGACAGGTTTGGCCACAATGCTGCTTAAAACAAAAAGAGGAGGGAGTTCCAGGTTGTCTACAAATTTGAATAAAGAACGTTGTCAGTCTAATGTGTGTGTGTATGTGTATGTGTATGAAATGAGTTCACTGCCCATTGAGACCACTGGGAACAAACACAATCTACAACTGCATGGTAACTACACTGTTCAAATACTGCATAGTTTTTGAGTGACATTATATTATATGGAAACTTTGGAAAGTTTTTGATCTATCCAGAAGGAGTCACTCTTCACTTTGGACATGCTTCTTAAATTAAAGCTTGGGTGCTGGACTAAATGGACTTTTGAAGTCTGTAAGAAGGCTTTGAAGGTTTACCAAAGTCGGCCCATCAGTGTGAAAGCACCTGTTGTGCAAATGTCTACTAGATCTCCATCTTTAAAGCTCAGACTCCAGCATCACCCTGCCTGTTCAGTTCAAGTATTTTCCTGCACTCACCGAGGGCTTTTATCCTGTGTCCATTCTGAGAAGAAAAGAAAATATGTGCAAAATGCAGATGACAACAATCAGAACAAATAAAGAACATTAACAAGCTCGGTTTTAAGAACTCAGTCCACTTCAAAAACATCCTAAAAATGTCAGTCTACACTGAGAGATGGCTCCACTGTGTTTGAGATTTTGACATCGGTCAGTATTTGTGGGTAATCATCAATTAGCCTGACCCTTGATTGAGGAATCCAAGCTATGCTGTTTGCCAGGAAGCTAATGTTGCCATAGCAGGCCCAGACATCTTGACTGTGTTTACTTCTGGAGGGGCAGATTAGCAGTTAGAGAGCACTCTGAAGGATCTTATGTTCAGTCCTTGCAGCAGCTGATATCAAGTCACGTCACGTTTTTTGGATGCCACCCAACGTCTAGCACAACAATGGCTCCCGGCACAGCCGAAATTCTCTAGGAGGACAAGGAAACAAAAGGTAATGCAACAACGAAGAAAAATAATCAATCCAAATACAAACCCTCCAAACTCTGTTGTTAATCTTTATTAGTTTGGAGGTTTCATATCTTTAAAAACAACAAAACAATCTCACAGCATTCTAAAGTGAGTGACATCAACTAAATGTAAAGTCTACAAGGTCAACCATGTGGGGGCAGGTAATGCCGACGCACATTGAAAGTGACTTTCGTTTGAATTATTGGGAACCACCTTGCTGACCAGAATCTATAATTGATTTCAGGAACAACATGGCACAACCAGGCGAAATTCAACTTTCTGAGAATAGCAAAGCTGTCTCCATTTTCCATCCGTCCAGCACTGTGGTCTCTGGCGTGCTGGGCATTTTAACGAGTATTTGCAGCCTGGCGCCCGCGTGACAGTGGTCTATTTATTTGTTTCTAGGATTCATGGCACCCCTGAAAGAACTTTGGGACCGAATTTATGACTGATTCTCATCTAGGATATTTACACAGAGCTCAGCGTTGATATCAGCACATCCTCCCTGGTAGTAACAGTGTTTTATTGACCCTGAATCTACTTGATATTGACTCTGGATCTCCTGGTTACTGTTTGCATTTCATGATAGGTTCACCAGTTAATGACTGTTGTACAGATGGCAGTATTTGTTTCAGTTGGACATGTTGGCAGTGCCACAGGCTGTGTTTGGAGTCATCTGAAATACAAATAAGGACCTCTTTGCAGAATTTCCACCACAAGTGCCCTGCTGTAATGAAGTGCATATGTAACCATGACCAACGAGCCCCAATAGTTCTCAAGACTGAACTCTCAAGAAACTCACGCTCAGTCATCCGTCAGGTCGTGTGCATATCCTGTGAACTTAGAAAAGCACTGGATTGTTGTGTATCACTGCTTTTTCAACAGGACCATCTGAGAACTGCAGCCATTTTGAACCGCACAACAGTGAAAAAAAACAAAAAAACACACTTCTTTCACAATATGTTGGCACTGCATCCAAATGTTTTATATGAAGTCTGCACCCTACATGTGAAAACCAGTGACCTACCTACGCTGTCGTGGCTGCAGCCAAACTTCTCATTACAAGTTTCCCTTTCCTGCCATTGTCAACCGCACTCTTCCTCTCTTCAGTGCTGTAGGCTGGAAAAAGCTGCGGCTGAATTCTCACAGACGTAATCAGCGCTCCATTCAAGGTTACAGCATCAAATGACAGTGTGGTGATGGGGATACTTCGTTGTATCTCGATTAGAGGTCACACAACAACATTAAGATTTAAAAGCTCTAACTGTTGAGCATTAAGTGTCTTTTTCTACAACAGTAACAACGTGTCCATTTCAGTTTGATGTATGCACCCATTTTGTAGGTACTGAATATCATTGTGGAATTTCTGATTTACTGTTAGACAACTACAACAGCATTCTGAGAACAAAGGATGTATCTGGTACTGAATAAACCTTTTATTTTATGTGCATGACTCATTCCAGCCATTTACACATGTAAAGTTCCTTTTTTCCACATAATTCTCTTCAAATGAGCAGTTTGCTCAAAATGAAAAACTGTTCACTTAAAAAGCAATACTTTTTTTATCATAATTATTTCTTAAGTTTGTAATTATCCACAATTTCACCTTTCACCAAGAGTTGCATGGTTTTTGTGGAACTAGGCAAAGACCAAGGAGTAATTAGAAAGATTGAAAATGAGACAAGACAAGTACGGAACAAATACTACAGAGCTTCAAGTATGCACACAACGTATTTATATTCACTATGATGAAACAATTAGTTTTTGTGAGATTGTCTTTTTCTTTGTTTCTCTGACTTGAGTAACAACAGCCACAATAAACATTTTAAACAGAGTTACATATGCTTGACACATCAGAGATGGACAGTTAAGTTCTTCTGTTGGCGGTTCAAGAATATCATGTGTATGTCGTTGACTGTCATAACAAAAATATTACACAAAACTGATTCAGTTTTTTTATTCTCTCCTCTTATCCTCCTATAGCTTTGTTGCAAGCATCTCACATTAAGGTTAATGCTATTTATTGCAACAGTAGAGAACATGGGTTTGGCTCTGTGGGTTTGCTCATTTGACTCTTCTGATCAAATGTGGCTGACACATTTGGTTACATTTCACTGCAGCAATGTGGAGAAATGTCATCTCAAAATCACCTCCAAAATGAATAAACTCTATTTACAGTATTTTGACCTTTAAGCTAAGATATTTGTGAAAAATGGAAATTCCACCAAAATCCAATAAAAACAGCTTGGTCTCATTCAACTAGTAACCAAAGACATTGTGGCACTGATTTTGAGTCAATGGATCAAATGAAGTTATTGAATAAGACGTGTCCCTATGCAAAGTGAATGGAATGAGTCAGAGGTGAAATTTGACAAAAGTGTCAAATGTTCAATTTCCAAAAAGGTTCCTCCTGAAGGTGTTCAGTAGCATGTTTTGGTCCATTTGGAGTCAGCTGGTACCTATTTGTAGCGACTGTTTTTTGGATCTGATGCACTTGGATCTAGGGTTAGGGTTAGGTCAGGTAAGAGGCATTTAATCAAAGGCATTAATCAAAACATGTGAAATTCATTAATTTTGGTTTGTTAGGCTCATTCCAGTCATACAAAATAAATAAAAAACTTTTTTTTTTCTTCCTTAGCTAGCCAGCAACTGTAAATAGGCTATATAGCGCAGGTGAATGAGAACACTGAGACCAATCCATACCCGAAATGTGACACAAAACCAACACAATGAGTTAAAAGTGGCTAAGAATTGGGTTAGTTTCTGTGTTTGGTTTGTAAAATGAACATGAACACATTAGGAGAGAAACACCTGTCTACATTTTACACCTAAAGAGGTTACATTTACTGAGAGGCCGGCAGTGGTGTAACATCAAGCAATGATGGTACCCTCAGATCTTTGGAACTAAAGGCAACTTTCCACATCCACGACGGACCGAGGCTGGAAATGACATAAGGTCACATAACTCAGTGAGGTGAAAAGAATGAAAAGGGGTAAATCTTCTTTCCTTAACAGGTGCACTCAGGGAATGAAGGAGATAACAGTCAGGCTCAGGCTCTACACACCCACGGAGTTATGAGAAGAGGTCTAATCTGACATTTATGGGCAGTCGTAAGGAGGATTTTGACTGTGTGTTCTCGTATGGATGCTTGTGTTACATCAGTTTCATCAAACGCCCTGTCAGTGTTTACGTGTACTTTCACACATAAATGCTTAAATGCGTTTGTGTCGGTTTAAAAGCCTCTTGGATTTTTCTCTCTTCTTCTTTTTTTTTTTTTTTTTACATCTGGTTTTAATGAGGGGATTCCACTGCTGTGCCTGGCGGAGCAGAACAGAGGAGTGGAAAATCATTCACGCACACAGAAGAGACTCTTAACTCATGAAATGGAACAGCCACTCTGATACTGAAGAGGTGCATGTGTTTGTCTGTGAGGGGGAGTTTAAGCTGACATACCAATGTCTCTCCCTAAACTAACTTGGATTAACCTACTGACCCGCATATGAAATCCTGACTTTTTTGGACATCATTAAAAAGATGCAGATAACATGTGTGAGCCCTGAAAAATGTGGTCAAGCCAATTAAAAACATCGGAAAATATAATATTTGAATTTGCTTTGATTTGGGAGGAGTAAACGGGATTTTGATCAGTCATATCTGGAAGATGTCAAGATTAGAGTGATCTGAGCAATGCCTCATAAACACTCAATCAAGTCCTTAAAACCACAGAGTAAAACACTACAATTTTGTTTAAATCCAACCTAAATCACTTTTTATGCCAACATCCCCACATATGGATCAAATGCTTCAAGTGGCTTTTATGGCTGGAGAGAGATCCCCCAGACTCCCTCATAAAATTACTCAGTTTTGTGAGTTACTGAGTTTCGGATTAACCTTCGTAGCTTGTGTTTGTGCCAGCGATGAAGCCAAGGTGTCCATTTGCATATCAGCCGTGGAGTGAGACCAGCTGGTCACTCGCCAAGATGAATAATGTCCGCAGTGAACTGAGTGACTTCACACTTTCCTCTTGTGATTGGAACGACAAAGAAACTTTATTTCCAGGGATTAACGGCCTCGCGGTTTATGAGCAGTGAGGATACAGACGGCTCATAGAAGAGATAAGCGCATTCGATGCTGATCCGCCTGTTTGTCACCGTAAACAGAGACTCTGCAGAGGTTGTTCATAAACATGTCTGACTGACTGAGTCACATTCAGCTCGATGTTCAGAGAAAGGATTTATTTCACGCGGATGCTTCCATTCATCTTCTCACACTTGTCACACGAATGAGCTATCTCCCTCTCTTTCTCTGCTGTGAGTCTGCATTATATCTCTCTTTTTATAAACCAATCGTTTTAATAATGCCTTGTTTCAGGGGCCCTCTCAGCACCTTCACTTCCTGCGTCCATGTCTGCAGACCTCTGAGAAAATCCCGTTCCTTCCAAACCCACATCCCCACAGCAGTTGCACTGTTTCCGTACACACACATCATCGTGTACAGTATGCATCATCTTCCCACTGAATCCAATCAGTCAGTCAGAGTCAGCAGCCCTTTCAGAGGAAACTTCCCATTCCAGACTCACACTCCCATATGTCTATTTGACCTCATTTTCTCTCCACTCTTTATGCTCCCATTAACCTTTTTACATACGCTCACCCCGTCCTGCCACCACTCATCACGCTCCCATTACTCCTTCCATGTAGTAAAAGAAATAAATAAAAGTCTCTTGTACCCTAGCTAGATAAGAATCCCTCCCCAGAGTTTTGGCAAGCACCAGGAACAAAGTTTAAGAGCCTGCAAATGTCCGAGGCAGGAATGTGAGGCTGCCTTGTATGGTCATAAGAACTAACTGGTTCTTTTTTTATACTCACTCGTGTCTTTTTTTTCCCCCTGTGATGATCTAGGCTGGTTCTGATACACTTTCAGAGGGTAGTACAGAGGGAGGGTGAGGACAGGGGGTGAAGATAAAGGGGGATTCCCCGACCACAGCCCTTACTGATTTGGGTGATGGAAACAAATCGAGAAGATACACTTGTTCTTACCCTTCTCCATTTTCATCACGTGATTTAGTGATTAGCTTTAGCTTAAGGACCATATTTTTTGCTCTTGTCCGGCATACCGTGTGACACATATCAGATCAAGTCAGTACTCGGTCTCAGTCAAGCCAAAACCAAGACTGATTCTCCAAAAGAGCTTTCAATCTGGCAGCCCAGTTGAAATCTGGAAATGGTTTGCTACAACAGAGACAAATCCCACAAATCTACAACACAAATCCTCAAACTGAACTCATCATATCGTATCAAAATCGTCACACCAGCATTTCTAACAAATGAATATTTTACCCAAACTATTGGAATTGAAGTAGAATCCTTGCATTCAAGTGATCAGAGAGGCAAAATAAATCCATGCAAAAAAAACAAACAAAAAAAAAAATGTGTTACTGCTCTTTCATGAATTTGTTTTCTTATTGTCAGGCTAGTAACGTAGATAGCAAGTTCATTTACTGCAAGTCATATAGCTTTGACTTTTTTTTGCCTAGCTAGTATCATTACTTAGCATGTCACTGGTTAACTGGCAGACCACATCGCGAGCAATAAGAACTCAAGTAGCCATGTCAGTGCTTCTCACATATGTGTGTTCATCGAGGAACATCTCCGCTTTAGAGCATCCAACACAGATGCATCATGCGACGATTTGGAGTCCCGCCTATGTTTTCTGTGTCACGCGCACATACTAAAAAAAATAGACCTGAAAATGCTCAATCATATTGAAATCATACCAGTGTCTCACTATAGCTTCAATGTCTGTATCTGTGGATAAGTTCACATATGGGAAAGAATTTGCGTAAAGGGTGAGGGGCGGTACTTTGCTTGTGCGCCCATGTGTTCTGCCTGAAATAACTGGCGCAACATTAATCTCCCAGCAACAGCAGTGGTAACACCGCGCTATGATAAAGAATCAAACACACCACAGATCAAAACAGGAGTCAACACATGTGAAAGCAGACCAGAGGGATTACAGAGATGGATGACAGTCAATCTCTGGTTAGGATTAAAAGAAACAAACTGAGTGTGAATGAGCTCAGGTATACACTACATGTAGACAAATGTACATGTATAGGAACACCCCCCCCCAACACACACACACACACACACACACACACACACACACACACACACACAGTACATAAAGTACTCGTTCTGTCTTGTTCTGTGTGTAAACGTCTTTGCATGCCTCATCAACCCTCCCATCAACCCTCCCACAGATCAGTGAGCAGCTGCTTCTGGTCCGAGGCCAAGCTGTTTCACCCGGGTCATGCGCAGTATGCAGCGAGCCGGGTGGTAAGGAGGGTGTGATGTTTTACAGATCCGTCCAAGATCACTGTTCTGTAACTCTTCTAATTCTCTGCTTTCTCTTTCTCTCTCCTGTATCTCACCACACACACACACACACACACACACACACACATACGTGTTTTCAGGACATTTCAGGACATGTGACAAAAATGTGAAAAATGGGAACGTGCCTTTCCCAAGGTCCTAGAGGCTGGGGAATCAAGGTGTTTCTTCCCCATGCTTCCAGGAATATGCCCATCTGTTGAGATTTTGGCTAGGACTATCTTTTGGTCAAACCTGATTTTAATGCTACTTGTGAGGACACTGTCAGGTTTATGTGACTTATAGGTGCAAAAACATCACACACTGATATTTCATGTTTAGGTGAATTGTGAAACCCACGGATACACACAAAATTTTCATGTACACATGACTTATAAAGACAAGGAAAGAGTATGATTGCTATTTTTTATATCGTAGACACAGGTGTACAATAGTCATGCTCATCAGGCAAGTAACCTCTGACAGAAATGTCAGATATTCACATGGTAATAAAACCCAGTAAAACTGAGCTTTGTAGAGACTTAAAAGGAGACATAGCAAAAAATATGGTCAGTCTACTTTTTAAGTCTTATTATTGTATTTTCATTTATGAATTTTGTAGTATGTTGTATGCATGTTCATTTGAATAAAAACATGGAACACTTTCTGCCATTCTTTATTTTTTGATTGCTGGCAACATATGTGAATTGAAACAGAACAGACCACATAAAATACAGACATCTTGCCTCCTTCCCTCCATGGCACAAGGCAGTAGACAGGGCCTGTTTGAACTGAACCAGTTTTGTATCTTTCTATGAAAAAACCACAATTAATCCTCTAATCCTCTATTGAAGCTTACAGCTTCTATGAAACAGTATATTCAGATAACCTTTCCAAATAAAGTCAGAATTTACATAGCTCCCATTCCAGTGAAGTGTCTAATACTTCAAAAACCAGATTCAACAACTTATGGGTAAGAACAACGCAATGCTGAACGCTGTGACGGTTCGCCACTAGACCGGAGAGAACCCTGCTATTGCTTGTTGAAACTGAGAGTGAGAGTATGAACCTATCTTCTTAAACCTCATTTTCTAAAAGAAATCATGGCAGGTACTGTGAATAAAACCAAGAGAGTGGGGGATTGAAAAAAAAAAAACCTCATTAATCTTAACATTTGGCAGGACTGAGCAACTTAGCACAATCTTTTACAATCAACATGGAATGAAAATAAAATTCAGTTCAACTGATATAAAACAGTACCTTAGCCACAGTTTGCATGTCATAGTTCTATCTATTCATCTTCCTTTTTAATGCTATGATTCTGTTGTGAATGTAGTATTTGATGGCAACCCAGTCTCTGTCTTTCAGAGCAACCAGCTCTGCTTGGAGGCAGGACTCACAGTCCCTTTTACCTGGTACTTTGCAGCTTGTTATGAAATGCATCATGTGCTGCTCAACAGCCTTCACTTCATCACCTGTCCACTTGCTTCTCACTTTCCCAGCTGCCATGAACAGAAAGAAACAGAAATCAATGGAACAACGGCTCTGCTAATGTAAAAAAATGCAAGATAGGTTGTTGATAAAGTTAATAATGTGAATACAAAATGCTCTTTAACCTTGCTTTCCACTGGAGCACTTTGAGGATGCTTTGGATGTACCCACTTGAAGTGCTGTGCTCTGCTGGGAATCTAAAAGGATAAAATAGAATATGTATTATGATTAAAGCAAGCATTCACATACTGCCATGCCTGGGGAGACTTAACTTTAATTTTCATCACATGTACATCCACTTCAAACATTCTGTATTTGGGTGCATTTTATATTTTACCATTTCTTGGTTCAGTGTTGCCATTTTTGTTGTCCAGTGTGGTTGAAACAGAAGTGCCCTCCATGTTGTCCAAGGTGGTTGAGGCAGAATTGCCCTCCATGTTGTCCAAGGTGGTTGAGGCAGAAGTGCCCTCCATGCTGTCCAGGGTGGTTGAGTCAAGTGCGTGGCTTGGATCACCAGAAGTCTCAGTTCTTGAGCCTTTGAAAAGTAACAATAAAATATGTTAAATGGATCCCTATGAAAAAGGCTTTCCTGACTTCCTACCTCCTCTTTACCTTCCTTCTAAGTTGCTCTGCCCTCCAGCATACTGCTAACTGACTTCTTAGCCCTTATTGCAAAACATGAATTCCCTTTTTGTCATCTAATGTTGCTTTTCTCCAATGCTTTCTTATGTGTCTCCTATCCTTCTCTAATTTCTAGGGTTAGGGTCAGGGCCTACCATCCTCTCTAATTAATATGGTGTTGTTCTTAAAGCCCATCTAACAAGATTATCATGGTACCCATTAACTGTCTCCAGTCTCATGACTTAAAGATGTTACCACATACTGTGCAAGTCAGGATACCTTTGAGTTGATGTAGGTCAGCAATGGTTTCTTCGCTGGAATCATCATCACTCGTGGTTACTTCATCTTGTAGAGTAAAAGAGACAGGCCAAAGTTTTTAAATTAAAGACTGAACATGCATAATTGTTACATGTTAAGCTTCATAAACTATGTTTCAAACTAAATTTTACCGTCAGGATTGATCTCGATGTCATCCAGCCCTTTCCCTTGCAGATCAGACAGTTTTCCTTTCTCCATTGCTATCAACAGTTTGCTGACTTTTGCAAGCTGCAGGGTACTCTCTGGAAGCCGGTAGAATTCTCTGTGGACACGGATGTTGTGCCCAAGAAAGGTGGCAAGTTGATCCATTTCATTTTCTTTAAGGTTTAGTACTGTGGACAAAGTGGCGACTTGTTTCCGCAATCTTGTTGAGGTGAGTGCCTCTGGGTACTTTGCACCACATTGTTTTGCATACTTGCGAAAGCAGTCAGAGCCTCTGTAATGGGAAAAGACACCTGGGCGTGCAAACAAGTACACATTCTCTGTGCAGACTTGACAGTCATTCCTGTTTGTCACGAGGAGGTCCATTGCAGCGATCATGTCAGGTGTGAGAAGCACAGGTACCATTCTTGACCCTTTACCACGAATCTCAACTCTGTCAAAGTGCCTTGCAAGCTTCTTTTCCAACTCAGTAAGGCCGATCATAATGTCAGGATTAAGCTCTGTGCGATTCCGGGATGTGAAAACCTGGAGCTCCATTTTTGAAACTTCCCCTTGCCTTTTTCTGTTAAATAGTACCACCTGCGTTAAAGTCACTTTCGCAAGATTTCCAAAGGTTATGCTGTTGCGGTTTTCCTCCAGGTCCTTCATGCACTTAGCAGATTCGGTAGCAAGAAACTTGTGCAGCCGTGACACATCCTGTGTAAATGGTAAAAGCTGTGGTTTATTCCATTTGGCTTGTTTAAGTGTACCCAGTGCAGCGGCTGAAATAGACTCGTTCCACTTTTTCTCATACAGAGTGGCAAATTGCTTAGCTGACTCTGCAACATCATGGCGATTTGCAATGATGGCATTGCACTGCACAATGCCTGCAACTTTGGCCAAACTGTGTCCTAATTTCAAAGCTAAAGATGGGGTTTTATACGAGTTGCTTTCCAGCTCATAACCAGCAACAGCTCTGACGGCTTGTATGACCTGGGGAAAGTTACTGGGCATAACAAGGTCTTCTGTGCTCCTCAAATGTGTCATAGCTCTTGCTGTTATCAATAATCTTGCCATCTCTCTCATTTTTTGCCGTATGTAATCATTCCTTCTCTCATGTGGTTTCCTGGCATTGTACAGTGACTCGCCAAGGCTAAGGATGTCTCTTTCACTCCTTACTACCAAGGAAATGTCATCCTGGTTCATTTCACAGGCAATCTTCCAAACAGCTTCATGAAATTGATCGGGTTTCGGTAAGTCCAGTTGCATCCGTTTTCGCCCAGCGGAAGGCTCTCCTTCAGTGGACTTCTGAGGGCACTTTCTCACATGTCTCCAAAGGCAATCTCTTGCATATAGTCCTTGACAAAATTTGCAATGACGATAACAATCAGAATCTCTTGCTTTAGTGGGTCTTCGACAAGCAACCATTTCTCCAGCACCAGAGGTTGCCACGGTAGCATTATGGTTAAAGTTTCCCATCTTCTTAATAGAGCGTAACATATCTCTTCTTTCACGGGATCTTTTATCAAAACCTAAAGCCCTTGCAACATCAGGCTGTTGACTATGGGCGGATTCAAGGTGTCTTGCCAATTTAGATATGGCCTTTTTACAATAAAGACAATATTGCTTCTTGTTGTACTTGCTTTGTTTTGCTGAGTTTGGCAATGGAGTGACTTTTATGGAGCTGTTACTGTGTGATGTATTCCCTGATGAACTGGCACTGCAACTCATCCCTGAATTGCTATGACTGCTGCTCCTCAGTGACGAACTAAAACTTGTTGGACTCTCTGATCCAGTGATCTCCCCACTGTGTGTTGTAGCTATCTCCACTAGCATGTCCTTTAAGACTTTTTTGGGAGCAAGAGATTCTTGGATTCTCAGTTCCTTACTACGAACACTTTCGCCTGAGGAATTGCCACTTGAGTCTGGAACATAGTCAATATCTTCATAATCTGTACAATCTGCAGATTCATCAGTAGAGATCTGAAGGAAAATGGAGAAAAAAGCATATTACATTCCTAAATAGCCAGGTTATCATTCCCCCTATAGTACCATCACATCGTGCATAACATGACTTTAAAGTGACGAGTCATTAAAAACATCAAATTTAATTGAACTGGATTCCTTAATACAGTTTTTCTATTTCACTACTGTGTCATACCTGGTCACTTAAGCTTGCAGAGGTTCCATCATGGAATCCACCGTCATTGACTAAGGGCTGTTCGACCTGTGAAATCATTATTAATACTGTAAATACAATTCACTGAATAGACATTTTCAATGCACAGCATAAAGTATTGCATTACTATGACTCACCTATCGCATAAAAGTATAACAAATATTTTGAGAGAAAAAATCTGTTGCAGCTTTGTCTTTCAAACATGGTGCATGAACTGGAAACAAGTGAATGAGAGAAATTCTGCTAGGCCCATGGAGGTTCTTGTAAAATAAATACCTTAAAAAGAATTCATTTGAACATGACTAAATGTTTGGTTATGCATACTCACAGAATTATTCATTCTGGTGAACAGACTCAAAGTCATCTGTCTGTCTTTCTCAGATATATATTTCTTGGCCTCATCGTAACGTTTCTCACACCGATCATGATGCCGCTTTAGATTTTGCAGATGGCGGCTTGCTCTTAACTGTCCATATCAAGAATCAAATGTCAGGAACCTTAGTCTTAGTTAAGTTTCTACAATAAAGTCAAAGAACATAACATTTTTGAATGAAGGAGAAGAAAGCAACTGTCTTACTTTCTTTACAGTAGCTGTCTGGTGGGAGGAGACACCTCCAGTGGTCTGGCTGACCTTCAATGAAATGACAGAGATTCATTATTTGTTCTAAATAAAAACAGTGGTTCTAACTTCTTCTGTTGTTGTCAAAGGAAGCTCTGAACCCCACACTGATGTAAAATGATCTGCATTCCCACAAATCCAATCATGTAACTAATGAACAAATGATCATACTTGTTTCAGTGAACATAATTCACAGGAGGATCTAGGCTCATCATGCCAAACTCTATAGAAACCGCTAACACTGTACATCATCTGCTACCCAACAATATGAGGACATGTAACACACACTCTACAGTCGATGGGGCAGACAATATGAGGACGTCACCTGAAACACAATCAAGTCTTTCACAGCCTAGAACAATATGAGGACATGTAACACACACTCTACAGTTCTAAGGGCAGACAATATGAGGACATCAAGTGAAACACACTCAAGTCTTTCACAGCCTCAAACAATATGAGGACATGACGACTGAACACATGTAGAGTCCATGTTCCTGACTTCTAATTTCTTCTGTTGTTGTCAAAGAAAGCTCTGAACCTCACACTGATGTGAAATGATCTACATCCCCGCAAATCCAATCATGTAAACTGATCGGCAGATGTCAAATGGACAAAAACATTAGCAAAAAGGACTAAAAATAAAGACTTTAGTGAGAATAAAGATCAATTTGATGCTTTAAAGGGAAGTTAGAGCTAACAAATGGTATAACCAATTTCTTTCTGCTAAGCTATCCAAAAACAAATAATACTAACATTGATATTGTAAACATTTCACACAAACTTACTGTTTTAATACAGTGAGAGGGAATTTCATGTATGCAATGGAGACAACTGAGCCATATATGTAATTGCAAATAGAATAAATTAATGTGTAATTACTTGTTGGAAGGATGAAGTGGATCTCTCACTCAGTTCCTGGTCTGCAGAAGGATGAGCAAGGAACTGAACACTTGGTGCCTGCAAAAATACACAACAACACAGTGTCAGGCATATTCTGTACTATACATCCTAACTAATTGATGAACAAATGATCATACTTGTTTCAGTGAACATAATTCACAGGAGGATCTAGGCTCATTTTGCCAAACTCTATAAAAACCACTAACACTGTACATCATCTGCTACCCAACAATATGAGGACATGTAACACACACTCTACAGTCGATGGGGCAGACAATATGAGGACGTCACCTGAAACACAATCAAGTCTTTCACAGCCTAGAACAATATGAGGACATGTAACACACACTCTACAGTTCTAAGGGCAGACAATATGAGGACATCAAGTGAAACACACTCAAATCTTTCACAGCCTCAAACAATATGAGGACATGACGACTGAACACATGTAGAGTCCATGTTCCTGACTTCTAATTTCTTCTGTTGTTGTCAAAGAAAGCTCTGAACCTCACACTGATGTGAAATGATCTACATCCCCGCAAATCCAATCATGTAAACTGATCGGCAGATGTCAAATGGACAAAAACATTAGCAAAAAGGACTAAAAATAAAGACTTTAGTGAGAATAAAGATCAATTTGATGCTTTAAAGGGAAGTTAGAGCTAACAAATGGTATAACCAATTTCTTTCTGCTAAGCTATCCAAAAACAAATAATACTAACATTGATATTGTAAACATTTCACACAAACTTACTGTTTTAATACAGTGAGAGGGAATTTCATGTATGCAATGGAGACAACTGAGCCATATATGTAATTGCAAATAGAATAAATTAATGTGTAATTACTTGTTGGAAGGATGAAGTGGATCTCTCACTCAGTTCCTGGTCTGCAGAAGGATGAGCAAGGAACTGAACACTTGGTGCCTGCAAAAATACACAACAACACAGTGTCAGGCATATTCTGTACTATACATCCTAACTAATTGATGAACAAATGATCATACTTGTTTCAGTGAACATAATTCACAGGAGGATCTAGGCTCATTTTGCCAAACTCTATAAAAACCACTAACACTGTACATCATCTGCTACCCAACAATATGAGGACATGTAACACACACTCTACAGTCGATGGGGCAGACAATATGAGGACGTCACCTGAAACACAATCAAGTCTTTCACAGCCTAGAACAATATGAGGACATGTAACACACACTCTACAGTTCTAAGGGCAGACAAAATGAGGACATCAAGTGAAACACACTCAAGTCTTTCACAGCCTCAAACAATATGAGGACATGACGACTGAACACATGTAGAGTCCATGTTCCTGACTTCTAATTTCTTCTGTTGTTGTCAAAGAAAGCTCTGAACCTCACACTGATGTGAAATGATCTACATCCCCGCAAATCCAATCATGTAAACTGATCGGCAGATGTCAAATGGACAAAAACATTAGCAAAAAGGACTAAAAATAAAGACTTTAGTGAGAATAAAGATCAATTTGATGCTTTAAAGGGAAGTTAGAGCTAACAAATGGTATAACCAATTTCTTTCTGCTAAGCTATCCAAAAACAAATAATACTAACATTGATATTGTAAACATTTCACACAAACTTACTGTTTTAATACAGTGAGAGGGAATTTCATGTATGCAATGGAGACAACTGAGCCATATATGTAATTGCAAATAGAATAAATTAATGTGTAATTACTTGTTGGAAGGATGAAGTGGATCTCTCACTCAGTTCCTGGTCTGCAGAAGGATGAGTAAGGAACTGAACACTTGGTGCCTGCAAAAATACACAACAACACAGTGTCAGGCATATTCTGTACTATACATCCTAACTAATTGATGAACAAATGATCATACTTGTTTCAGTGAACATAATTCACAGGAGGATCTAGGCTCATTTTGCCAAACTCTATAAAAACCACTAACACTGTACATCATCTGCTACCCAACAATATGAGGACATGTAACACACACTCTACAGTCGATGGGGCAGACAATATGAGGACGTCACCTGAAACACAATCAAGTCTTTCACAGCCTAGAACAATATGAGGACATGTAACACACACTCTACAGTTCTAAGGGCAGACAAAATGAGGACATCAAGTGAAACACACTCAAGTCTTTCACAGCCTCAAACAATATGAGGACATGACGACTGAACACATGTAGAGTCCATGTTCCTGACTTCTAATTTCTTCTGTTGTTGTCAAAGAAAGCTCTGAACCTCACACTGATGTGAAATGATCTACATCCCCGCAAATCCAATCATGTAAACTGATCGGCAGATGTCAAATGGACAAAAACATTAGCAAAAAGGACTAAAAATAAAGACTTTAGTGAGAATAAAGATCAATTTGATGCTTTAAAGGGAAGTTAGAGCTAACAAATGGTATAACCAATTTCTTTCTGCTAAGCTATCCAAAAACAAATAATACTAACATTGATATTGTAAACATTTCACACAAACTTACTGTTTTAATACAGTGAGAGGGAATTTCATGTATGCAATGGAGACAACTGAGCCATATATGTAATTGCAAATAGAATAAATTAATGTGTAATTACTTGTTGGAAGGATGAAGTGGATCTCTCACTCAGTTCCTGGTCTGCAGAAGGATGAGCAAGGATCTGAACACTTGGTGCCTGCAAAAATACACAACAACACAGTGTCAGGCATATTCTGTACTATACATCCTAACTAATTGATGAACAAATGATCATACTTGTTTCAGTGAACATAATTCACAGGAGGATCTAGGCTCATTTTGCCAAACTCTATAAAAACCACTAACACTGTACATCATCTGCTACCCAACAATATGAGGACATGTAACACACACTCTACAGTCGATGGGGCAGACAATATGAGGACGTCACCTGAAACACAATCAAGTCTTTCACAGCCTAGAACAATATGAGGACATGTAACACACACTCTACAGTTCTAAGGGCAGACAATATGAGGACATCAAGTGAAACACACTCAAGTCTTTCACAGCCTCAAACAATATGAGGACATGACGACTGAACACATGTAGAGTCCATGTTCCTGACTTCTAACTTTTTATGTTGTTGTCAAAGAAAGCTCTGAACCTCACACTGATGTGAAATGATCTACATCCCCGCAAATCCAATCATGTAAACTGATCGGCAGATGTCAAATGGACAAAAACATTAGCAAAAAGGACTAAAAATAAAGACTTTAGTGAGAATAAAGATCAATTTGATGCTTTAAAGGGAAGTTAGAGCTAACAAATGGTATAACCAATTTCTTTCTGCTAAGCTATCCAAAAACAAATAATACTAACATTGATATTGTGAACATTTCACACAAACTTATTGTTTTAATACAGTGAGAGGGAATTTCATGTATGCAATGGAGACAACTGAGACATATATCTAATTCCAAATACAATAAATTAATGTGTAATTACTTGTTGGAAGGATGAAGTGGATCTCTCACTCAGTTCCTGGTCTGCAGAAGGATGAGTAAGGATCTGAACACTTGGTGCCTGCAAAAATACACAACAACACAGTGTCAGGCATATTCTGTACTATACATCCTAACTAATTAATGAACAAATGATCATACTTGTTTCAGTGAACATAATTCACAGGAGGATCTAGGCTCATCATGCCAAACTCTATAGAAACCGCTAACACTGTACATCATCTGCTACCCAACAATATGAGGACATGTAACACACACTCTACAGTCGATGGGGCAGACAATATGAGGACGTCACCTGAAACACAATCAAGTCTTTCACAGCCTAGAACAATATGAGGACATGTAACACACACTCTACAGTTCTAAGGGCAGACAATATGAGGACATCAAGTGAAACACACTCAAGTCTTTCACAGCCTCAAACAATATGAGGACATGACGACTGAACACATGTAGAGTCCATGTTCCTGACTTCTAACTTTTTATGTTGTTGTCAAAGAAAGCTCTGAACCTCACACTGATGTGAAATGATCTACATCCCCGCAAATCCAATCATGTAAACTGATCGGCAGATGTCAAATGGACAAAAACATTAGCAAAAAGGACTAAAAATAAAGACTTTAGTGAGAATAAAGATCAATTTGATGCTTTAAAGGGAAGTTAGAGCTAACAAATGGTATAACCAATTTCTTTCTGCTAAGCTATCCAAAAACAAATAATACTAACATTGATATTGTGAACATTTCACACAAACTTATTGTTTTAATACAGTGAGAGGGAATTTCATGTATGCAATGGAGACAACTGAGACATATATCTAATTCCAAATACAATAAATTAATGTGTAATTACTTGTTGGAAGGATGAAGTGGATCTCTCACTCAGTTCCTGGTCTGCAGAAGGATGAGTAAGGATCTGAACACTTGGTGCCTGCAAAAATACACAACAACACAGTGTCAGGCATATTCTGTACTATACATCCTAACTAATTAATGAACAAATGATCATACTTGTTTCAGTGAACATAATTCACAGGAGGATCTAGGCTCATCATGCCAAACTCTATAGAAACCGCTAACACTGTACATCATCTGCTACCCAACAATATGAGGACATGTAACACACACTCTACAGTCGATGGGGCAGACAATATGAGGACGTCACCTGAAACACAATCAAGTCTTTCACAGCCTAGAACAATATGAGGACATGTAACACACACTCTACAGTTCTAAGGGCAGACAATATGAGGACATCAAGTGAAACACACTCAAGTCTTTCACAGCCTCAAACAATATGAGGACATGACGACTGAACACATGTAGAGTCCATGTTCCTGACTTCTAACTTTTTATGTTGGTGTCAAAGAAAGCTCTGAACCTCACACTGATGTGAAATGATCTACATCCCCGCAAATCCAATCATGTAAACTGATCGGCAGATGTCAAATGGACAAAAACATTAGCAAAAAGGACTAAAAATAAAGACTTTAGTGAGAATAAAGATCAATTTGATGCTTTAAAGGGAAGTTAGAGCTAACAAATGGTATAACCAATTTCTTTCTGCTAAGCTATCCAAAAACAAATAATACTAACATTGATATTGTGAACATTTCACACAAACTTATTGTTTTAATACAGTGAGAGGGAATTTCATGTATGCAATGGAGACAACTGGGACATATATCTAATTCCAAATACAATAAATTAATGTGTAATTACTTGTTGGAAGGATGAAGTGGATCTCTCACTCAGTTCCTGGTCTGCAGAAGGATGAGTAAGGATCTGAACACTTGGTGCCTGCAAAAATACACAACAACACAGTGTCAGGCATATTCTGTACTATACATCCTAACTAATTAATGAACAAATGATCATACTTGTTTCAGTGAACATAATTCACAGGAGGATCTAGGCTCATTTTGCCAAACTCTATAAAAACCACTAACACTGTACATCATCTGCTACCCAACAATATGAGGACATGTAACACACACTCTACAGTCGATGGGGCAGACAATATGAGGACGTCACCTGAAACACAATCAAGTCTTTCACAGCCTAGAACAATATGAGGACATGTAACACACACTCTACAGTTCTAAGGGCAGACAATATGAGGACATCAAGTGAAACACACTCAAGTCTTTCACAGCCTCAAACAATATGAGGACATGACGACTGAACACATGTAGAGTCCATGTTCCTGACTTCTAACTTCTTCTGTTGTTGTCAAAGAAAGCTCTGAACCTCACACTGATGTGAAATGATCTAGTAGCTAGAAATTACCATCAATAATTTTAATTTAATATGTACCTTTTTTTTAATCTACTAATACTTAACAGATATTTTACTGTATAATTTACAAAGAAGATTTACTCACCAAAGCTCGCCATGGCCATTGAGATTCTCCATAGTCATAGGTTATTTCACTCTCTGCTTGGATGTCTTCAATGGCAAACAAGCAAAGATGAGGTTTACCCTGGACTGTCAACTTTTTCATTTTGCAGTTTGGGGACTTGTGGCCATCATTAACCAAACGGCCCAGCGAGTCATCTTCCTGGGATGCATCAATGCTTAAATTGAACAAAGAAACATACCTAAGTCTTCTCCACTAAAACCATAATGTTGTTAACAACAATTAATCTCGTACAGGCCTTTACTTACCACCATGAGCTATTGTTCCATTCAAAATCAAACAGGAAAACATTTTCCTTCTCTGTGTACTTTTTCTGCCGCTTGTCCCGTTCATATTGTGAAATCAACTCCCCACGGTACTCGACCACAAAGGATCCCTTTTCAATTGGTGCACAGGCAAATACACCACGTCCTAAGACACAAAAGTTTACTGATAAGTGTCAAGTTATATGATCCAAATCATTTTTACTAACCGCAGATGATCAGGTATTGACAAAACACATGCAGAACAAACAAACATAAGACTTTTTAACAGTGAGAAAAAGATCTGAATGATGTTTTGTGACGTCTGGAATTGATGGTTAGGGCTACAATCGATAAATTCACTTAAAAAATTATTATCAAAATAGATGGCAACAAATTTCATTACCAATTTGTTGTGCTGTGCGATTATGTTATCATGATGTCTGGTAACGTTCATGTATTACATCAGGAATGATATCTAACGTACCTTTATAGTCATTGATCCACTGGGCCTTTAAACAAGGCTTGTCACTTCCAGATATAATAAACTGAGCAGCCTCAGCCTCAGGACGAAATCTGGCTCTTCTTTTAGACATGCTCTTCACTTGGTGTACTCCTCAGCCTGCAAACATGTACATGGGAAAAAAAGTCAATAAGACGAGTACAAACAAAGACCAGTACTTATTTTGAGGACTTATAAATGATAAGTACTGTTACTAAGTACGAAATAAGTTAGTAAGTTATGAACTCATATTAACTCATTTGCTGATCAGGCTAATAGATCACTGTAAACCCTGTGCAAAAGTCAGTAAACATTAAAAAACTTTAACAAATAATATTAACCTACCAAAGCACCAACAAAGCAACTTAAAAAGTAAATACTGCTATAAAATCATTATACAACTGTACTCTACCTGTACTGAATAACTAGTATCATCAATTTCAACATCATCTAAATTCCAGTACAAGTATCTTGTGCAAAAAAAAAAACAGTCAAAAATAACGCTGACTGTCTCTGCAGTTGAAGATTAAAAAGTTTGTTTGGAGAATAGTCCCTTTAACTCAGGTTTGCATTGCAATGAACAGTTATATTTAGCAACACCTTCTACTATCTGTTGTTGAAGATTCAGCAAAAATAATTAATTACCATTTATGATACATCCCTTCCAGTTTGAGTCCACTGCGTGTTTGCATTTCGTTTATTTAATTAGCTAGCTAATTAGCCAATAACTTTACCTCATGCCGTGGGTATCTAGCATTGACGTCGGAAGATTAAATGTCGCCAGAGCGCTGTAGGTCCCGGATGTGCTGTTTACCGAGGGATCCGCTGCGTTGTATCCGTTTGAGAGGCCTTGCACTTAGTTTAATTCGCTAGCTGATTAGCCAACGTTACCTCATGAGGTGCGTGTCCAGCATCGACGCCGAAAGGTTAAATGTCACCTGAGAGGTGAAGGTCCCGGATGTGCCGTCCACCGGGAGCTCCGCTGCGGTCGTATCCGTTTCAGAGGCTTTGCAATTATGTTGAGTCTATCGCCCAATCAGATGCTGCATCGCTGACTGACTAGCCATCCAACGCTGATCTCAAACGTAATCATTGTGTAAAGCTGGTTGCCAGCAGCAGTTGCATGATCAAACGGAAACAAAACTGAAACCTAGTATATAACTGAACCGTGTATATAACGCTAGAGGACTTTTATTTTGAAAGAGAGAGAGATACAGGAAGAGGTTAATGCAGGAACTTCACCAGTCACGGACTTTCCTCGTCTTGTTTACAGTCGAAGCTCAGCAGCACGCACCGGAGTTCAGGTAAGAGCAATGTTTCTAAGTTGTTGAGAGCTGTCACAGCAATGTTTTGCAAACTGCTGTTACAGTTAACTTGGTTCCGTTTGCATGGGAAACTGTTCTTAAACAACACTTAATAGGCATGTCAAAATGTTCTCATTTTTCCGAGTGTCCTGATTGTGGTGTGTTATATAGGTGTGGTGTTTTAAAAATGTCCTAATTTGTCATGAACACAAGAGCAGCACTTTCTGGAGTTTACAGTTGCTCATTGAATGAAGTAACTAAATGAAGCTGGCATCGTGTACTGTGTGGATTTTAATAGTGTTTTAATGGTTGTTAAACATCTGCACCTTACACAAAGCTATAATGTAAAAAGTAAATTTGGAAATTTGAATTTAAAGATATAATTGGCTATGTCAATCAATACTCACAGGTACACAAAGGGAGGAGAGACTGGCCCTGATGATGACCATATTGAACTGGATGACAGTAGCAGCGACAGGTGTACCTAAAGGGTCCTAAGGTAGAATACTAATTAACTAAAAATGTTACTGAACCACCATATAGTAATATGTGAATCGCTCTTTTATATTGCATGCCTACTGGAATGTTGTTGTCTCTTAGGACATTTTGGGTGACAACAAGTAAAGTTTGACCACCTTTGACCAGTATGTTATTTCAAAGTTGTCACAGTTTAAAGATCCCCTCCAGAGGTGTTATGAGATTGAATAAAATACTCTACTTTGAAAAGGTAAATTATCTTGTCAAAATTCTTAATTTCATTTTTACAATATTTGCCTAAATGATATACTTTCTTTTATCCCTGTCGTACCAGGGAGCATCACAGACACAAAACACAAATACTATATTTACATTACTTTGGAGTATTTAAAAAATACATTTAACACACTCAAAGGGATTTTGTAAGGCCACACTACTCACTGTAATCAAGTTCAATCTCTGCGAGCACATGCTTCCTGCCTCAGCCAGTGCAGTGGACTGTCCTTCTTGGTGAACTTATTTTCTGGACTGCAATAAATATATAAAATGTATCTTACGTTTTAGAATGTAAACATTTGAATGCAATAGGAAAAGGCTATGGTTATAAACAACTGGTGCATGCTGTGTAAAATGTAAATAAAAACAGGATGCAATGATTTGCCGATCTCATATACCGATTCTGGCGCTCTGCTCCCAGTGTTCCCCTACTGTTATACTCTTTCTCTTGAGCAGAGCCATCAGCACTTTGCTTTTCTTTTCCAAGCAATGAACTTTCTTCATAGATAAGATACTGCAGCACATTCTGTGTTAATAGATTGCTGGAATCTGTCCCTCTGGAACGTCTTCTGTCAGTTTCAAAACAAGAGCATGATTTTATATCCGAGCTGCCCTGAGCAGAGTTCTCCACACTGCATGAAAAGTGGGATATTTGGCAGTAAACAGCAATGTAAATTACTGTTCACGTTGACAACTCAGCCAGGAGTCAACAATTTGAGGTGAATCCAGCTTATCTCTATCGTTAGAGCAGTGGATGATGCACTCCATTTGTCATTGCTGTGGTGGTGGGCTGTCACTTAGCGTACTTGTTCACTGGTGGCCATGTTCGCTCAGCTTTCAATTGCAACCTACAATCGGAAATCATCATTAATTTGATGCAAAATATGAAATCTCCTGTCAGTACTTTTGTTCCATGTGGACGACACATGGAAGAAACAGAGTTCCACTAACATCAAACTAATATTAACTCAATGAATTAATCATTGTAACATGTACACTGCTCACAAAAATTAAAGGAGCACTTTTTTTATTGGGCCTGGCATGAAATCAGTTAAACCTGTCTGATAATTTTCTGGTTGGTTAAGCAGCTGAGGGCATCGTTAATCACTTTCAGCTGTATTGGTGATCATGGAATTAACAACAGGTGCACCACAGTGGCAACAATTAGAAAACCCTCAAAACAGGACTGGTTTTACATGTGGAGGTCATTTCAAGTTTCTCCCTCTTGATCTTTTTTGGCGGATTTTTCACTCATGCTGGTTTTGGCTTGAGTAATTATCTGTACTGGCAGTATGAGGCAATTCCTTAACCCTACAGAAGTTGCACAGGTTCTCCAACTTCTCCAGGATGGCACATCCACACGTGCTGCAGCAAGAAGGTTTAATGTGTCTCCCAGCACAATCTCCAGAACATGGAGGAGATTTCAGGAGACTGGTGGTTATTCTCGGAGACTGGTGGTCCTCAAGCCATCAGCAAGACCGATACCTGCTCCTTTGTGCAAGGCGGAACAGGCTGAGCACTGCTCGTGCCCTACAGAATGACCTCCAGAGGGCCACTGGTGTGAATGTCTCTACCCAAACAATCAGGAACAGACTTCATGAAGGTGGCCTGAGGGCCCGACGTCCTGTAGTGGGCCCTGTGCTCACTGCCCAGCACCGTGGAGCTCGACTGGCATTTGCTGAAGAACACCAGAATTGGCAAGTCCGCCACTGGCGCCCTGTACTTTTCACAGACGAGAGTAGGTTCACCCTGAGCACCTGTGATAGACGTGAAAGAGTCTGGAGAAGACAAGGAGAACGTTATGCTGCCTGCAACGTTGTTCAACATGACAGGTTTGGTGGTGGGTCAGTGATAGTCTGGGGAGGCATATCCATGGAGGGACGCACAGACCTCTACTGCCTAGGAAATGGTTCTCTGACTGCCATAAGGTATCGAGATGAAATCCTTCAACCCATTGTCAGACCCTACGCTGGTGCAGTAGGTCCTGGTTTCCTCCTAATGCACGACAATGCCCGGCCTCATGTGGCAAGAGTATGCAGGCAGTACCTGGAGGATGAAGGAATTGAAACAATTGAATGGCCTTCACAATCCCCTTACTTAAACCCAATAGAAAATCTGTGGGACATTATGTTTCGGTCCATTAGGCGCCGCCAGGTTGCTCCTCAGACTGTACAACAGCTCAGGGATGCCCTCACACAGATCTGGGAGGAAACGCCACAAGACACCATCTGTCGTCTCATTAGGAGCATGCCGCGACGTTGTCAAGCATGCATACAAGCTCATGGGGGCCACACAAGATACTGAAAAGCATTTTGAGTTGCAGAAATTAAGTTTTTGAAAAAATGGACCAGCCTGCCACATCTTCATTTCACTCTGATTTTAGGGTGTCTACACAATTGAGCCCTCTGTAGGCTGAAAACTTTTATTTCCATTAAAAGACTTGGCATCCTTTTGTTCCTAAGACATTGCCCTGTCGTTATTTGTATAGATATCCAACTTCATATTGAGATCTGATGTATCTAATGTGTTTCTTTAAAGTGCTCCTTTAATTTTTGTGAGCAGTGTACATGAACAATATATTGTGGGTAAATTAGCACTTTAGATATCTTTACTGAACAGAACCACTGGTACTTACCTCACCTGCCGGTAAATGACCATGAGCAAACAAGCATGCACCAGTTGTTTATATCCATAGCCTTTTCCTATTGCATTCAAATGTTTACATTCTAAAAAGTAAGATATATTTTATGTAGTTATTGCAGTCCAAAGATTTCTATATGTTTACCATGAAGGACAGTCCACTGCACTGGTTAAGGCAGAAAGCATGTGCTCACACAGGTTGAACTTGATTAGCCCTGTCAAATACAATTACAAAATACTGCAAAGTAATGTAAATGTACATGTACACAAGTACATACAAAAGCTCAAACACACAATTGTGGGAACAAGAGGAAAAACACATTTTTGATTTTTGAATTTCAGTATTGATCATGAGGATTAACTTCCACAGACTCATTGTGAAACTTTTTATTTTTCCAGACATTTTTCAAACAAGAGCTGCCGGTCCTGCACAACAGATCCTGAAGACCTTCCCTCGCACTCAGCATGGTCAGCGTATTCAGCTTATACATTCTCACCATGAAATTGAGAACAATAACAACAATATCCTAGAATCGTATTAAGAATCTAGAAGATTGTTGTTATTGTTCTCACTTGCACTGTGATAATTTGAGTGGCGCTTATTCTGCTCAAGACTGATTACTATACAGAACATTGAGATGTTTACTGTACAGAGCTGAGCACTAACTATTGAATGAGAGTATAGAATATTGTTGTTCACTGTTGGAAGTTGGAAACTTTTCATGGGAAACTATGGGAATATATGGGAATGTATAGGAATTAACAGGAATAATGGGACATTAGCAAAATTTCTGGTTAGCCTTTAAATGGAATTTAAATGTAGTTAAAAGAAATATCTTGCTTATATCTTGGTTAAAACAATGAGATTTAATACAAATTCTGTTGAATTACTACCCTGTTCTGTGCATTCCTCAACACATGCACAGCTAATTTCTAGAATCCTGCATGCCACAGCAGGACGATTGAAGCCACATTACTGCATGCAGGTTTAACAAGCAAATAAAAGTAAATCAGATATGCTAATGTAAGCTCACTAAAATCATTTCATTGACAATTTACGAGCTTAACTATCATGGTGCTAGCTAGCTCAACTGACTGTGATGTGTTTCTTCTGCCTTCAGCTGGTCTTATTTTAGACAAGAATGTAGGTTATCGTTTGGTTTAGCATACTGATTGAGGAGTGTTCATCTATTAATCTAGCCTTTCTATTCATTTATCCAGCATATCCAGTGCTTGGGGAAAAAAAAAACATACTATAACAGTTGTATATGTTGTGCCTGGTGTTTGACCACCATATCATCGCATCAAAGACTATTACTTGTATCTTCCAGGATCCTGACTGGAAAAAAAAAGGGGAAAAAAATTACATCAGTTTATCTTAATTGGAACCATCTATCTTAATCATCTAAGGAGGGAATGGAATTGATTAAGGAAAGAATGTGATTCCAAGTCTTATAAAATTTGTCGGCGCACCCCCAAAACTGTGTTTGTTTCTAAGTGTAGAAATGACATTAGATCCTTTAGCCAAGAGTTAGGAGGGAGGATTCTTATCCTTCTAATAAAGTAAAATACGTCTGCGGGCTACCAGAGATGCGAAAGCAATAGAGTTGCTTTCCCCCTTGGTGAAGTGTGTGAATTCCTCAGACACACCAAAGATGGAGGTTAAAGGACTCCAAAGCACCAGTTTGTTTCAAGCTTTTGAAAGAGTATTGTAGAAAGGAGGAAAGAGGACCAGAATGAGCTTAATCTTGGAGAGGAAACAAACGTGTGTATGACTGGCTGAAGACAGAGAACATCTGTCACATGTATAACTTGTATTAAAAAGTTTAGCTTTGGAAAAATGTATCCTGTGTAGGACCTTGAACTGAATTAATGTCAGCCTGGCACAAGATGAGGTGGAGTTAACCATGTCAAGGGCCCTTTGCCACCATTCGTCTGACAATTTACGACCTAGCTCAGACTTCCATCTGACACCAGTATGTGCTGGGGGAGTTGTACCAGGTACAGATTTTTTGAATATTGGCTGTTCAATAGTATGCCGTGAAATCCGGCAGAGCAAGGCCACCCTCATCCTTGGTTCTTTGCTAAATTGAGTGCCCTTGAAGTCTTTGCCGCCCCAATGAAATGTGAAATGACCTTATCCAATTATTTCTAAAAAGTTTTTGGCAGTTATATAGGTAGACACTGAAAAACAAATACAAATTTTGGTAGGACAGTCATTTTGATAAAATTGATTCTACCTAGAAGCGACAATGGGAGGGCATTCCAGCGTAATAGATCTGATTTAACCTTTCTGACCAGTTCCACAATGTTATGTTTATACAGTAAAGGAAGACTATTAAAGATATTAATGCCTAAATATAGTGATACTCTGTGCTCAGTCCCATTCCTACAGACACCGGCAAAAAGCGGTAACCTCCTAAGGGCAGTGGAGAACGATTCCATCACAATGGCCAACAGCAATCATGATAGTGGACAACCTTGGTGGCAGCTGCGTGTTCAAGGAAAGAAATTGGACTGTGTTGAGTTAGACCTTACACTGGCAGTTGGGGCGTTGTATAGCAATTTAACCCGCGAGATACAATTTTGACCAAAACCAAACCTATTTAGAACTGAAAATAAATAATTCCACTCCACTCTATCCAAAGCCTTTTCTGCATCCATAGTAATTACCATTTCAGGGTCTTGTGATTCTGGCTTGGACAGTATTATGTTGAGCAGATGGAGTATATTTGAGGATAGATTAATGCCCCTTATAGAACCAGTCTGGTCTTTTTGAGATGACCAGACTTTTGTTGTAATCTCAGCAGAAAGAACAGGGCTGAGTCTTCCAGCTCTGCTTGTGTACCTTTAATGATCATTTGACTTCACACAGACATCTGTTTTACCAAAAATCTGTTGCGTTCTGAACAAGGGTAAATTACAGTGAGATGCAGTATGCCAGGCATACCAGCCTGCCTGTAACTTCAGTCCAGTTTTCATAGAGCACCAAAAAAGTCAAAGGAGATGTGTAAAGAGATGTCATGTTTTCACTTACTGCTGAGATCATGGTAGAAACACACCGCTTCATCTGCGGTGTCAAATATGCGAGACTTTCCATTAACAGTGACCTGTTACTGTGCTGGGTAGATCAACCCCAAGGGTATCCCATCCTTAAAAAAGGAGAGATCCTTGCAGGATAACCCTGGTAGGACATGCTCTGTATTTTCTTTGCCCATAGCTGCACTCGCTTTTTCTGGATGTATCTGTGAAAGTGTACAACAATGGACTGGAAACCCTGTGCTGGCATTGGCCCCAGACTGTGGTGAGCTCTGTCCAGTTCAAAGCTAATATCCAGTAAAGCGTCTCCGGTGCCTCCCTGACCAGCATAATCACGAAGAGTCGAGCATCGGTCCCCTCCGCATTATCTGTTGCTACACTGCTAGCGTCTGCCTTGTTAGAGTCTTTATCGTGCGGGCTGAAGTGTTGAGTCAGCTGAGGCTGGCTTTTGTTGCAGTTCCCGTGGGATTTACTCATTTCAGCTCCAAAAATGTTACGCCGAAAAGGAAATAATTCAAAAAGTGAGTGTAGATATGTTAAAGTTACAAATGGTCAGGAAGGAAATGCCAGGCCTTTGATCACTCTGACGCCATTAATGGAAGTAAAAAAAATCTCCAGCAAATTTTTAAAGACCATTTCAATTGTTTAGCTAACTATTTATATATCTGTGCAGAGCATTGCATCAGCATTTTTTTTTTACAAATTTTTCTATCATCTTATTCTACAGAACAATGTGGATACATTTTACCCCAGCCAATGCAGAAGGAAAGGCTGTGAACAATTGCATATGACACAGTTCGTATGAATTACCCACATTTCCCATTAATTCCCATTTATTATCATGACAAGTTTCCAATTTGAAATATTTCCAAAATTCCCCAGTTTAACTTCCCATGGAAAGTTTCCAGAAATGTTTCCACCCCTTTGCAACCCTACTGCTTACTGTGCATAACACATGATTACTATAGAGTTGAAGAGTATTGATCCTAATTATTAAAAATGTAATAATTCTAATAAATATTGCAATATATGATTATTGCCAGTGCTGTAAATTGTGTTGTTCCTTCACATTACATTGCACCCACTTAACCTGCCTTAGGCTACTGTTGGTGAGATTACTTACTGCACCTTGGACCCAGATGTTGATGAGGATTATTATTATTATTTGACTCTAATTGTATGGGTTTTGTGTATTGCAGTAATGCCTCAACTGTGTTAGTGTGTCTGAAAAAAGTGACATATGAGGACCGGCAGAGTGACGTCACTGAAAGTGTGTTAAAAGTGTGTTAAGTTCCAAAACTGGCCACTAGTTGGCAGAGTCAAAGGTGAGCAAAAAATGCTAAACACACTTACACACTTAATTTCCGAAAATTGTGATGTTTTAGGACATCAGAGATTTTTGGTTTGGGAGCATGTTAGGAGGTTCTAGAACACTGTAGAGTGCTCAGAAAAATGAGGACGTCAAAAATGTCCTCATTTTTCTCAGTGTCCTGATAGTGTAGGTGTGTTATCATAAAAATGTACTGATTTGTCATGAAAACAAGAGCACACACACACACACACACACACACACACACACACACACACACACACACACACACACGTGTCACTCTCCTAATGAGGACTACATCAATTCCCTGTTAACTTAACCCCAACTTAAGAGCCTGTACTCATCAAGAAACCTGTGAAAAGAAGTGGTTACAAACTCTATTCATGTTTCTTCATAGTGATCTCTAGTGGATGTGGTTGTTATTACAGCAGCAAAGGAGGAACTGAGGCATGTCCAGTGTGAAGCCAGAAGTCAACGGCAAGCTCTTACAGCTTAATCATGTCTAAGTTACATCACAAACATAATAACAAAATTAACGAAAGTACTGTATATGTTGGCAGGATTTCCTGCAGACTTGGAAAGACAGGGATGAAGGGAGGGGTATTATGTTGTTTAAGTGTATGTACATTGTTTAAGTGCTTGCTATGTAATCATCCTTTAGGCCTGAATAAGGTAAGGAAGTCTCCATGACACCCTTTTTGCTTTCATTACTCACAGATACTTCCACCCCTCTGTTTGATTAAGTCATCCTCTGACAGCAGAAATGGAGCGAAAACAGAAGGATGAAAGACAAACATTCTTTCATCCTTCCTCACTTTCTCAGAAATTCCATAAGTGAACAGCGAGGTTTGGTGTCAGCCTCAACCCAGCTCTCACCTTGTGACCTTTAACCTTGACCACACCAACCGTCCGAGCCACTGCTCGGTGCCAAAATCCACATTTATCCTGTTTGAGTGAGGGAACATTTCCACGGGCAGCCCCGCATTGCATACATTCACTGAGTCAAAGAAAACAAAGGCACAGTTAAGTTATTCATCAATTGCTCTGCATGTGGAGGGAAATGTAGATGCAGATAAGAAGGCAGATATCAAACTGTTACAGTACTACTTACACAACCCTTACTCAAGCTTTGTAGGAAACTCTTAGAGCCGCAATTACTTCATAAATCCCTGTGGGCCGGCTCGTTTTCCCGGCACCAGTGCAGGGTCTAAATTACCATCTGTGTGATTAATTTTTCATAATTACATGACTGCTGGCGGAACACTGTGGAGATGTGATCCTCAGACATTATCCCATCAAAACGATCAACTTGTTTTTACACTGCTTATCTTTGACACTTCCAGCACCACCAGCGTCTGGGTCTGACTTGTTCCGTGTGTTTTTTGGTGCGCCGGTCGATACTTGTTGAAAGAATGTGTTCATAGGAATGTTGTTATTGCACACTTCGGCCTTTCCTTTCATAGAAAATAAGAAAGAAAACAAAGACCTGAAGCAAGAAAAAACGAACAAGGTCCTTGAACTTTTATCTTCATAAAGCACTGTAAAAGTAGATGTCATAGCTCATCTTTTCTTGACAAGAGTAAATGTCTATGTTGAGTTTGCATAGTTGCTCTCATCTACTGCATGTGATGAAAATTCAGGATGGTAAACCAGTGGGAATGCAACTTTCACTCCATCACTGGTGATCCAGTTCTTGAACCTTGTAGATTGTTAAAAACAAGAGGGAAACTGTCCAGCATTAAGGTCACTCCAGTCGATTGACCATGCTCACTTACGCGATGTGTAACCATCTGGAAAGGCACTGATAGAAACTGTTTGGAACAATGTAGGGAATTTCAAAAAATACGTGGCATGTAAATGGACAAACCATCTGTCCGTCACAGGCTAACTTCCACCAATCAAAGTAACAGTAGGAGAACATTACCACCAATGGTTAATCAAACTTTTACCGAAATCAGTGCCATTCTTTGTTCTTCTTTCAATGAAATATACCCACCAGTTCTGATATAACTGATGTCATAGCAGCATCTATGCTAACCTCTTGAGGAGCCATCTTTGTTGCTCTCTCACGCTGGATTCTCACCTAAATCATGCATATAGCCGCCAGTAATTCATGTTGCCACGTTACCAAACTTGTGTTTTGAGCAGCTGAGCTGTAACAGCTTTCTGAGCTACACCAGCTCTCACACAAGAAATTGTCAGAAATGGGTAAGTTAGGTAAGAGCATGACCTGGATTGAAATATTCATTAGAGTCATCATAAGACATAACTAAACCATTTGTGAGTGAAAAAATGTCACATCCATGTAAAATAAAACAAGACACTGGAATGGAAAGATATTTTCTTGTCTTATTTGTATATTAAAAGCTGTGATAAAATCAACTTTGGGTGAAATAATTAATATTGAGTATGCAGCAGTAGTTTTTCTCAAGTTCCCTTTCTTAGCATGCCTCACGTGTTTATGAAGTGCCCTACAGAAGCATGTGATGAGCTCTGGCTGCCTGTACATCTGGACCAACCTGCTCTGCATCGTCTGTCAGTGCTGTGGTGCCAAACGTTGGCTTCATCTTGCATAGCTTTCATACCCGAGAGCTGAAAGAAGTGAAGCTTTCTGAGGTGAAAGCAAGGTTAGGTAGTGCATAAGAGTGCTGACATTGAAGTCTGACCTTCTTGCAAAGAGGCAAGACACGTCACAGAAGTATATTTTACTTTTGTATATCAGAAACAAAAACAGTGTTGAGAGAGTTTGGCAGCTACGCCTGATCTCTGAGAAAATACAGGGTTAATCCTTGAAGCTTTGCTGAGACTTGGCCTGCTTTGATCTGTCTGACAGTGTCTCATGAATTGTTATTTTCTGATAAAGGTGAGACGTATCAAAAGCTTTCGCTTGGCAGCGATTTCACCGTACCTCTCGTTCTTTGGGAGTTAGGTAATCATCAGGACACATTCAGGCTTGATGGGCAGAACTGAGCTTGTCTCTTCTTTTCAGTGTTGTCTGCTGCATAACTTCCTCAAGGCATGGCAGAGGAGAACAGCTTTTATTTGGTAGCTGACAAGGAAAACAGATTCTGTTGAGTTCTGGTGTAGTGTTATCCTTTCTCTGAAATCCCTGAGCATGTAATTTTAATGTACAAAAAGGATTTTTCAACTGGCTTTGAATCATGTTGAAGTGAAAAAAGTGAAGCTTTCTGGGTGAAAGTAACTAGTATAACTGGACTGCTTTGGTTGTGCTCTCATGAAGTTGTACTGTTCAACTGGATATTTTAATGGCCTGTTTGTGCACACTCCCTGTGTTTTTTTTTTCACTTTTGCCTTTACAGAAGTGGTTAAGATAATTGGGTTAAGCTGGAAATTTGTTTTTAAAAATTAAGGGTTTGAATTGTATATTAAATAAGAATAAAAGCCAAAACTGTGTTTCCCTGATTGCTTAAGCACTTTGCAAAAATGTTTCCTCTTTCCAAATAGATCTCACTCAACTTGACAAATTGCTCCACATGTTGATCTGGAGCCTAGATCACCGTTAGGCGACCCTGTCAGACTGCTGCGCTGACTGGGTCATGTGTTTCCCGTCCAGACGGACAGACAGTGCTCTGAGGGCCGGTTTCAACCCCCCGGTGTCCCTGAAAACAGGCGTCTATTGAGCCAGCCAGCCCACTTTCCACACTGTCATGGACTAATTCATCTCAAAGTGGGGCTCTCCCTCCATGATTAGACTCAATTAAAGTCAGTGAGGCATGAAAGCACAGCTCCAGGATCATGGAAATCACACATATACACCTATAGTGGTATAATGTGGGCAACACACACACACACACACACACACACACACACACACACACACACACACACACACACACGCACACACACACACACACACACACGTATCTTGCACTCAGAGTCACAAAAACTCTATGCCACAAAGTTGTGCTTTGGAGAACAGAAAGACACACACATACACTGTGTGCAGATAGAAAAAATGTTGGCGTCCACACTTTCACCACACACACACACACACACACACACATGCACACACGCACACACACACACACACACACACACCTCTGCCTCTCTGACTCTTTCCATTTAACATTGCCCAAAGTCAGACTCAAATCGGCGGTGATCACCTTTGAAAATGTTTCTTTCTGGGGTTTTTCTTCCCATCAGAGTCACTACATCAGCCCTCTGTTACTCTGGTACACTTCAAATGGCAGCATGAACTGGAAGCAATGAAAAATACTTGTGTGTGTGCATTTGAGTATACTTCATTATAATGATATTGATGTGCTCAGAGGAAAAGCTCTGAGAACACTGCTGCCACTGTTTCCTTCGGAGGCTTGGGCTATGAGCTTTTGAAATGAATAACTGGGTGTGTGTTTTGTATGCATTTCTATAAAACTGACGTTCACGCCATTTTGTTGAGTGGTGAACTTACAACAAAGTTTCTATTCTATTCTATTACATTATTTAAAATGTTTCCAACAGAGAAATCTGCAGGTTTATCTCGGGATAGGGAAATTGTTGAACAAGACTAAATAAAACTCATGACATTTCATTTATCACATGAATCATAGTCAGGGTTTTTACACCTATTTGTGTGTTTATGAGAAAAAATGTGCAACGTTTTACAGCGTGGGTTAGTGTATATATACAAAACACAGCCATGTTAATGATGTGTTGTGTGATCGTCCTTCAACCCAGTAAAGAGGCCACTTTATGAAACACTATCCAGCAACTGGACTGTTATAAATAAAAACTACATTTACAAATTAAATAAAATTTGAGTCGTTGTATGGTTGCAACCATAATAGCTCACAGTTTGAATTGACCGTAGTCATGACGATGTTATGATTTCATCATGATGTGTTGTGAGATTTCTCTCTTTTCTCATCAAACCTGTTGAGAAACTCGAGACAGACCAACCTAGACTAAGCTACTTTGACTAAACTAAACTTCAAGCTAAAACTCAAGATGAGTGACCGAGGTGCATCGCCAGACCAGCCAGGCTCAGTGTTTAATGATCTCCGTCTGGAGGGCCACTTTTGTGATGCAGTCATAAAAGTCGATGATGTGGAGTTTCCCATCCACAAGATCATCCTGTGTCAGTGCAGCCCATACTTCCGGTGAGTCAGTATACTGATGTCAGGGGGAAGATTATAAATTAATATCTATTTAAATAGGCAAACAAAATGGTTCATGATTAATCACAATAAGCAATGAGTTGGTTTGACTCGAGCAGTTGTGGTGAAACAAGTTGACCTGGAAGTTAGGGTTAAGGTTAGAACGACCTGATAGAGAATATAGATAACACATTTTAACAGTTTAATTATGGTGCAGGTTCCCTGTCTGTCCAAACAGTCAGATATGAGCTTAAACAAAGTTTTTTTTTTCTACCATTCAGTTGTGTACAACAAAAAGATTAGTTTTGAATCATCATTCATGAAAAGATGAATTTTCACTCTATATCCTGACTTTTGAGCAGATTTTGAATTAAAAAGGGTCTAAATTATATACAATAAATGTAAGTTATTATGCACACTACATTTACATTTTCAATGGAAATTGAAATTGAAAAGCTGTTCCCAGCTACAAAAAAGTATACATATATTTTGGATGTGGTTTAAAAAAAGGGAAAAAACAAAAAAGAATATGTCCAAGAGCACATGTATAATTTCCATTTATTACAAAATGGTAAAGTAAGCTGATTCAATTAAAATGATTCCAAAAATGTGGTTATCAAACAACAGTTGTACCAGGGGACATCATTTAAGTTAGAAATAACCTCCTCAAGGTTTTATGTTACTCATTCACACAGGATAAGCAAAGTCTGTATTTTATTCATGTTTACTGATATTATGGTGTCAAGCATAAATACACATATGAAGCCCATTTAGATCAATAAACAGACAGCCTTTTCTTTCTTGTAACCTTCTCATCACTTTTAAACCTGGTCGATCTCACGGCACAGCTGTTGACTGCTGTTTGATATTATAAGTGACAATCAAATTTGACTTCCAAATCAATTTGATGCCAGATGGAACCGAATTGGATTAATATTAGAGGATTTCTGGTAAACTATGATAGGAAATTGGTGGTGGATCTTTTACTTAACACATTATGGCCTTGGCAGATTTATGTGTGATTACGATCACAGACAATCTCCACAATTAAAGGTCCAAAGTTAATACTAGTTCTGTGTGAATAGGGCTGTAGACATGTAACAGATGCAGGATGTTGTACAGATAAACAGCAAACAATTTGCCCAAAATGACATCAGCGCGCTGAAACTGTAGACCTCACTTGCAATGAAATAGTTATAAATCAGTGTGAGGAAGAGAGAAAGTATAATCTTTATTTTCAATCCTGTGTTTTCATCCTGACACACAGAGCTCTCTTCATACGCTGGTCAGCCCCAGATAAAAAGGTCTACAACATCCCGGGCCTGTCTCCTGACATGATGCAGATCATCATCAAGTTTGCATACACCGGCTCTCTCTCTGTGACAGAGGACAATGTGCAGGAGCTGCTGATAGCAGCCGATCAGTTCAACATAAAAGACATAGTACGAGCCTGCTGCGACTTCCTGGGGGAGCAGCTCTGCCCAGAGAACTGCATCGGCATCTGGCAGTTCACATTCTTCTCCTGCTTTGAGTTGCAGAGAAAGGCCTACCAGTTTATTCTCGATCACTTTGAGGAGGTTGTTTCCGGTGAAGAGTTTCAGGATCTCACTGTGCAGGAACTCAGTGACATCCTTGAAAGAGACGACCTCAATGTGAGCGAGGAGACTACTGTGTTCGAGGCTGTCCTTCACTGGATCGCCCACAGACCTGAAGAAAGACAAGCACACCTGCTTGTACTCTTGTCTAAGGTAAGGTCTACCACTAGATTTAGCTTGGATATAGCTGACAGCAAAAAAAAAAAAAAAAAAATCAATGTTGTAAGAACACCCGGGTGCGTTCAAACCTATAGCTCAACTACAAACAAACTAAGAGCTGTAAGCTTAAAGTCTTTTTAGACTGTACACAAAAAAGGGGACGGAGCTTTTGGGTAGGAAAAGTGAAGCTGCTGCAGTTCAATTAAAAAATGTTCTCTTGTCCTTTCTGTGTAGGTCCGGCTGGCCTTGATGAGTCAGGATAACCTTTGGACCACTGTGATTTCCAATGAGCTGGTAAAAAGCAACGCTGAGTGCTTTCAAATGGTGAGGGGGATCATGGACAACAAAGACCATCTCGTCTTACCTGCACCGGTCATGCGCGACCCTTGCGCTCGTCCTCGCCTGCCTAACACCATCCTGTTGGCCATGGGAGGCTGGAGCAGAGCTGGTCCAATTAACAGCATCGAGGCGTATGACATCCGTGCTGACCTCTGGATCAACCTGACAAACAATCAGGAGCCCCTTCATGCCTATCACGGCTCTGCCTTCCTCGACGGGTATGTCTACTGTGTCGGTGGCTTTGGCGGGGAGGAGCATTCCAACAGTGTTCGCAGGCTGGACCTGAGCACCCACACCTGGCAGGAGGTAGCACCAATGCACTTCCGCCGCTGCTATGTGTGCATCACTGTGCTGGACGGATGCATCTATGCAATGGGAGGTTATAATGGGTATGTCCGCCTCCAGACTGCAGAGTGCTACAGGCCTGACACCAACCAGTGGAGCGTCATTGCACCCATGCATGAGAGCAGGAGTGACGCCAGCTGCACAACACTCAACAATAAAGTGGGTGAAGTGAAAGAGCAGCTTGGACTAGTAACAGAGAAACGTATGGTGCTGACTGGAACATCGCTAATTTGATCACCTACCTGTTTGGAACAAGAGTTAGAGGGAATTTAGACCCGGTATTAACATCCATCCTTAGTGATCTAATCACAGTTAGACAGCTCAAAACCCTTCAGTTCACATTTCAAGTGACAAATTGTGACCTGACTTCCTCACTCTTGTACCATCAGTCGAACAAAATTGGTACACTGAGCAATATTTTGTTGGCCTACTGAGCCATACGTTTTACAATTGAAAAATAAACTTCTAAGTGATCTCCTACAAACAATGTAATGGGGACATGTTTCTAAATCAATGAATTTGAGAAGCGCTAAATAACTTAATGTCCCTCTCTTCCGTCCCAGATCTACATTTGTGGAGGTTTCACTGGGAATGAGTGCCTTGAGACGTGTGAATATTACAGCCCAGAAACCAACCAGTGGACTGTGATCGCCCCCATGAGCAGCCAGCGCAGTGGAGTTGGCGTCACGGCATATGCAGACCGCGTCTTTGCGGCGAGTACATAGATGTCAACCTCTTGAGACCAAATGTCCGTATCAAATTTGTGCTAACCTGCCTTGTAGATAAATAAACACCGTTTATTCAACATTTCCTCTCATAGGTTGGCGGCTTCGACGGCAGCGCCCGTCTGAGCAGCGTTGAGGCTTACAATCCCCACACCAACACCTGGCAGGAGGTGTCCTCCATGTCAACCACCCGAAGCAACTTCGGCATCGCAGTGATCGAGGATCTGCTCTTTGTTGTGGGTGGCTTCAATGGCTTCACCACCTCCCATAACGTCGAGTACTACAACGCGATGACAGATGAGTGGTCTGAGGCCTGTGACATGGAGATTTACCGCAGCGGCCTCAGCTGCTGCGTGGTGCGTGGAATCCCCAATATGGCCGAGTACACTTTGCCTCGTGACGCTAGGCCACTTTCAGAAGTGGAGTTACCGGAAGAAGAATCCACCTAAGAGTCTGTTAGAAACTGTTCACTGTTATTTAACTAAATGAAAGGAAGTCTCTGTCTAAGACTGTGGAATTTTAACACTGGCTAACATTTGCTAACTTTAGCTGCCTACTGTTATTTTATATAGTTGTAGTCCAGGAATCAAAATCCAGGCAACGAACAGGGAGGCAACAACACTGCGCAAACCAAAAGCTAAAGAAAAATACAAAAACTGAATAACATACAAGCAGGACGAAACTCAGGGAACGCACACAGGACAGCAAAAACACTCGAGCAAACACACAGACACTCAGACCCTGACACTGACGGATCCTGTGCGCTGTCCTCAGTGCTACAAATGGTCAGTTATGTGATGTCTCTGAAATCCTGAAGCAAAAAGGTAAATGTCTAATTCAGGTCTGTGAGAGTCATGTATGTAGATCATCATGAGGTGCTGAGATATCTAGTATGGACATAGCTTATAGTGACACTGTGCTGTAATTTTGTGCTTGCTTGTGTTGGCAATGGGACTATTTTCATTCATACTTGTGCAGTAGACTTGATGATGACATGTCTTCCAGAACTGTATGTGTGAAACCTGCAAAGAGTTTAGAGACTTACTGGTGTACTTTGGCTCCATCCCAACGAGAAATTGCTCGGAAGAAATATGTTTCTCTCTTTCTGTAATCATATAATACTCACATTGACCTGGCAACGGGTGATTCGGAGACTTACTTGTGTTTTGTGCTGGAATGTGGCAAATTATTTCAATACATACAGTAGGTCAGTGGAAAATCCCTCAGTAATCCCTCTGACTTCTTATAAAAGGTATTCCCCAGATGTACCCATTCACCCAAAACCATCAAAAAACACATTTCATGCACACACAGAATATCATCAGCACCAAGGAATTTAACGCCCCTGCCATGCCATCGGGTTGCTGGCTCACCCCTCTCCCCATCTCCAGGTGGTACTGTATGTTCCATGTCATGGCTCAGGGATGGGCAGATTAGAAACGTACTAACATATCATCAGTGTGTGTACAGCTCCGGTGATGAGGAAATGCAGCTGCTGTAGGTTAATGAGCAAACTGCTGCGGTACTCGTAGTATGGTTATGTTGAAGGAACAGGATGTATTTCCTGTTAAATAACGGTAACAAGTAACAACACATTAGATTTTCAATATAAAGCTGTCAGATATATTTCCTGTTGTAAACAGTTAAGTGTCTACCAAAGTTGTAAGGCGCACAGGAGGTGGCCTGCTTTTCTGATTTACCCAAGAGTGGTATCGATGTCGCCCGCTACCACAGTGGTTAATGCCACAGATTTGTTCAAACATATCAGAGGTTAGTGGTGAAAAGAGCCTGCAGAGCTGCAACCACAGAGAAACATGTACACTCTTCTGGTATCTTGTCTGGTATCTTGTCTTCTAAGCTTGTCTGTCAGTCTGGACGTCCCTTTAAAAGGCAAAACAGCACAATAACTGTAAACATGCGCACAGGTCGATTCATTTCAACTTAAGTTGGGCAAAGCTATGCTGAGCAATGAAAGAGGTCACCAAACTTAACCAACTATTTTCTTTTACTCTCAGGTGCAAAGAAACGACTACAGCATAGTCCCGATAATCACAACAGATTCAAAGTAAAACTGGGTGCTAAAATGTTACCTGTAAAAACTATCTGTGTATTTCCAGAGCGTTGTTAGCATTCCCTTCAGTACAGTCAGAGACAGTCTCTCGTCTTCAACACTCATCCATGACTGTTGACACCTTGGTGACTAATTAGCACCAACTGCTGCAACTCCATCAAACAGCAGACCAAAGCTGATTATTCACTAATTACACTGGAAACACTGCTTGATTTAAGAGAGTAGTTTGGGCAAGTTCCAAACACAAATCATAGCAATTACTGAGATAACTTCGACTCACACATCGTTGCGTAAATTCCACTGAACAATCATCAAATTCCAAAACAACAACAGTAAGTTCAGCCAGACTCAGTACTAGTATGTTCTCAACTGACATGTCAGCTTGTTAACATTGCACTGGGGCAAATAAGTTTTCAAACAGGACGTCGGATTCATACTTCATACGTCATCCTTTAGCAAAATATGTACCTATACTATACTATTTTGACATAGTGTTTGTGGGAAATGTTTGAAAATCTAAATTCCATTCACTGTGTCTACCTTGACAGATAAATAAATAGTTTGGCATTTGACTGTGGATGCCATCCACAGCTTCCTATTAGCAACACTGGTGGAACTTTAATGAAAACATGTTCATTACTGGTTGCCACTCTTTGTGTGATGCTCCTTCCCCCTGTGTGTTTCCCACGATGTTTGCTTGTGTGTGTGTGTGTGTGTGTGTGTGTGTGTGTGTGTGTGTGTGTGTGTGTGTGTGTGTTAATAGCTCTACTGTAAAGCTCCAGCCATTTCTCTTTTAACAGGACACATGAACAGGAGCCTCCCTGTTTCTATGTGGCTTTTAGGGAATACACTTGGCCCCCCTCGCTGTAATAAATCGCATCTGCTCACAATGTGCAGCACCATGGAGCTGTGGAAGGAATTAATGCTCGTTGCTCTTCCTGGGTCACTGAGGCCAGGCGTGCTTCTGACTGTGGCGCTCTGGCTCTGTGAATACTCTTAGTGTGTGTGTGTGTCACTGCTCCTGTCATATGTATGCATGCGTGTATGTATCCTAAATGCATGCATAAATATGTGCATAAAATGCTTGGGTGTAGAAACACTTTGCAACTATTGTGTGTGCAGGTGTGTGTATTTGTGCATCACGCCAACCTTTCCAGATGAACCCAGCAGACGGAGACTGGTAAAAGTGCCTTCCATGATATTATCTCCACTCTGTTGTTCCAGCTGTTTATGCTTTCACCAGCTGAGGGCATTCTCTGCATTCCACCAAATGAGGTCTGTGTCAGGTACGTTTGCTCATCTAACATGGAAAGTTTACACAGTCTGACAGCTGCTTCACTCCCCACACACAATTAACCTAGAGGGGGCTCTCTACATGTGCACTGTATAATAGTGTCATAACATATCATAGATGCATGACGAAAATAAGTGACAGGATGGATATTTTCGATAGGGCTGGTTCTTTCATTTTATTCTATTAAACTTCAGTTCAGTTCAGTAACTTTATATTTAGCTCCAGTTTTTCTGTTGGACTTTTCGTTGGAATTAAGTTTGAATTTTCTATCCACTTCAGTGGCTAAATATGATGGACCGTCATGAAATTGACAGTGGCATTCATGGATGCCAGACAATATGTCCAATTGACCAACTTTTCCTCTTGCTCCATTATGGGGCTGAAATTTGTAGTTTCAGAGTCTCTGCAACTAGCTGATGCATGTTTTAAGTCTTCCTCAGGATGATTAGCTTTCTTTATTCATGTGCAACAAAGATAGCCATGGACCAAATATTGCTGCACACTCTGCTATACAGCTCCTCAGTGATGATGAAGAATAACAAACTTGACAAGGAATTTTCAAAGAAATTTCACTGAGAAAGTTTGATATTTATAAGCTGACGCCAAAGTGCATTGGTTGCTTTAAAAGTTGAGTGATAATAATCATGAAAGATTTAAAGAACATTTTAAGATTTGAAAATCTGACACTCATCTGAATGTGTTTTATGTAGCTGAAGGGGTATGAAGAGTTATAAATGTGGAAAGGGTATAATTAGTATGAATGGGATTTGAAAGTTTAACAAAACTCAATGTAGATCATATGTTGGAGTATGAATAATGGCTGGGAGAAACTCTGTTGCTTGAATTATGTCCAGAAGCTTATCTGCATGGCTTAAATAATAGCTGGGTACTAAACTGCATTACTTGAGTAATGACTGTGAACGAAGCTACAATATTGGCATTATTTTTCCTTTAAGACAGAACTGAAGTTGAGTTGAGTATGAAAAATGGTGGGAGCTAAACTGTACAACTTGATGAAAGCTGAACTTCATGGCTGGCTTCACTCTGTATAAACAAGCAGTTGAAGAAGTATGAATAATAGCAAAGAGCTAAACTGCATTGCTTTGATAATGGCTGGGAGCTTAACTACCCCCCTGGCTTCACTTTGTATGAAGAACCAGCTGAGAGATGAGTAACGTACAGTATGATATAGAACATTTGAAGGTTTTAATAGAGGTTCTCTCTGAAAGCATAAACAAAGCACCTTTAAAACCTGAAAACATAAACAAGCAGACATGCATGTTCAGGTCAGTGCTACTAGAATTCTATAATTTAAATTTACGTGGACTCATAAGCCCTTATTAAATTATTTATAGGCCACAAATGTGAATTACAGTTACATACATCCTGATATAGATATATTTCTGGACCAGAAAATGTATTGTACTTTGCTCTTAAACTTATGGTTTAACATATGGTAACAAAAAGGCAAAGCTTTTCATCTCTTATGCTGCACTTGTGCAAGAAAGAAAGCAGACATTAGCCAGCAATGGAAACCTCCAAATTAAGTCCAGAGTTTGATCGTTAGCCGCTGAGGAACATTCAGTGAATGAGCAGGTCAACTGGGGACAGTAGGCCACACTTTGAGCAGACCAAGATTAACCCAGAGAGTGAATTAATTAGAAACCAAGATTGCTCTGGGCCTGAGGCCAGCTACCCCACTAGTAAGAAAGGGAGAGGAGACCTAGACCACACGTGGGAACACCCACATCAGTGCTCCCATATCGCAGACTGCATCCCAACGCTTGTTTTTAACCTTTGTTTATCCAGGGAAAATCAACTGAGTACCTAATGCTCTAACATTCTTCTTGGTAGTCATGCAGTGTATTCACATTGCGTCTGCACACTACAACAGGGTCATTTAGACCCCCAAACTGCTGTAAGAGTCTAGCTGGTGCCATGTGCTCCCTGGATCGGGAGTCAAAAGGACAATCCTGTAAACTCCTGATAAAAACAAAAAAAGACAAACTGAGACTGATGAGCCTTACTTACACTGACTGAACCAACTGGACCTGCATGTATGAGGCCCAACAAAAGGTTCAGTTAAGCCCTAAGTCCACAGAACCCTTCAGAGGAAAACCCTGCCAGGCGTCAGCAATGTCATAGGGCCCAGATTGTTCTGCGATGACTGTTTTCAGGCACAAGGAAAGCCTGTCCAATCACATCACATCTTTTCTTAGTAATCCATGACACAACTTCCCCTGTCAGCTCAAAGGAAAAAGTACACAGTGTAGTTTACACCCTCTGGAATAATTTCTCTCCACATGTTTTGATATTTTCCCTCCTGATTAAGCTGTTGAGGAGAATCCATTTGGGGAGTCCTTGCCAAGAACCTCTACTGTATAGTAACCCCCTCCACTTCTTCCCCTTGGTGACAATACACGGAAGCAGCCAGCTGAGGCCTATTTGGGTAACAGGAGAACACTCTCCAGGGTATCGTTTTCACATCCAGAGCTCCAAAACATGCCGTCATATCCTCACTGCTACCAGGCGGGATACAATGCTCTGACATGGGACAGTGTGAGCCAGAGGATGAGGGTGTGTGCCTGCGTGAACGGGCTTATGAACAGATTTACACACATCAACTCAAGCCCCATTAGCAAAGCAGCTTTCCACTGACGGACTGAGGAAATCCCTGCTCCCAACCCGTACGTGTCCAGCCACACAAAATACATTCCATCAGCTCACTCGCCCTTCTGGCCTGCACCACGTGTCCATAGGGGTGTCCTCAGATATGTGGCGATGCTGACGTTCCCATTCGCTGGTCGGCCGCCTCCATCCTGTCTTTTTTTTTTTTCCACGGGTTTTCCCTCCTTATATCTGTCTAGCATGCGGTTCCCGTGAATTCTATTGTGCGTACGTGTAAGAGTGTGTGAGTATGTGAGAGTGTGTGTGCGAGTCCTCCTGAATGCACGTCCTTGTACATTTCAGCATGTGTGGTGTGTGTGTGTGTGTGCGTGTGTGTGTGGTGAGAGGCTTTGGAAGGAATTTCATGGGATGATAGGGTTTCCCTGTCAGGCTTTTGACAAACTCTCCTACATCCTACGGAATTCCCTCACATGTGGCCGACAACATCGCAAGTCTTTCCCGCCTCATGCGTTTCCCCTTTTGAGTTCCTGATACACAAGTGTCCTAAATTCTTTCCATAAGTGCCATATTCATGTAAGGGTTTCACTCTTTTAGTCTCAGACGTCTAAACTGTTTGTCTTGATCATTAAAGTCAAGAATGATGGCATATATCTTATATCCCAAAAAGTACTTGAAGGCAAATTTAATGATCTGAAACCAGAGGTATTTTACAGCTGGATCACTCTTTAACCAACTTACTGATGACTTGAAAGCTAAAATATGAATCAACATTTAAAAAAATACTGACTGTGAGCTAAACTGCATTACTAGCATTATTTTGGTTGAGGGCACAATTGAAGGAGAGTGAATAATGGTGGGAGCTAAATTGCATTGCTAGACGAAAGGCTGGGAGTTCAACTGCATGGCAGGAGTATTGATAATAACTAAGAGCTAAACAGCATTGATTTTGATGTGACAAATGCAATACTCTCATTGGGGCTTAGGTGTTGCTTCTGGTTTTCAAGTTGGAATTGTGGCAGTTCTAGATACTGTATGCTTGGCCATTAACACAAATCACTTTCCTTCTTCCAGAACCTTTGGGGTGGGATATGTGCTAAGCTGTTGCTAATTTGTCTTTGACTCAAGGTCAATGAATTGCCTTGTCTGCTTTTAAGCAGTTCCCAAAGTTTTAGAGTAATGGGTCTGTGAGCTCAAATTTAAAAATCATTACCGTTATTATGTGAGACACACTTTCCAGCTGCTGATTCACAGTGGATGCTTTCCAGAATATTTGGGACACATACTTGGCATCAATCGCTGGAAGCTCTTAAGCCGCACAACCATTGTCAGAATAAAATGATGACTGCTATGATCTACTATTGACTTTCTGCACCACGGTTTTCAAGCTGCTGCTTTGGTCCTTGTCTCTCCTTGGTTTACAACTGTCACACCATTTTTCCAGCAAACATATTTCTCTCACAGTTAAAAATATCACTCAGGCCATTCAGCTTGAATTAGGCCTGTAAAACTATAAAACAGCTTGTCATTTACTCTCTCCCTGGAACTCTATTTTCCTCTGATGTCTTATTTTGGATCAGAAGTCGCTCCGTCTGGCGCGGGTCGGCCGTGCTGTTCCAGAGCCCAGGACGGAGTCCAAACCAATCCCGCCTCCAAAACCACAGAATCAGCAGGGGTGGGGTGGGAGGCCAGTCATCCCTCAGTTATGTAACCTCCTCACCACTGTCGTCAGGATAACCAAGCGTTGTCATAGCAACGTGCTGCCAACAAGTTACAACCAGAGGGAGAAAAGGGGAGACACCGGTGCTGACAGAATAGCATCATAAAGGGGTATTCGTGGCAGAGCTGGACGTACGTCATCCGCAGAGTATCTGGCTCACTGCACTGTGGTTTTTACACTCATTGTGTCAGCATGTGTGTACGTGACTTTGTATGTGTCTGTCGGCAAGTTGCTCATTGAGTGGGTCAGTTTTTTTTCTGGGTGGGTTAGCAAACTTCAGCTCAGGGAGGCAAGAGTTGAAGACTATGAGCCAAAGATGGCCGCCACTTGACGACTGGTTGAAGGTCACTTCCAGTAAGCAGCATCACCAAATCTTTCCCTCATAAAAAGTAGTAGTAGTTTTATGTTCCAACTTCGTTTAGCCACAGTTTTGTTCTTGCTGCAAACATGCGCCAGCATTTCAAAAAAGTAGATTCTGTGCATCTTAAGTATATTTTTAAAATCCGTTGATCAGTCCTTCTTATTTCTCTTTTCAGTGATACAAATCTTCCCCACAAACCTCTAGAATCAAAACTCTGCAAATTTGCTGTCATATTTTGTCAGTTTTTGAGGTTGTAGTTGTAATAGACATGGTGCTGCTTCTCCTACTAAATCTATTAATAGTACCCCATAGAAACTATTTAAATTACTATATCTTTGGGATTTCGGACTGATGTGGAGCTTGGATCAGCAAGAAACTCGCCAAGATCAAATCACTGTTAAAAGGATGTGCACTGAAAAGAATTAAGGTTACCTGATGAAATGACCAATGTCCAAATGTCTCCAGAGAAAGGTGGTAAGAAAACAACACTGTATTTAACACAGCATAAAGTTGAGCCTCTGTAACTAACTACCCTTTGTGCTTCTCTTTTTCTTGGAAGAGAACACATACTGTATTGGCCAGTTCTGCAGAAAGGAAGAAGGGAACTCTGTTATTCAAAGGCAAGACTGAGTCACAAGTACTCAGGAGCACCAGAGAGGAAAAATGCAATTCTTCTTTCACTGCTGAGGACTACAGGATCAAGACAAAAAAAAAAAAAGCTACGAAGAAAGCGAAGGAAAGGAGAGACAGTGGGACTGTTAATAAAGAGGAACAGGGGAAGAAAGTGACATGACAGGCAGGTGAGGAAGAGGTAACAAAAGAGGAAAAGTCGAAGAAAGGGAGAGAGGGATGGTAGTCATGAAAATGTGATGGCAGTGTAATGACATTTCAGTTGTGGTTGCCGAAGCTTCAGACACACACACATACAAAATTATATGTTTTAGATTAATACAAAATAATCAAGTCACAAAAATAAACTAATTATGGTGGAGTATTGAGGATGATCCAGTCTCTGGAGACAAACTGCTCTGTAGTCTGGTTGTACAGCAGCGGATACTTCTGTGTCTCTTGTCAGACAGTAGAAGGGTCAGCGGGCTGTGGCTGGGGTGGGTGTTGTCTTTGAGCATCCTTTGGCACATAACCTCACCAATATGACTGATGCTTTCCATTGCTCCTCTATAAAAGTTGGCAAAAACTTGTTATGGGAATTTCTTTCAAGGAAAATTTCCCCCCTAGAATTAAAATTTGGTCGTTACTTCACCTCTTAGTGAAGTTAGCAGTCTCGAAGTGAAGTTAGCAGTCCACAACACCTTTCTTCTCCATAATAACTAGAGTAGCTGGGGACTTGTTTAAAAATGCAAAAAACAAACAAAAAAAAATAGAATTCAATTAAATGAATCCAGCATAATCCAAATCTATGGGAGCCTTAAAAAGACATTACTGGCGCCTTTGTCGCGCTTGTGCACCCACTCCGTATGGGGTGTGCTCTCACGGGATTTGCTTACCAGCTTTACTTCAGTCGTTAAGGAGAATACTCCAACATTGTGTTAGAGTGAAGCTCCAGAAACATTTTGTGAACTAGTTAACATCTATCTTCCCATCAGCATGAAGATGTGTGACAACCATGAGAAGCAAGCATCCCTAGTGGTCACATCCCCTGCTCGTTAACCCCATGTATCAAGTATGGACCCGGTTTGTGAGCACTCACAATTCTGGGTATTTTGACCTCACGATTCACTGCTGTCCTCCCCCGGTGCTACTGCTCCCAGGTGCAAATTATGGCTCTAGTATTGTGGCTCTATATGTGTAAGTTTCCAGTTTGGACAGAGCTGTTACGGAACATTAATATACGGGAGGCCGATGATGCAATGCTGAAAAAACACATTACTTCAGCTGACAGCTGAAGCCAGGAACGTTACAGAATTCACTTCTAAAAAAAAAGAACGGGCTGCGAAGAAGAATGATAACGGGAAGAAGAATAATTAGAGAGGAGGGCAAGAATAAGACAACACCGAGTGAAGACGGTAAAAAAAAAAGAGGGAGAGAAACGCTCCTAAATTAGTTTATTTTATTGTCGAGATTTTCCCACACTATGTCCTGATAACAGAGACATCCAGACAGTGTGCCTGATTACAAAGGCAGGCAGTGTGTGCACTTCACTCTCTGAATGTGTGCATGAGTGTGTGTGTTTGTGTGTGTTTTATTATTGTATCCAAGGCAAAGCAGCCGTCTCTAAGTTTCCATCCTCCTCCTCCTCCTTTTCCTCCTCCTTCTTTGGAGCGGCAATTTCCTGAACCAAAGCCAGGAAACTCTGCGTCGGTCGGTTAGGCTGAGAGGCAGAGGGGATTGTGGGAAGAAGGGGAGGAGGAGGAGGAGGAGGAGGAGGAGGGTGAGGGGTGTGTGAGAGGTGAGGGAGGCTTTATGCAGACACTTCAATGCAGCTCCACCTCGGTCTGCCGAAGTTAGCGCTAACAGGGCATGTAACGACAGAATGACGGGAAAGAAAAGGGAGAGAACAGAAAGGAGGGACACAAAAAGAGAGTGGGTGACAAGAAACAAGTGAGCGAGGAATGGTGTGAAAGGGTGATGAGAGATGGAGAGGTGACGGGGCGAAGAGCCGAGCCGTGAGGCTGGAAAATGACAGAAGAACAAAACAACTGCAGGGACGGACTGACGGTTAATGAAGCGCAGACTGACAGGCTGAACAAAGTAAAACATGGAAGGTCATTATTGTCCGTCAGTCACCCATGGGTGAAGGAGACCTCCTGAAAGCCACCCATTGCCACAGTACAGAGGTGGGGCACTAGATTTGACCACCTGTACACATTTTTTTCCTAATGATATTACACAGGGATGTTATCTTGGTTCAAACGTGTGTGCCTTTGTCAAAGACAGCAATACCATAAGAAAACTTGCAGTATGCTGCGACAACTCACAAACATTCCACTGACAGTAAAGAAATATTCATTATTTGAAGCTGCATTAACATATTTCTGACCGCTAGAGGGCAGAGTAATGTCAAAACAACCCCAGCCACACTGAGATGTTTTTTCTTAAAAAATGATGACTAACATGCTAGTAAACATCACTGGAGTCATACAGATGTCCACCTTGTGAATGTAAGTCCAATATTAACTCTCTTTTCAGCTTTTATTTAGTCTACACCGATTCCAGCGGGAAATATCTGCCTATTTAACTGGTGGATGTTTCACGTTCTATTCCAACTAGTCATTAACTTTGTCGGCGTTTGTAAGACCCTCAAATACCGGTGCAGTTTTGATGATCTCGTCTATGCTTGCCGCCATTTTTGTTGCCAACATCTGTCCAAATTCCTCTGGGAGTGGCTAGCTGGCTAGCCAGCTAAATTGACCTGACGTCCCCATTGTTCCACCAACTCGGCTGTAATAGGTTGTTTGCAGTCGCATCATTTCATTGACAAATGAAACTCATATGGACGGTGAAAGTGAAAGCAGAATAAATGAGATGGAGGAAAGTTTGTTATTGTTTAATATGAATTGTTGTTCAGTTACAGAGCTGAAAGGAAATAATATATCAATACCTTTAATGTAACAAAGTAGGGAAACAGTTATTGTAGCCTCAAAGTTACCTGGGCACCTTTGACAAAGTGTTCACAGTACAGATGAGCATTATCAGACTCCTCCTGATGGCGGATTGAGGTAACCGATACAAATGATGGAAACTATCTTTATTTTGAGTGCTTCCTTTTGACCATTGTAGTAACAAAATGATGTATCAATGACATCTTATGCAAACAAGCGATCAGTCAGAACAATTTGAATTCCTGAAAGTATTTAAGACGTGTTTTCATCAAGACGTCTACCAGCTCCACGGCCAATGTTCCACAGCTGGACCTCTGACTCAAGTTTTCCTGCGAGGATCAATTAAAAAATGGTGACCGGAGACCTGAGGGGCCGAGATAACGCCTCTGATTTCATGTTCAGCTGCACAAAGAAAACAATTTCGCACTTCCTGGTTGTTATTAATTAGCCTTAGCTCGGCCGCTTGTGTTGCTTTTCCAAGATTTTATGGCTGATGTGCGCGCAGACACGAATGCATGCACACCCAGCTACACACGGCTCCCTCTTCCCAGTTGCTCGTTATCTGCCGTACACCACTTCCTGAGTGGAATGTTGAGGAAGGCTTGTCTCGCTCTGGCACGATGTTGACATCCCTGGCACAGTGAGATGCTGTGCGTTCATTTGTGTGTGTGTGTGTGTGTGTGTGCGCGTGTGTGTGCACGTGTGTGTTTCAGTTTGAGAGCGAGGCAGACTCAAAGCGAAGAGGTGAGATTCCTAAAGCGTGAGCTCATCCAAGGCCCAGAGTGTTTTAACTACCTAACTGAGCTGCAGCAAATGAACGTCGGGCTCTTCACTGTGTACAGTGGTGAGGTTTGCAGCTGTTACTGAGCCACAAGCTGGCACTGGTTTCACATCATGACAGTCAAGTACTGTTCTTTTAAACAGGCACTTTTTTTCTGTTCGTTTCCCCACTGGTTCTCATCCATTTGGGGAAAATTCAAGATTGATCATCCAAGGAAAATACTTGTACCTGATCTATGAGTGGACAAGGCATATTAAGCTGTGAGTAACCGTAGCAACAACAAAGATAAATGTAAAGGTTCATTTTTTGTCATCTAACTACACCGGGGTTGTAGAACACAAATGAGTTATGCTACAGAACAGAAACAAGAAAAGCAAACAGTTTCATACAGTGGAGTTCAGAGGATAAACTGAGGAGTCTCTGTTCACTTTTACAAGCAGTATGTACTCTGAAACAGACTTATGTGCAGATTTAGATACCTTTGGATGCTTTTTTTAATATTTTTGCTCACTTAATCAATGGCTTAGGCAGTGTAATTTCAAAAGTGCTCTGATTTTTTTGTTTTGTGGCTTTTTCAGTGCTAACAGTCTTATATCAGGAGGTACCAAGTGTGTACTCACAAATATTTTGTGGATTTTGGCATATAACTCGCCCATGTTCTTTACCAAAGATGTGTAGCTCTTGCTGAGAGATTATGCTCAAGGGTGCTGTAGGGAAGTCTTGTGTTGAAAGAGTCAACAAACAGTTCTGGTTTTGATTTCAGAAGTAACACAGTTAGTGTTTTTAATTTGTCTAGTGGGAGCGATTAGGTTGATACATGATAGGATTCTTGCCAACGTCCCAAACTGGCATGAGAAAACCCAAAATGGTTTGATATTTTGAATGGGGTTGAAATGTCTGTTGAGTAACCAAGAGATTATGAACAATAGGTCTTCATTAACAAGGTACAATATCAAATAATTTTAGAAACCAGTCCCGGGGCGGATATTCTTTTGTCTGAAATGTGAAAGAAAATCATTACTTTACATGAAAAATTCAGTTTGGACAGTCTTCTAAGAGTAATAGAAGTCTTTGGAAGTGAACCAGTTTGTTTGTGTGCCCAGAAAATGACAGATTGCGTTTCATCTCTCCCAGCCCTGCCTGATCCCATGAGGAGCCCAGATTTATATTCTTCTCTGCTCTGACCTTTTGGATTAAATGCGAAACATAATTTAAGACAAGTGCAGACGTTTACTCTAAAAATAGCTGACACTCAAAATAAACATTCTCTAACACACAGTTTGAAGTAGAATGTCAGAGTCCATGTGTAACTTGTCTGCTGGACTTAATTTTTGTATGACGAACGCATAAAGTATGTCTCCTATAAAAGGAGCCGAATGTTTTAGTTTGCTGCCATTTTACATCTGCTTGTAAGAATGCAACAATCCTTTTTGAATAATGACTCACCGACTGTTTGACAAACACTGAGTGGAGAAAATGAGTGTGAGCGGAAGGAACATTTGTTTGGTGTTTATGCACGATAAAATGAAATTAGGATTATTAAATTAAGGTTTTCAGCAAAGTTTCAAAGAAAATCTGAGCAGATTTTATCGTCCAGCGAAAGCTTACCAAGAAGAATCGGTTCTCGCTCTCGCTTTGAGGCACACAAACGCACAAAATGCCAACATGCACCAACGCGTGCATGTACAAATTGCAGTAAGGTGCTACTTGTGTCTGGACAAATGGCTGCATCTAATCAGCTTGACAGTCTGCAGGCGTCAGGGATGATAGACAGTGAAGCAGTGCTGCACAGCTCCAGTAAACACTGAAACACTTGCTGTGTCCCAATTCAGCATCTGCATCCTTTGAAGGACCCAGCCTTTGCACTCTTCGACGGCAAGTCCTTCAGAAGAGACCTTCGAAGGCCGCATCAACCGCTGTCAAATGGGATGGTCTAGCTTCCAAAAATCCTTACCCTAATCTAAATATATACATAGAATATATCATATGTATATAAACTTTGTAAAACTTTATTCCAAGCAGCTTACAGTTTTTCTCCTTCTGTCCCTGCACATTTTTCCAGCAGACAATTCTTCCCAGGTTTACTCCACTAGAGGCACTGTTTACATCACAGGTCATCCTCTGAGTTTATCAGAAAAAAGGTTTGTATATTGTTTCATATCAGAAATAGACTCTTAGCTGCAGCAATCCCTGCAGCAATGTTATTTCCAGCAGCTTTGTGTGGTATAAAAGTGGTTTTCTGGTATTTATACAGAGTACAACCACATACTGTAAGTTTCCACGGTAAACCGCGATGATCTCAGTCCAGATCTATATAAAGCAAGTGTATATTATACGAGTGATCTTTTGTGGGAGGATTTTCTGTGTCTGTGTTGGGCACCACATCAAGAACATCATCATCCAAAAAAAATAATAATTTGAACAGCTAATTGTCAATAAATCAGAATTTGATTAAAAAAAAGATAATCATAATATATTTATAACTTCATCAGAATATCTTTTTATGTATTCCTTTATCAAAAGACTTCCATGAACATAGGTTTACAGCATTAAGTCTGACAGGTTGATTTAAATAGAGCTGCTGTCTGTTCATGGCAGTATGCACCTGTATGAAAATACCTCAGTATTAAAAATAATCACATAAAAAGTAATTTCTCTCACATGACATAACTAACAGTGTATAACTAGGTGGTGCTTCAGTGAAAGGTGTTTTGATCCATTTTCCAGAACTGCAATTATTTTCATATTCATTTCACAGATATGAGTCTGTGGTGGAGCTGTGTTCTTCTGTGCGACTGACCCCACCCTGTCTGCCAATCCCACACTGAGTTCAGGTTCATTCCCAACTTGTCAGCACAGTTCTGCCAGATTGTGCATGTTCCTAGGCAACGATTTTATTCTATTCACAAGGCTCAACTATTGTGTGATACCTTCACTGAAACGTGCCGACACAACAAAGCGGTGCGCCACAGCTTCCAGTGGGGACTCTGTGGGGACGCAACACAGCGGCCTTCCATTCCAGCATTTATTCTGTTGTTGTTGAAGATTGATGACTTGCTACAAAATCAGGCTGCAAAGACAGATGGGTAAAACCAGTTGTGGTTTCAATCCTTTTAACCTTGTGCTGAGGTGCCACATAGCCCACCTGGTAGACGGTGCCCATATGTACAAGTCTGACTTGTTAGACCTGCCATGTCATCCCCTACATCTCTCTCCCCTTTCCTGTCAAACCTTCAGCTGTCTTTGTTGCGGTGAGGTTAAATTTTTAGGACCAAAATGCAGAAAACAGAGACAGGAAGTGGTGAGCAAATGATTTATTATACCAACAGTGATCTCTGGAGAGTAAAGTGGAGGAAAAGACCTGGTTTGGCAGGTAGGCAAGCAAGGCAGGGTTGAGTGGAGCCAGCATGGTGAGCAGGAAGCAAAACAGAACACACTGGAGGGTGTCTGTGTAGGGTGTAGTCACCATATGGGACATGATAATCAAGCGCCGAAGCAGTGGAGAGACCAGGTAGATAAAGCCAGTGGGTGACGAGTTGATCACACACACACACACACACACACACAAACAGAGGGGGAGGCAGAACACAGAAAAAAGGCCCCAAAAGATAACTTTGTGCTTTGAATCACTTCATTGGAAGCCCAATACTGACAGGAAATTAATGAAAAAACAACAATACGAAAACTGCGAGGCAATGCCAAGCCAACGTTATCAGATAAGTCAAGAATTTGATGGATTTCAACATTTTTGTACTCGTCTTGGCATGAATGGACTTCCATATTTTGTAAGACTCGAGATTAAGTGTTGCTTTTTTTCATTTTTGAGCAACTCCTTGTCTTGTCCTTCTCCCTTTTTTCCATTTGTCTCTTTCTTATCTCCAGATTGTCTTTCCAGACACCTTGCACACCCCTGACCGGCTGCTGCTCTACAGTAACTACTCCCTCTCTTCCTTCTCCTCCTTATTTTCCTCCTTCGGTGTGGAGTCACCGGGTGTGGCCTTTGAACTCTGAGCCGATCCTATCCTCCCACCGACGCTGCAGGTTGCATTCCTAAATAGAGGAAACATGAGGTCCGATATCTGCTCTCTCTCTTACACTCCTATTTTCCAGGAATGTTCCTCAGTTGCATGTAACAATGAGGCCCAGAAGGCCAGAGCCACGCCCTCCAACACAAAGGATGGATGACAGCGAGGTGGAACACTGACCATGACGTTTGACCTTTGACATTAACAATGGATGTAACCACGCACTGAACATCCAGTAAACTTTTACACTTTTAAAAGCTGTCAACACGGCTGCAGAAGCAGTGTTATTTTAACAGCTATAAGGCAAATTATCCTTGTTTTGTGGGATTTAGGATTTGACAGTGTTGTATCAGTGGTTTCAACATGTTTAAGAGCCTTTGGGTAGCACTCAAGACTCATTTGTTCAGACTAGCATGACTCCCTCCCAAGCGTGCCCCCCCCCAAAAAAAAAGTATATGCACTTGTATGTTTGCTTTGTTAGCACCTCAATCATAGCACTTATGAACTTAAAGAATCTTTGAGAAATAGCGGTTACGATCCTCAGATGAGGGCTAGACAACTGTTTCAATATTTCATTTTACTCCATCGACAGTGATATGTCGTGATTTCTCTCTTGTGACAAATGTAGTTATTGTAAGTCACTTTGGACAGAAGCGTCTGCTGAATGCCCTAAATGTAAGTGTAAGTGTAAATGTAAATGAAAGGTGATGGTGAATCTATATCTTTATCATGGCTCCCTTCTTACAAATTAAATTGCGTTCCAAGGTCTGTCTGGGTTGATTGCAGTCGATTCAGATCACCTGTGCGCCTGGTGTGGAGACTGGCTGCTAATCAGTGAGTGAAAGCTCAATGATTAGGAGCCAGTGAGGGTGTTGTGTTGGTGAGAGGGGGGGAATTGCTCCCAGGTCAGTCTGATTCTCACTCTGGTTCTGTCCTTCACTCACCGCAGACCTCATCCAGAAACTCTGCTCTGTTTAGGCCCTGTTGAGATTTCTTAGTCGTCCTAATTGAGGGAAACTTTGTGTTTTCTATAACCTAGTTTAGTGACCATCAAGTCACCACTCAACTACCTACATGTGGGCCAGCTTGATACCTGGATGCCCAAGCGCCTCTATTCAACTTGAAGTTTTTCCATGTTTTATTTCATTGGGGACTTTTTAGACCTTTTCCTGCCAGTGCTGCCACATAAATTTGTGAAATCTGACCGTGATGTGCAGTCCCTTTGCCATCAAATGGGGGTCAATGAAAATCAGGCATAATAGAGGATGATGCATGAAACTCCTGGAACCTACTCCATGAAAAGCTCCTGTCAAGCATCACTGGTTGACCTATACAATCCTCATTTTTTTTTCCTAAATTCATGCTACAGTCATTGACACTCAAGTCACTCTCAGAAATCCGAATGGTGGCAGATTCTCGATCTGGTCTTCATCTCTTCTTCTGTTGACCAAGAAGGCAAAACAAACAGCTGCACTTGGTCAGCGGGCTGAACTATGCATGCCAAATGAGGCTGTAATGAGTGAGCGAATTGAGTTTCCCTCCTCCAGAAGTGGAGTGGAGTGCTTGTTTGTGGAACAAGGTGGAAAGAAAATGGGAGGGGCCGACCCCCTAAAAATATCGTCCAGGAGCTGTTCTGTCAGAACGAGTGTGCGAGTGGAGGGAACAGGAAAAGGCAGAGGGAAGGTAACAGAGTGGGCAGTGTCTGGGCTCGGATGGTGTGGTCGCAGGGAGAGAGCGAGAGAGAGGAGGAGAAGAGAGGAACTGAAAGTGAGCGAGTGAGAAATCAGGCATAATTACAGACTAACAGGGAGTCAGGACGATTTTAGCGAGGGAACTCCGAGGACTGGTGAGAGGACGGAGGGAGGGGGGAGGGAGGGGGGAGGCCCGCCTGTGACTCAGAGAAGGGATGTTTGTTTGACTGGCCCTGTGGTTGCTTCCCAACATGGCAACCGCCTGTTCGCAGCATAGCAACCACTCCTTCCACTTGTCCGCCACAGGGAGATTCCTCAGCGTAACGTATCATTTCGATTAAATGGGAACCAGATACTTGTCCTTATCATCGCCGTTACCAAGGCAACGGGCTGGGCTTCCCAGGCCATGCAAATACACCAAACATAAGATGTGCTGACAGACGATCGTAAACAAAGCGTAGCCTGTAGAGGCCTGCTGCACTGGAACGTTTGGTGCCATTCAGCAATGTTTCGTTTGTTGTTTATTTTGCAATTTCAGTTGTACCGGCTCAAAACTCCGTCACACCGTTTAGCTCAGGATGTGAAGTGTTGGTATTTGTATGGAGAAAAGTACAGTACAGAGAGGTGCTGAGTGAATCTCAGTGCTAAAGTTCAGGAAAAAGTTTCAAGCCCTTTCATATGTCATAACTTAAAGGAGCAGTTCACCCAAACTCGCCCCATTCTACCCCACCCTATGCTGATGCTGATGCAGTCTGGGTGAAGTTTCATAGTCCATAAGACATTTCTTGAGCTTCACAGCAAAACAGCTCATCTGGCTACATCCAAGGCTCTGGAAGTCTGGAGATCTCAGATTTGAAATAAAAAGACCTGTAACCTGCACAGATCCCTCATACTTTTTTGGGATTTTCCCAAAAGTGTCACTGAACATCACATTTTTCACCTTATGTTGTGCATGTTGCCAGCCCAGATATGACAAGTTTTGGGAAGGGCATTAAAACTCACAACAACATTAATTCTTTTGCTGCTGCATCTACTCCAGCCTCTGTCAGAGTGCCTTTTTTTCCAAGAAGTGAAGCATTGATATAATGTAGGGATGACTTCCAGTGAGTGAGGCATATTAAATAAAATCTGGGTGCTGAAGTTTTAATAAAGTGTTCAAGGCAATCTGTTTATTTCTTCAGACTTTTTATTTATGTATTTTTCTACCCCATATACAAGAGTTTTCAAGGTCTGGGGGAGTTCTCACTCTACAGTAAATGTACTGAAAGTTCTGTAAAACGTGGATCAGTGCCACAAGTCAAATCCCTGTGCATGTATTGACTGGATGAGTGTCAAAGCAAACATCTCAGAATACATCTGCCATTTAAAGAGTGAAGGGTTAGAGTGTGTTGACAGCTACAGACAACGCAGGGCTGTATTAAAGAAAGTGGACCAGGCCGAACGCTCTGTCTTGAAGGGGAAACCCGGCCACAAAGTAGCATCATTAAAAACGGAGATTTCCCCCACGGTGTCAAAGGAAAGCTTTGTGCCATTTTGAAAGCTGTCCAGCGGTGGCCATTTTGTGTGAAAGCATCATTCACGTCCCTGCTTTAGATTTCTGTGGAAAACTACAGGGGAGGCACAGTGTGTATGTGTGTGTGTGTGTGTCAGCAGGTCAGCGTGTCTATTGGCTCGTGGCACCGCAGCTCACCACACCCTCCATGTGTGTGTCAGGTGTGGAAGTACCTCAGGAATGAGAATGCCTCAGCACACTGAGAGCAGGAAACCTGACACAGTTATTGAAGAATGTGTTTTTTTTTTTCGGTTTATCTGCAGCATTGTTGATCCTGTGAGTGTGATGTTGCTCACTAAAGCAACAGAAGACAGTACAGTCAGCATTTCTAAAGGTTTATCTGTTAATTTATTGATCCAGTGAGGCACTGTGATCCGTTTATTATCACCATGGCAGCAAGGTTCACAATGTTCAACCCAAAAAACCCAAACAGTAACTCAATACATTAGTTATATTTAGGGTGATGTTGCTTACAGAGGCAACAGAGGCCCTTATTCAGTCAGGGAGGTGTATTTTAAAGGATTATCTGCAGCTTTATCATCCAACCCAGAGGCCAGTTCCAGCTCACAGGACAGTTTCATAAGGACTCCACAAAATGTTTGCAAGCCCTTTATGAATGTGGCCCTTTTTTTGTATAAGGTTGCCATTGTACTTTTGTGCAAACCACATATACGCCCACATTTTTAGATCACGTTCAAATTACATTTATATGTGCTGACTATGAGGCAGAGGGGATGGCAGTGGCGAACTAGACCATTAACACAGCATTGTCACAAATTGAAACTATATAAATGTTTGAATATATCCATGGTTAGAAGGAACTTGCATTTTAAGCATGTATTCTGGCAACTGTGCAGCAGAAATCCTTGTAATGGCAAACAGAACCAGGACTATCTGCATGACTAGATAGCAGGCGATGAAAGTGTGAGAGAGGTTTGGTGTTTTGTTTATGGTTCTTGTAGTTTTTTTTTTGCTAATTCTGTAGTGTGATTCTGTTTCCTCCCACAGTCACAATACATGCAGGACAACTGTGCTCTCATGGCACCTGTTTTCCATCCCTCGGGCCAATGCATGCTTCGACAGACTCCAGCCTCCTGCCCGTGACCCTGAATAAGATAATTGGCTTGTCAATGGATGGATACTGTGTTCAGTTAAGTTGAGAAATATTCTATTCTATTTTTTGCTCCTCCCTGCCGTTCTGTTACGGCTGTTGCAACCGAAGTAAACAACCACACATGATGCATCACTGAGCAGAGTGACAACACATCTGTCGGGAGGATATATTCTGATGTGTTCGCTCGATTCGTCAGTTGCATAGTTTCGCAAAACTTGTTTTCACCAAGTAAAAGCCAAGCCCTTGCATTCCTCCGCCTGATGGAGGGTGATGGAGCATACAGAGCTAAATAAAAAAGAAAGGAAAGGAAAAAGTAGACATCTTTAAACTGTTATTCAGAGCTTCCAGTCAGAGCTGCTGTGGTTTGGGATGTGTGGGCTGGTGCAGATGTGTGTGAGTGTGTGTGTGTTTGTGTGTGTGTGAGAGAGAGTCTTGCAGAGGATGTGCTGATTCTCATGGAGGAGCTGGGTGTGTCGTACCCTGCCCATATTTGTGTCAGGGTTGAAAGCATGAGTAAGGCTTTATGGTCAGAAGAAGTGGAAACCTTGTGTGTGACAGAGTTTATATAATCCTTATTCCTGGACAAATTTCACTGTAACACATTATGTGTTTTAAATGTGAGAGATTTGATGTCACAGGATTTCTTTCCCCTTTTAAATTAAAATGTCTGTGGCCAGATGGGACGTAAGCTAGTTTCATGCATCATTTCTCCTCTAGTGTTACATGTGATGGACACTGCAGTGGTCCCAGTAATAATTTGGACCACATAAGCAAGAGAACAAACAGCAGACCTGCCAAATAAAGAAACAAATTATAATAATTCATTCAATTGTTTAATTGTCCATGACACATTCAAGTGTTAACTCTAGTTAACTGGGTGTAATAATGAGAGTGTTTTTTTTTCCCTATCCTGAAACTGTTTGGTGTTTTGAATTGACATGCCCACCAAATGGCTGAGTTGTGTTATTATGTAGTGCTTGGTAAGAAGATCTATTGTGCCACACAAGAGCAGACCGGGGGCAGACGATCTTGTGCAGCGTAGCTTTTGGCAACTGTGGAGCAAAAAAACAACTGATAAGGACCAAGAGTGAGGAAAGTTGGCACTGTTTAAGCCACCAGCATTGTGAAATGTGCAGCTGTGCCATTGAGCTATTTCATAAACAGTTTCACCTATGACTCAGTTTGCGCAATGTTTAAATGTGCTGTTGCTGTCTGAAGATGAAGTCTGACATCCAGGCCTGTATATTATATTAGAAAACACGATGGATCAGCGTTAAAAGTATGGTTACCTGACAAGACTCAGTATAGTACACTCCCCAAAAGAGTGGAAACACTGACCTGTAATTTAATTGTTGTTGGGTTTTTTTATTATTTGGTGCAACTTTACAACATCTCCTTCCAGAGGGGGATGCTGTGCTATTTACACTACATTTACTTGACAGGTACAGTTTGGTCTTTTACATGCTTAACATTTGTTCAATTCACAAAAGGATGCACAACAGAACAAAACTAGCTGGATAAATGGTTTGACACAGCACTATGTGGACCAGCCATAACATTCAAGTGACATGCATCGATAATAGTCTGAAAGGGGGCCATTCTGCATGATAAGCACTTCTATGTGTGATACTTAAATGGAGCTGTAACTGTTGGTAAATAGTGGCCACTGTGACCACAAGGCATAATTATGGGATAACGGTGAAGTGAATGTTAGAATTTGGTGTAAAGAAGACTTGAAGTGAGAAAACCGAAAATCTATTATAGAGTAATACCTATCTAGAGTTCACTATCATTAGCCACCACAAGCTATTGGTCATACCAGAGCAAGTAAGAGTTGGGAACAACACTCAAAAGTCAACTTTTCTAGCAAATTCGACCTTTTTCAAAGTCCAAAAAACCCATCATCTTTTTCATACTGTCCACTGATGCAACACCTCAACTCACCCTCTGTCTGATGCTCCATCTCAGTGGCCACCTCCTCCTGAAATGCCCAGTCTGCTGTGATTGGTCAGCTCTCACAGGCCTGAGAAGTTACAACCCACCATGTTTACAGATCTGTCAGCGTTGTTGCAACCATCTCTGTGCTGGGGGCACAGCAGAGAGTGGCAACTGTATAGTTGTGGCATTGTAACTTTACGCATTCACAATGGCTCATGTAAAGGCACGGTTTCTGAATTTAGTGTTTTTGAAACTTTGTTTTTGAAAATAGATATGGAAGTCTTACTTTAAAAAAAATGGATGTTTAGATGATTTTAGGAGTGCAGGCTTTTTACGTTTACGTTGTGGTATGTCTACTTGATTTCAAATCTTTCACCATATCTTTCGCAAGGCCAACAAGGCTGTTTTGGTCCACTTGTTTTTTAAAAAACAAATTTGCTGAATAGGAAAATCTTGGTCATAAGATAACATCAGATGATCAACAGCTCCCGTTTACTGGAATTTGAACCTTTTTACTTGTCATGCCTAATTGCTTTTCTCCAAAACAGCAAAAGAAAAAAACCTTGCCGTTTGTTCATCTTGGGTTTGTTGGCCCGGGCTGACTCAACGCTAGAAACATTGTACCAGTGTGGTACTGTGCATGATCCAACAGCTGCTCTGCATACCTTCCGATGTTGTCATCCTTCAGGTTCACGTGACGCGCTGTCACAAAATCACTTTCTGGTAGGGAGAAAAACATCAGTGTCTCCCACCTGGTTGGAACCAGCACTCATCACTTGAGAGAGTAATTCTCTGTCTGCCATCCGTGAGAGGAAATTACATCCCTTTGGCACAAGGCGTGAAATCTCTATCAATCCTGGGATGACAGGGTGTTACCCAAAGATTAGAGGGAAAGCAGCGTAAATGATGCTGTTGCTATTTTCTGTCTAACTGCATTAGCGAGGGTGTAGTTTCACTAAATATGAGTATAATAACCCATACAATCAAAGACATAAGTGATCATTTTCCCCTCAGGGTCTCTGCACTTCTTAGCTGTTTAAGCAGTGACAGGTGCACACAGATCTCCTGCCCTCTCCTGCAAGGGAATATTTTCCATTTTTAGACCTGTTGATGACACAGGAGGCAGTTTTATGGGGAATGCTCCCAGCAAAAGGGTGGTGGAACCGAAAGGTGATCAAAAAGCTATTCAAGTGTTTTCCTGGCAACAATAGTTCCAAATGTGATCAAAGCTACACTGCTGACTTATCTATTGTGCCGGTTTGGTAGATGGTTTCATTCATAGCTACACACAATGCTCTCAATGCACAACAATTCACAGTTTACTGTATATTGTCGGTATAGACGGCCTTTGGAGAGAAGTTAACCCTTAATCACCACACATGTTGATATGTCGAGTTGGATGAAAGGCTGTTCTGGACTGAGTTTTCCAACAGCTTCAACAAACATACCAATCTCTCAGAGAAGAAGACCTTGAAAAAAAAAAAAACCTTTGATCAGTCCAAGTGTGAAAATGTCTGAGCAAACTGGAAGACACATGACAGAGGCCTGAGGTTAATGACTTGTCAACACGTGGGAAACTCTTGGTTGCGCATGAATTAGCTCTGGTTTAGGGTCAGGAGGATACAGACTTCAGTCCACCCGATGCGCGCTTCCTGTGTGACAGGCACACACATGCAGGTTTATCAAAATAAAACAGAAAACTGCTCCCATCAGCTTTTATGATGTTTGTTTTGTGCTCGCCATGGCAGCAGATGGTGCCTGTTCCCTTTATTCAAAACAACAGGATATGATGCTGCCAGAGACCTGATCAGCATTGAGACGACCAGTGTGGAAGCATCTGATGGGAGGGTGACAGATACATGATCACCTGTTGGATACAAGAACAACAGTATATCACAATCACAATGCTATTGCATTTATAGGAGCTGACTTTTTTTATACAATGAGACCGAGGAGATGGTGGTGGTTTCACAGCCGATGCTGCCAAGCCTTAGGCTGCTGTTTGAGGTGCATTTCAACATCTGTATGCGTGACACCACTGGACATTTTCCAAGTGGGAACCAAATATTTTAAGCCACAGCATGCTAGTTTCCTCACCCTAACCAAGGGGGTTTTGTGCCTAAACCTAACCAGGCCATATGCACAGCATCGTCAAATACATAAAACTGAAATTAAGCCTAAAGAAACATGAAGTTGCAACAAACCCATGTTTTGCAGAAGCAGACATTGTTAATATGTATTCCAGTGATTGGATTGGCTTTCGAGTGCCACCATTTCGCATCTCTTCACTGATGTGACATTGAAGTCACGTCCATTTATGGCTACGTTCCTGATGTTTTGACTCAGAAAGATGGAAACAGTTGATTTCGAGTGAAGGCCCACAGCACTTGTAATGTCATTTGGTGTTAGGTCTGGAGTGGTTCTACGAAAAAGAAAGCCCCCCCATCATCAGGTAAGTAATCAAATCTGGGGTCAGTTACCAGCGAAATCCTGTGCCGTCCTTGACGGAATAAAAATCAAAGAGGAACTTTTCCAGCGGGCATATTAGGAGTAGAAGGACAGGTGACGCTGAGAGGGTCTACAGATGGCGTCCAAGATACTGTGAGACAGATCTGGGGCTATTTTGGAAAATGGTTTGAGGGGCCTTTGAGCTTGTTGTGAATTTTTTCCACTGCCTAGAACAAATGTGACAGTCAGAGTCTCAGTATGCCGGGGCCTGTCAAGACATTCCTCCCCTCCGTAACCGACATCCATCTTCTCCCCCTCTCATCTCTCCATCCATCCGCCACATCTGAAGGCTGAACAGGAAGAGAGGTGCAGAAACAACGGTATAGATACCGTATGTACATAACGTCTATTTTTGACACTGAATCGTACATTAGGTTTGAGTGAGTGACTTCCTTTTCTGTGTGCATTTCAAAGGTGATGTTAAAACAATAATACTTGTTCAAGACGGAGATCTATTTAACATGAACCAAAAGCCTGTTTTGCATTTCCAAGGCTGTGGTTCAGCCTATTTGTCTGTCTGTTGCTAAATAGCCAGTAGACCAAACATGTCAGTGAGCAGATGTTCAAGCTCAGTCAACGACTGAATAATGTCACAGACTGTCTGTAAAGTTTATGAAGCTTGGGAGCAATATTCCTGTTCTTGCTGCACTGTATGGAAACTGTCAGTGTCTGGATTTTATTAGGCAACTCAGTCACATTCCAACATTGACACACAGCAGTGTTGTATTATACCTTGTGAAATGTTACGCTCATTTGATTTACAGTGCACCTCGTATGCAATATCTGCTTGTGCCAAAGAATAAGAAAATAAAAATACTTTCAAGACAATAAACAGCATCTGAAACAGAAACTGGCTCAGCGAGCAAGAAATGTCCATACCCAGAGTGTGTGCACACTGTAGATGATCAGTGATCACATGATGATGTTAACGACGAAAACACTTATTTTGAAGATTGTAGAAGACAAAGAAATCACAGAAGCACCACACATTCAACATAAAAACTAAGGAGCGCAAAGCTAAAATCCTGAATCACTACATTTTAACTTAGAGGAGAAAATCAATGATCCAGTCATCGGCTTGGTCATTTTCCAGGAAAAACTGGAGACTCAGGTAGATGGAAGGTGATACTAAATGTATCTGCTTCTTTTTGGTAAGAAACCGACCTCGTTTTCCACGTCTGCGTCAGCCTGTTTCATCTTTACATTTCCTCACCGCTTTAATTAGATCCAAGTAAGGAGTCCTGACTAATTACCTTTGATACCTCTCTCCGTGGCAGACTGACGCATACAAGGCCTCGGTTTCATTTAGCGAGGGTCATTTTCTCTTTTTAACAGACCCAATTCCTTACCAACCTCTCTGTGCCAGAAAGCAATATCCATTATTACTGGAAAGTATTTTCAAATGAGTCACTTGCAGGGAAGGCAGCATCAGAGAGAAAATGGGCTTCTGGGTATGCCGAACGCTCGGCTGGTTCACCCCGCCTCCTCAGCAACGAAACCCCAAAACAGTTTGGAAGTTTATCTGCCGCATTTAATCAGAGAGAATATCAGTTCAATCTGTGGACCTCGGGGTGCAGTCAGCGACCCCCAGGCTCTGCAAAAAAACAGACAGTCCTGCACAAGCCTGAATGACAGACATAAATAGATACAGAACACTGCTTAGCGCTCTGAAGGCATTAACAAACAGAATCATGGCAGAATTTACATTGAACAGACAACCTCATACAAACACTATGGGCAAAGATAAATATACTATACTACACATAACCACAGGCGTGTGTGCCCCCGCGCAAATATAGACACGCACACAGACATGTATATAAATACATGAGCCGTCACACAAGGTCGGCCCTTTAAACCTCTTTATCTGCAACCTCTGCCGCTGTGTGAGAAGAATCTGCTCCATCGAGTAAAAGCTTCCTATATAAATATGAACTGACATCCTGCATGTTCATTTTTCACACCCGTGGAGATTTGGGGTTCATGTGTACAGCAGTCTGGCTCTCATTTATCGTGTGTTTTCACACACATGGTTTCTGGTTTGGCTCAAGTCATGATGTATTGCAGACAAAATTATCCCGATGCTAATATCTTAGTGATTTAAGATGCAATGAATAAAAAAGCTTTCCTTTGTCCTGTCCTTTATCCGGGAAATGAGTGATTCAGATAGCAGTTCATGATAAAAATAATGACCTGTCCAAGGTTTTGTAGATGTGATGTGCTGCTTTTCTGTGATGGAATTGCTTCTATTCAATTTGGTCCTGTTTGTACTAGTTTCCATTCTTTTGTTTGGTTTTACTCCTTTGAAACTATTGTGTGATGAAATCTGAGATGAAGTCAGAACATGTTTCATTAATGTGAGTGTCGGAATGCAAAAACACGTCCTGAGACACAGAGTGAAGGGAAGTTTGGGTGTTTTTCTTTGAACTTGCATGCAGCACACACACCTGCTCATGCACACATACTGTGCATACAAACACACACGTGCACACTTAAGTGCAAAAACACCTAGCGCATATAATATTCACACCAGTAAAGGCACAAACACACCAGTTCCTCTCAGTGTACTTGAGGTGATCTGTGTTTCAGACCAGAGAGATGAGGGTCCTTTTGGGTGTAACAGGAAATCCCTGTTCGCTGCGGGTGCGCTGATATCATTGTTCCCCATGGAAGCTCCCGGACAAATATGCATTTGTTCCCTATGAAATCAGAGGAAACATACCACGCAGCTTCGCATCAGGACGCTGATCCTCCAGGGAACGCAGGCCGGGATGTCCAGGAAAGTGGCCGCTCGGTGAATTCCTCAGATATCAGCCTGCAGGATCAAAGAGGTTCAGTCAGTGTCGTTAGAGCGGCAGCCTCGTGTAATCTCAAGGTAAATGTCAAGTTCAAGTGAGCTTGAATCTGAGTCTCCTTATTGACAGTATTCAGTAAGCCTAAACTACCTCTGAAATTCAAAATAAGAAGCCACGTGGGCTTACCTGTGTGAAAATGATCATCAATGTCTGATTTAAAAAAAGACAACCTTGAGATCCAAGAAGGAGAAGACATCATTCTGACATTTTGCACGGTCTTCCGTACTCCCAGACACTTATTTTGCAACACCCAAATTAATCAAACTGCAGACAGAAGACGGGAAAAGTTCCTAGAGACTTTCTTGCATCAAGGATAAACAGATTTCACTGGACTTGGCCTTGGCCCATGAGAATGAAGTAAAAGTAGTAAAACCTCAATGTTTGAATACTTAATTAAAAGAAAAAGTCATTCAAAATCCTAATAATCCCAAGTCAAAATAAAAGTACCTTATTATATTGTCATGTATTGCATTTATTAGATAACATGTTCTATTAATGACCTTGTGACCAACAGGTGATAAGGCCCTTACAAGTCTTTAAATGATTCGTTTTAACATTACTGCGTTTAGACTACATAAGTATTGATACAAGAATCATAAACATATTTATTGTGTGATTAGAAGACACTATTACCTGTAGCTGTCAGGTCAGGTAATAGTGTCAAGTCATGTACAAGTACTCAAATTTTTTACTTAAACACAGTACTTGAGTAAATATACTTACTTTTCATCACTGAGAGCAACATATAGAATGCAGTTGGCCAGCAGAGTTGGTATTGTCAGCATTACAGTGATGTGCCTCATACATGATAGATAAATTGTTTAATATTCATATAAACTGCAGAAAGTGGGATCAACACGGGTTATCTTTGATCTCATGTTTTATCTTGGAATGTTACACAGCCTCGACGAAGGAAGCAAATATGTGGTATGTCACACTGCAGCTGGTTAGAGCCTCGGGATACAGGAACCGCTAACTGACGGGGTTAAGGGGGGCAAGGTGTAACTAGTTACTAACTCCACTGACAAATATGGTGTCCTGCTGTCTGTGCACTGCTGTGAATATCGACAGATGCCACAGCTGCAGCTGCACGAGGGGCCTCAAAGTCGTCAGGGTTCCAGGTAAGAATAGGAAGAGTAGAGCCCAACTCCTTTAACTTTTTCCATTTGTTCTGTACCCCAGTTCTTTATCACTGTGGCTGTGACATATTTTTGGCACAAGCAGGATTTCGGTGGCACTGTTTGGCCCTTCCTAGACAGCCCCTCATCAAGCTTGAGTGACCGACATTGCAGAGTCAGACGACAGCGTACACAGAGACTTTTTTTTTCTTTCTATTTTTACGTCATTTTGTCACGGCAGGGTCGTCCAACTTTTCATGCCTCTGGTTTTTCTTACACTAATTTTTCAATTAGGGAGTTAAGGCTGAGTTGTCTATGAGCAAACTGTTTTAATAATAATTTGCTCAAGTTGTCTTTCACATTTACAGGTTCCAACTCAGGCGACATTACGGTTGCCTTTAGGTGTGCAATTGTCTGGAGTGGTTGTGCATCTGTCTGTCTTGTGTGTGGGCCGGTACTTGCACCGGAGCCAATCATGTTACGTTGTGGTGTGTGTATGTGCAAATTGTTCTCAATAGAGCATGCAATGGCTACTTTATCACAGAACTGTGGTTGTCAGACTTCAGAGCTCCCTCCCACTTCAATAGCAGTATTATTTTGTGCCGTCCTGGTGTGAAGGTGGTGTTGGATCTCATTACTGCGGACCAGAGACCCACCAAAACATCCTCTACTTTCCAAAGTGTTGGTCAAGGGAGACTTGTGACTTTGTATACTAACCGACCGACATCTGCACCCTTATTAGGCGCAACCATTAGCTGAGCATAAATCTCCACGCGGCATTGGTATCCAAACTGTAACACAAACTGAGAGGCAGTAACTTCCTGCACTGCTCTCTCCTCCACGCTCTCACATGCTCTCGTGTCAACACCGTCCTCACCCCACCTCACCTCACCCTCGGGCCAGCCGGCCGGCCAGACCTCCTCTCGTCTCGCTGAACGCTTGTCTGTCAGAATCGCTCTGTTGTGCGTTAATCCAGGACCATTGTGGCGCTGTATTGTCGCTGTGCTCGGAGCCAGGGATCGCCCCGACCGCCCTGAATGCCCAGCATCCCTTCTGTTCTGCCTGCTGCGTTTCTGCTTTGCTTGTCACTCACTTTCCTGGCCTACTTTCTTTTTTTTTTTTTTTTTTTTTTCCTACTGTCTGTTCATTACATCCAGGCCCTGGTGTCTAAACAAAAGAGGCTGTTGTTTACAGGATGCTTTTCAATGGTCAGGATGCCGGAGCTGCCGCATCAACAAATGAGATGCAAAAGTACAGGGGGTTGTGGGCATGTTCTTTCAATTCAGCACGACAAACATTTTGCGTGGAGAGAGCCGCTCTGGAGGAAACAGCTTGTACTGGTCGAGTTAAACTTTAACCAAAGAGCTGCAGTTTTCATGACCATATACAGCAGTTATGTCACACTGGAGTTGAGACCAGCGAGCAGGAGAGGATAGAGCTGATGTAATCCAGCCTTCACACTCTCAACAGCTCTTAAAAAATGTAATTGAGCCAGTTAGCAAAGCGCCTGACAAGCCAAGCTCAAAGAAGAAAAACTTTCTGTTGTTTAGTTTGTTGAGTGATGTGAATAAATAAAGATGTCATGCAACTCGCTTGAACATTCCCTCTGAAAGCACCTCGTATTGTTTGTATTTGCAATCTTCGAGGCAGGAGATGCGTAACAGGAAAAAAAAAACTACAAAGGACGATCTTCTGTATCCACACATGGCAGAGACAAAACTTCCCCGAGCACCACTCAGTCACTCTTTTCTGTGTCTGTCTTTTTGGAAAGTCTCCACAGAGGTGAATGTAGTCCTTGTTGCAGAAAGTTACAAGTATTCCATTTTTCCACCCCTCCCTTTCCTTTCAGGGCTCGTCAATGGTCCCACTGCCCCACAGCGGCTTGAGAACTGATTTATTTATACTCGACAGAAAATGAATAGCGTTGTCTTCTCTGTTACACAAGTAATCACTGGAAACACAATTGTAAGGTAGTCTACAGGTACTTATGAATAATTTTGGAAGGCTTTTTTAAATGTTGCAATTAATCTGGCAGCTTCAGTCATGCCTTCATTTGTTGTTTGTTTGCTTTGGGTTTCTTTCCACGTGATATAAACTCAAGAAAATATCACTATAGGGTATAATTCATTACCAAGACATGAATTTTTCCAGGTAATCTGAAAAGTTTGAATGTAGGCCTCTTTCATTTGCAGACATACTGAGATGCAAGTGCTGTACCTCAAAACACTCCCGCAGAGATTTTAAAGGGTAATTCCGTACATTTTACACACTAAAGTGCACAAGGTTTACATCATGTTTAACGCATAAACAAAAAAAATAATTCTAAAAGACCAAAAACATAAAGAAAGATAAAGCTGATAAAGATATCAAAAGTACATACAAGGTATCATGTATGATGCAATTAATACATTCATGAAAAAGACTTCGATTCTTATGAAGTCTTTCAGTGATTTACAGTTCTTCAGGGCATGTTATGTTTCAGTATAACATCTGATTTCTATGTTAGTTGTTGGATGTTTTGTTTTTTTCTTTAGCTAATTTGCGTTTGTGAATATAGAATTTTCCATATAGAATAAAGGGGTTAGTTTTAGGGAGTCTTGGCCTCCAGTGATGTCATTCATTGGGTAAGCTGCATTGTGGTTAACACAGTTGCCTAGTGGCTGTAACTCAGTGGGTAGAGCAGATTGGCTAGTGATCGAAAAGTCTGTAGTTCAAATCCCACCTCTGGGCTGAGCTGAGCTGCATGTCGAAGTGTCCTTGAGCAAGATACTGAGCCCCAAATTGCTCCTGAGGGCCCTGCAATGAGCTGGTAACTTGGCCAGGGTTCCCTTGCCCAGAGACAGCTGGGGTTGGTTCCAGAAACAAACCCTGCAACCCCTTGAAAATGGGATGCAGCTTCCTCTGGAGTACACAAACTACTTTTTCACATATGCAGAAGTACTCCCCAAGAAGTGTGAACATTGGTGTGTAAAATAAGTAAAGATATCCTTTAAGAAAACTGGACCCCTGTATCACATGTGCACACCTGAAAACAAACGTATGACTCTGTAACGTCACACAGCCTTTATTATTATGGCAATAAATCCATAAACATATGTGTTCCTGAGGGGTCATGGGCTGAGGTCAAACGAATTCATCTCCATCATGCCCGAGGAACATTTCATCCTGTTGTGGTTCTCGTTTAGACGTCTGAGGACCTGCAGGTATTCTAACAATGTTGGCTGGCGTGTTCGGAGTAATAAATCCACACACTCCGCACAAGCGGTTTGCGGTAAATCAACTCAACAGGTAGAACAGTAGGTTCGGCTACAGCAACAATAATAACCAGGCTTTTATAGTTACAAAGTGTGTGTGGGTAAACATGTGGGTGTTTCTTTCCAAAGCACAATAAGGCCCCAGGGGGGTAACTGTTCGCTGATGTTTGAAAAATTTAAACGCACAGGTGGTTACATTTTCCAAAACATCATGTGAGAATAGGAAAAGCCTCCACATAACTAACCACTTCTTTAAAAAATATTAATCCTTGGTTTGTGAAAAGAAAAAAAAAGGCCTGCAGGCTGTATTCTGATCACGCTTTATCACATGAAAGAAGATGGTGGGTGTAAACAGCTGGCATCGAACCCTGGGGACCCCACGGCTCGTGACTGGAGGTCAGTGCACTGCACAGTAGTGTCAGTCATCACCGAGCTGGTGAAATGTTGCGGGGAAGTGACTTTGGGCTTGTTGTGTCTCCTCGGCCCCACGCTGCGCTGCTTTCCATACGGGGCGGGGTGCCGCTCAGTCCGGCGCACAGCGCAGAGCGCACCGTCACCAGCTGCTCTCCCCGCACCGTCTGACCGCGCGACATGGGTCTGGAAAAGGAGAAATCGGACACCAGCATCATTATGGACGAAGACGAGTTTAACAGGTCGATAGAGCCCATTCTGTCGAAGAAGGGGAAGCTGTACACGGCGGCGCCGGACCGAGATCCAAACGACATCAACGCGCACTTGAAGGTACGGTCCGAACAATCAGTGGGGTTTCTCTTTGAAAGCGAAACTACTTAATGTGGCGGTTGTCAAGATGAGTTATCTACACTTACTAAGCAATGTAACCTCATTGTTTTTACTGTGACAAACTGCGAGACTGGTAATCTGAAGCGTGAATACCTGGAAGTCGCCTCCCGCGCGTCAATCCATCACCTCCACAGACCTGCCTGCCTGCCTGCCGGTGCTGATTATATTCCAAGCTCACTGTGTGTCCGTGCCTTTGTGTGATCTGACAGGTCGGTTTTGAAGATGTCATCGCGGAGCCCATCTCCTCGCACAGCTTCGACAGAGTGTGGATCGGAAGCCACGCCGCCTTCGAGCTGGTCAAATTCATGTTTTACCGCGTGCTGACCACGCTGCTGGCCGTGCCCATGGCTTTCATCCTCGGGGTGGTGTTCGGGGTGCTCAGCTGCATCCACATCTGGTAGGAAGAAGTTCCTCTCAACCTGCAGGTTTCTGCGTGGCGCTTCTCTGAAGCAGAGGTTGTCGGGCATGGTGCCAAATGTTACACATACAAGAAATGATGATGTTGTTTTACCCCAAAAATAACACTAAAACTTCATATTAGACATAGAATATTTGGAAAATATGACCAAAATACGACTAAAAGTATGTTAAAGAGTTTTGTTTTGTTTTTGTTTTTTTAAAGTTCCATAGCTGAAAATATCAAAACATCATCATTAAACTTGTGTTTGGTGCTGCTAACACATAATAACCAATGTGAAGATTTTAAAAGTGTTACAGTGATGCAAAATTGTGTAAACATGCTGTTGAAGTATGATGATATCACTTATACACAGTTTAAATTGCTGTGGGAACATTACAGGATCATTATGGGACTTTTCCTGAGGGGCCCGCTGCCTTTTGCCAGCATGCTTATTCTGGCTCTTTAGGAAAACATTGACACAGGTTATTTTTAAAAAGTTGACGTCACATGTAGTTTAAGGTCGAAGCGTTTTGTCAGCGCTCTGCTTTTATACCTTTATTTGGATAATTATGTCACGCGTGTGTCGGCTGAACGCGCTTGCATCGAGTTAAACCAGCTGCAACAGATGCATATACGTTCCCAACCACAAGCCAAAGGGTCCATTTATTAACGCTTGATGAAACGACATTTTACGCCGTGAAGTCAGAGCTCTGTGGAAAGTTGGAGGAATGTTAAAGTTCCACTGGTAGTGGAAAATAAAACGCCCCGTGCCCTCAGCCAGATAGCTGGCATTCTAGCAGCAGCAGCACACAGGCCTGTTTGCAGACCGGAGTGGGACATTCTTCACCTGCAGATAGAGAGCTGCCGTTACATTTCGGATGACCTTTCACCCAGGTGAGGTCGCAAGATCTGGAAGATTTCCTTCAGCTGCGGCGTTTGAGGGAGGAAGTCACTGCAGGTATTCATCAATAAAGGACAGAGAGGCGACGCTGATCCGGTCAATACGTGAGGAATGTCAGGTGAAGGGAGACCACGCAGCTGGGTGCTGCTTCAACGGACAGCGCAGCTTTCTCAGCTCTTTTTGTTTTAGGGAATACACTGGAGCGAAGGTCACAGGCGGCTGGAATTTAAAAACATGACGCAACTCTTAATAGAGCTGTCTCTTTTTCTCTCTTTTTCTCTTCAAAACAGAGATACAAAACCACCTAAAAGACAAGACAAGACCAGTAGCTGATAAGATAACACACGTCAGACACCAGTCATTGAAAAAAGATGGCAGGTATGCGTCAAAACACCCTATAACAATATAACTGAGCTGCATGTCGAAGTGTCCTTGAGCGAGATACTGAACCCCACATTGCTCATCAGTGAGGGCCCTGTGATGAGCTGGCGACTTATCCAGGGAGTACCCTGCCCTCGCCCTGAGACAAGGCTGGGATTGGCTCCAGCAGCAACACCCCACGACCCCATGGAAAGGGATAAGCGGTTACGGACAATGACATGACAAGCTTAGTATTTAATCATTTGCTCGTACACGTTCGTACTGCTTTATTGCGACACGAGGACAGAAGCTCTTGTGTGTCCCATACCACATTTCTAGAGCTTTAAAGCAAAACAGTGTTGCAGCATTCTCCTGAACAACTGAAGTGGATGGGGACTCCCACTTCCAAAACACAAACAACAAAAAATGAAATGTCTCTGTTGTTTACTTCAGTCTACTTGAGATGTTTAGGAGAATGATGCAACCCTGTTTTGCTGTGAAGCAAAAATGTTTCTTAGGCTGCAAAACTTCACCTGAAGTTAAACTTGCCCTGCAAAGTTCGCAAGCAGAAATTCTGTAACAAACTCTAAAAGCACAGCCAGCTGGAAAACATTTTCTAGAATGCGACTCTGAAGTGGAAGTCACATGGTGTTTGACTTGAAACTCATTTAGTGGCAGAAACAGCATCTCATATTCATAAATGTTATTATTCATTAGTGTTTAATCAGCTGCAACCAAAAGTCATTGTTTATTGTTTCTACAGTAGCTCCAAACGGACAAACCAAACACTGGCTATAGAAATGACTTTTTGCATTTTCAGTGGAGGGTGACACGAGGGGTATTCAGTTGGTTACAAGCTGCTATCTCACCGCTGCGTCCAACTAAATCCGACACAACCAACCTTTAAAGAAAAATGTAAAAAATAAAATCAAATAAACTAGCAGCCTTATGTGCTTTCCATTTATTGCACTTTCTGAAAGCATCATTTACCAGCATCTGTTACGAAGCGACCCTCTGACTCTGTCCCTCCAGGTTGGTGATGCCGGTGATCCAGAGCTTCTTGATGCTCCTACCATCGGTCCAGGTGGTGTGGAGGAGCCTGACGGATATGTTCGTAACTCCGCTCTTCCACAGCATGGGAAAGTGCCTGTCCTCCGTTCACGTGAAGACCAGCGAGAACTGACGCAGACACCTCTTTGAAACGTAGGACAGACTGAAGTCAAAGGATGAAAAAAGAGCGAACGATGCTTGCTGTGGAACACATGAGCTCTTTATAAAGTAAAATAGGAAATCCAGAAGAGTCCTGCACATAGTACTTTACACATAACTATTGATACATACAGCCGTAGATAAACAAATAATTGGGATGAACATTTTACAGATATTTATGTTAAGTATAATTGAATATGCATCAAAGTTTAGTTGGGACCTGATAAAACATAGAAATGTAGTCAATAAATGTTGTTAAAACGTACAAACATTTACTTTAAATCAAGTGTACCCCTTTCTGTCCTTTAGCCTGCAAATCAATAAATCCACAAGGTCAGTTACGATTTATTAGTCACATCGACGAGGGGAAGTAAATGGTTGTGACGCTATTTTGGACTTTATAAGAAGCTTGTGTGCACCACCAAACATGGAGTTGTTTTGCTGATTGTGACCAAAAAAAAATTCTTGTCATTCCATTTTATTTTGTGGCTGAGAGAATCAGCGGAGAGGAGTGTAACATTGTTGTTAGGCCAAACATACTGCAGACTGGCTGAGAGATGTAATATTTCTGCTTTTTTTGTTTTTTACATATATATATATATTGTATATATTGCAGATCATTCAGCTAGAAGTTGAATGTGTGAACTAAATCAGAGCAGATAATCTGAAGAGAACTTCATATGAATATTAAGTGCTAAGATGCAGCTTGTTGCACATTTCCAGGCTTATTTCACTGTAACTGCTGCGTTGAGTTCACAGTGCATCTGCAATAATATTGGGCATTTGCTGTTATATGAACCTTTATAATGCAAAATAGAGTCGCTTCAAAATGTTACTGAACCGTGTCGGAATACAGGATTGATATTATCGAAGGCTTTCATATTTATTAATTACACAACGATACCTTCAGTGTGGTGAAGTCGTAACACATATCCTGCTCGAGACTCGTACTCACTTTAGAGCTGCTTGTTGCTCCGGCACTGCTAGTCAGTGGGCTTGGAGTCCTTCTCCCTCATTTGCAGTGGATTTGATGCAGTTGAGTTTTAGGTACAAGCCTGCCCAGTTCCCACTCGCTGTCAGCTTTAGAATCTCAGCTTTAGAGAGCATTACAGTCAGTGAAGATTTCACGAAGGTGAGTGTCAAGTAGATACTGATTCTGGTGAGATTTCCGCTTTTCTATCTGTGCATTTTCTATTGTGTCAGTGGTCCAGAGCCACCTGTTAAAAAACAGCAGACGTGGAGCAGCACTCGCCGTCATATGGAGAGCTCCTGTCACCCATTTTACTTCGGAGAAAAAACATCTGACTGTTTTGCAACCACTGTGTCACTTCTATTAGAAGCTACTTGCTAACGTTGTCTTCAGTTTACTGCTGGGCGGGTCGAGTGCGGTGGGTTTATCAGTGCTCCTGCTCTCTAAAAACTACTGCCTCTTAAAACAGGGTTGACGAGATCACAGAGATCGAACCAAACGGACAAACTGTTGGACCAAAATAATGGGCTAAAATTGGCTAAAAAGCTTGGCTGCAGATTTAGTCATTCTTTTATTATAGTTTATCCCAGCATGTTACTCCAGTAGTAGGTGGACAAATGATCACTGGACTAAATTATGGATTGTCATAAAGTTGGCATAAGATAATGCAGAATATAGGAGACATTGCGTTGCTGGCTAACACGCTTTCACTGATGTAAGACCGCTGACAAGCGGCCAGTCAATAGAGCTGTTTGGTTTTTCACCTTTCAGAGGAAATTCAAAGTAGGGTTGTGCAATAGTCAAAGACACAGGTGTGCGGCCCAAACCTTTTTTTTTTCTCCTCAGCAATCCCACATAGCAGCCTCAGCTCAGCTCAGCCTCAGAGTTATTTATCCATTTTAGTCAAATAAATGATAATGTTGACATGCATCTGTCAGTCAAAAACACTAAAACAAGTGCTTTTTTCTCAGTCATTTCTAACTGTCACTGCACAATTTTGGAAATTTGTTCGCCACAACCAAAATAAAGACTTGTTTCCCCCCTCCAGGTGATTTTTCTGTGTGTGGTTTCTTCTCCTGTCGCAGGAGATGAGTGTGCTTGGGATTTTGCGGCTGAGTGCCAGAAAAAGGTCTCGTAAATCACTTTGCTGAGATTGCATAAGACACTTTCCTATACAAAGATGAGCTGCGAGTCGATGGAACATGACCCGAGGCTTCACTGTGAGGCCTGCAGGCCTGCACGGCATTTCTACCTGTTACACTATTCATTCAGCTGCAGGATTTTACATTATTTCCAGAAGTTTCTGTAAGTGCCATACTGCCACCACTGATATTGCTATTTACTACAACTGCTCCCCTCCTGCGGTGTCCTTAAATGGCAGTTATTATCTTCAGTGTTCCTCACTTTTGACATACGGAAGTCTTTTTGTTCTCTGACGTCAGCAGTTCAAGCACACATTCTTTTTGTTCTACTTTGGCCTTTTTGAAATAGCCAGACCAATCCAAGTGTCTCACCATCTACAGACGCACATGAGCCGGGAGGACACGCTGCCTGAGAGGGTTAGCTGAGGGCAAAATTCCTCTTCTTGTCAACCCATTTTTAAACTATTGTTTCTTCTTCTATTGCTACTACCATCACTGCTGCTTCTATGAGGAGTATTTTCTCTTTACTACCACTACATCTTTCAGTACTGCTTTTAATATTACTACTGTGGTCATCTCTAGAAACAGATATCTGCACATGCATGGAGAATCTGCAGGCAGAGGAGAATTCTGGTGACCGCCTGTAGTGTGAGTGATATTAAGCTATCACTTATGAGCCCCGAGGGATTCAGTCATGGTGCGACCATAGCCCATGAGCTAATCATTCTCCAGCACTTTCTCTGTGACAGTCATTGATTCCTATCAGTCTTATGTCCACAGAACTAGCACCTGCGATAGCTGCGTCAGATCCTGTTTGATGGTAAATATACTCCAGGCGAGAGATCACAATTGCTCGACTGTGTGTGAATTGGCTGCACCAGCTCTTAATGTCGTAGCCTTCATTGTGGTGTGCAGACTCACTGTCGGGCCTTTAGAGATGAATTTATGTCACTCTTGAACCACCAGTTGCTGTTTTTTTGACAAAGCAGCCATCTCTGTTTTAAGATCGGAAAAGGTCACCCTGATGTTGAACGCTGACTGCGATGACGCTGCTTTTCCAGCAACATCCTCCAAAATGAGAACATCACTGGCACGGAGACAGCATCGATTGTTTAACGACCTGTTCTTTCTCCGCTCTGACTGACACATTTACACGTTTCTCATAGTCGAATCATAAACTGAAACTGCATCGGTGTAAAACTTCCCACAGGTCCTGTTCTGCCACAGAACTACAATATATACCTGAAGATGTGTTGGCATGGTGGAGGCCTCATCACATGTTATATGTTGACTGCCCTTTCTGCGTCCTGTAACCTGAAAGTTCACCTGGAGTCAAGTGCAAAAGCAATAATGACACACTTCAGAATCGTTTCCAGATAAGAATGTTGCTAAGATATAAAAACCGCTGATGCAGCAGCCTCCTCTGCAGTGCCCGGCAGCGTAACCTCGTTATAGTTTCGCATTTGGTTATTCTGATCTGTGATCACCGCCACGCCCATTAAAGTAAAGAAGAGTATGTACAGTATGTTTCATCGCAACGCATCTTTCCAAGGCAAGCAACCTGTTAACATAATATGAGCTGAATGCAAACAGAAAGGCCTTTCAGTGTCCTCAGTGTCTGTGTACGTATACATAGGGGAAGAAGAACGAGCACAAGGGTCTTAGCTAATGTCTTCCTCAGTGTGTGGCTTCAATGATGGCGATCTATACATGATTTACTAATGTAGCTACAGCTGAAGCTGATCTTCATGACATTTACTTTTCATCCACAATCCATCTTGGTTGTTGTAGGTTGTTGGATTATTGTTATTAGGATTTTTTTTTTCACACATCTTTTAGGAGAACATCCATAATTAATTCAATTTACAGCTGTGGACTCGATGGCTTATTGGAAAATGAGAAATTTGTGAGTTTCGAGTTCCGACTGCAAGAAGGAAACATGGCATCATTAGTGAGAGAACAACATCCAGCTCCATGGGGAAAACGCCACTGGTTGCGAAATCTGTATGAGAAATCTGCCCTACTTCTCATTTGATATACAACCTCAGTAAACAGTTCACTAATGGGTTTATGGTCTCGATCGCTAGTTTCAAGTCTTCTTCAATACAGCATGATGTTCACATGTTTAAATCATGGTTCCATTTAGAGTAAAATGGACAATAACTTAGGGTACAGTTGAGGGTGTGGCTACCCTGTGATTGACAAGTCACTGCCACTGCAGTTGTCAGAACAGAGGCATATCTATGCTCTCCAGTTCCACTCTCTCCTTTAAATATGGCCAGACTTGTTCACAAATAAACGGCTCAACGAAGAACACGTCTGTGTGCAAATGACTCTGAAACAGCAATACAAAGCACAATCAAAACCGAAAAGATGTAAAAGAAACCAGTTTTTTGGTGCCAATAGGTTTATTTCAGTGCCTCTCCTATCACACACACACATACACACACACACACACACACACACACACACACACACACACACACACACACACACATAAATTGCTCCTAACATATCCATTGGCTGGAAGCAGCTGAGTGTGTCAGCTGGTGTCTCTCCAAGGTGAGTTGCTGCAAGAATGTAAACAAACCAGAGTGACCAGCATGGCTTCCAACCTCTTGTAAAGCTGAGAACAAGAGCTAGACAGTCAGTTCTCTGGGCTCATCAAAGCTGAACATATATTAATCAGAGGGTAAATGAAGAAAGTGTTGGCTCTGTGCTGAAACAGCTGAGCTAATTTTGATGCGTGAATAATCCTCAAATTGTTGTGTTTATTTCATTTTCATTTCGAGTCTCTTGGTCTTTTCTATTACCCTTCTCTTCCTGCTCTCTTCTGTAACCACTGGAGTTGGTCTCCCTGAGGCTAAGGTATGGCATATATCCACACCTTGCCATTCCCAATTAACGCCCACATTTCACTGAACAAAAAGGTTATTATACTCTCCGGGTCTCTGCCTTGATCCCCAAATAAAGTTATTCCAAGCCAGTCAAAACACCTCTTGCAGGCTAGGATCGCGTCAGTCTCTCCTCCTGCCGGCAGGTTACACGGTGACTCCCCCGTCTCTGCGCACAGGTGACTCCCGGGGCAACGAAGACGCGCTCTGCGGGACCCGAGGAGGAAACACCGGAGGTTTCCCTCACAGCTCTGGCATTAAATTCTAGTCACGTTCGCGAACAGGGCAGGAATTAGATCACCGTACAGGTCCCTGAGAAGAGCCCCAGTCCTCTCAGTTCGCCTCCACGCCTCCCACTCGGCTTCCTATATTGTCTTCTTTTCTGTTTCATCGCGCTTTATCTGTTCAAACTTGAGGACAGCATGACAGGAGGACCGAAAGACGGCGAGGCAGAAGAGGTACAGTATGGCTCTCATGTACTGCTGCTATTTGGACTTGAACTTTTTCTTTCTTTCTTTTTTTTTTTTTTTTTTTTTTTTTTTAGCTGACACCGAGTGTTCTTCATCGAGGAGCTGATTATTCTCGCTCATGATTTTCATCCATGATGCAAATTTGTGTTTCAAGCGTTATCATTCTCTTTGGCACCTAGTCATGAACGCTTCTCCCACACACGCTCAGGGAATGTGAAGGACCATTGAGTATACATTAGCATGCGGGTGTGAGATTTTACCGGCTAAAACCTTTATAAACAGAACCAACGACTATTGTTTTTACGCATCAAACGTTTATATTTTTGTGCGTAAATGCGCATAGGAAAGAAAACCCTCAACCTTTTTTTATAACAGACGGCGTCAGTCATAAATCGCGAACATAACTTAACGCTATCTTTGGAAGTCATATGATTGTGAGTGTAAATTAGAATGTGCTTGAAAGGTTCGCGAAGGTCACTGTGGGTGCTGGATGGGTTTTTACGCACGCTGTTTTAAAGGCAATGGGCGCGGAAACCAACGTGTTACACATATACTAGGTCAATGTGTGCACAAGTAAGACTACTAATACATTTTATAATCCCTGTTTGCTTAAAAATATCCTAAGTGTGTTCAGGAAAAGCCAAAGAGAGACTGTTTAATCAGTTGGAATATGCGTTTTTACGCATTTCCTAAAAAATGTTGCCATGCTCGCAGGTACATGTTGAATCAACTGCATGTCAAGTCAGGGTGTTGGGTTTCTGTCCGGGTGGTGAGGACCCCTTGCGGCTGGATCGAGGGGTGTGGTGCTTCACTTTCTATTCATTTAAACCCATCCCTGTTTGTGGGGCAGGCTGGTAACTCGCCGCTCCAGTCTCTCTCCTTCTCAGCGCGCTGCGCACTATCCCTCCTCCTCTTGACGCTCTTCTTTCTCTGCCTCCTCCGGATCCTGACAGGAGTTTCTGCATTCGCCGTTCATCAGAAAACAAGGGAACATATACAAACCTAACAACAAAGACATGGACAACGACAGTCTGAACGAGAAGACAATGGAGGATGTCCACACCAAGGAGATCGACCTGGTCAACCGGGACCCAAAGCGCATTAATGACGACGTTGTCAAGGTGAGTCAAACCTGGAGCGCTTGAACTTTCGGGCTTTATATTTGAGGTTAAACTTGCAGCTGTTGTGTGCTTTATGTGGACAATGAAACCACAACTTCACCAGGATACCTGTTGCAGAGTTTGTATTTTACTTCTGACAATCAGTGTAAACTTAAATAAGCCGTGGAACCTGTGCCGAACTGTAAGAGCTGTCAAAGTGCGGTTATGTGCGGATGTGCGCATCAGACGCGCACGGCAAGTCCTTTTGCGCACTGCTATTGTACCGCTGTTTCCAGCAGTGTTCCCCCTCAGAGACTTTCCCCTATTAGGGAAGAAGCTTTGCAGAGGTATTGAAGTTCACTGAGGCGAGACACTGGCAAGCTATCCACACGTGTAAATGTCTGCGCGTCCGCACAAGTGGCGGACTTGAAAACCTGAACATCCTCGCTCCAACAAAGGAAACTTTGCGAATTTCCTGTTGTTGGAACACACATTTCCCACAGTCCTTATTGCGCGCGCCTTGCTGTGGGGAAAGCAGCATTCTTTCCATGAGAGAGCAGCCTGACCGCTCACATAGGGAGCGTTTATTTTGTTTCAAGGAGTCGGCAGAGGGAGAGAGGCTGCAGCAGCAGAGGAGTGGCGCGCTGGGAGCCACCTGACGCGTCTGCATGGTAGCGGGGAGCGGCAGCTGTCTGAGCCCGGCCTCCCTCCTCTCCAGCTGGGGCCGTTTTTTTCACAAGAGTGGGGTCAAGCGGCTCTCTGCGTGGGACAGGAGGGGTCAGCTCTTTGAAATGCCTGAACTCTGCCTTGTTAAAACAGGGAAACACCCAAGTGGCTGGTTAGACGGAGGGGATATCCCTCACCACTCCCCATCTCCCCTCCCCTTCTTTCCTCCCATTCTAGTCTTCTCCTCCCTCCATCCCTACATGCCTGTAGTTGCGTCAGTGGAGCAACTACCCATGTGTTGCTTTTTATTGGCGGCTGTCAGGTTCCAAATGACTACTGATAATCCATCCATCCATCATCTGTACACATTATATGTACGCCGCTTAATCCTCTGCAGGGTCGCGGGGGACTACTGATAATTCTTAATTAATTAATAAAGATAATTGATTGTCTTAATTCATTGATTCTGCTTGATTTGAAAGATGTGAGTAAATTTAGTGAAGCTTTAGTGGCCTGTTGCCAAAGACAATGGAGAATCAGAGTACATAAATACCTTAAAGACAGTGATTTGTACATATATGAAATAAAACTATTAGATACTGGTGACGTTTAAAGTAAGAAATTGTTAGAAGGAGTGGAAAAGCACAAGTGAGGGTTCATATTTTAGTTGTGAAATGTCAGTTTCCATCATGTGAAATGTTGTTTTTTTTTTCAAAGGGCACATGAAGTATCTGCAGCTCACGTGCTCTTATAATTTGTGACTACTTCATTTGCAAAACGTCTGAAACCACATGTACCAGGATGTTAATTCTCACCATGTGACAGGCTGCTTCATCTGTGTGATACGTTTCACGTGTGATCAATTAACATTTGCTGTTCAGTGGATGAAAGATGGCTCCCTCTATAAACTGGAACCGTGCTCCACGTGGCCTTTACGATGACACAGTATATACTTCCTCCAGTTCTGCAGCATTAACAGTTTCCCCAAATTGTCTTTTGAGTAGAAGCATGAGACTTTCTCATCCAACTTTTGAAATGTGTTTGTTGTTCTATAAGAAAATGGATTTCAATCTCCACTTTTCCTGTTTTCTGCCTCTGTCTCGAATTCCTCCGCCGCTCTGCTTTCTCTCCCTCCCAGCTCCCTTCAGTCGTGACAGTGAGTCAGAGTCTCCTTCCAGTCTCAGAATAGAACGCAGCTTTATGATTGTCCCGCCCCTCTCCAATCAGCTCAGCAGACGCTGGTGCAAATGATCTGAAATCACATGTGTGCACGCTGTAAAAATTATGACGGATGCTAGGAACTGCTGAGAGTCTGAGACTTAAGTACATTAAGCCAAACGCTGCACTCAAGAGCAATTCTGAGTTACTTTTGCTCAATTCAAGTGATCTAAAGTGATGCTACTTTATACATCTACTCCAGGTTACAGGTTATAGACTTTCAAATAGTTAACAATGTATTCTTATAGCCAAAGTTAAACCACTGAACACTGCGTTTAGTCATTTTAATGCAAAAAAAATGTAAATGTGATGATGATAATGCATCCTAAATGATCACCCAATTCAACCCACTCGCTTCACATTGCGATACTTTTAAATTTTCATACTCTGAGCGCATCTTTTATCTTAAAACGTACACATTTGGAATGTCAGACTTTTACTTTCTTACATTTTTCATTTTACTTACCAAGTCCAGGCTCTGAATATTTCCTCCACCACTGCGATTAACTGTTTTTGGAAAAGCAGACGAGATGCCTTTGTGCAGACTTAATGAGCATTTTCGAGAAAACCTCCGGCACATGCGGAGAAATACTTTTGTTTTATATCCTCTCGCGAGGGAACCCACTGGCAGTCAGAATAAACACTGATGAGCCTGTAGTTTTTACAGTGTTGCTGTACGGAGCAGCTCCGAGGTGCTCTGAGGTCAGTGAGACAGACCTGCCAACTGGAAGCGTGTTTGGTGTGCCCCAATGAAAAGCACAAGCAGGGAATCCCTTCCAGCAAGCCTCGTTCTGCAATCCACCGTGACCGCACACACCCCCGCATGCAGCGCTCACACGTAAATGCGTGTACTGTACATGCAGACATTCTGTATGTAGTGTATGCGCACACACACACACACACACACACACACACACACACACACACACACATGCGGTGCATTCTTGCAATCAAAGGAATACATGTTGTTCTCCTGTAGCGGCTGCAGCTGGCCCCAATCACCTGCCCACATCAAACGAGTTCCTTTACTAAAGTGCATGTGGAGTTTTCCCTGCAAAGAGAGATTTCGCCTCTGGAGAGTTACCGAGTCTTTATATAGCAACGAGGAGGGGTGAGTGGAGTAAAAATGCCCCCACTGGAGACAATTTGTGAGAGGGAGTTGTGAGAAGTTTGAACTCGGACAGCAGACCGAAGGTCAAATTGAAGGAATGAAACACTCCCTCTGGGACTGCAAAGCCTAGGATTGGTTGATTCTTGATCATGCTTGACTACATCAGTCTGGGATGTTGATCCGATCAGATACATTCTGTCATTTTGTAAAAAAAAAAAAAAAAAAAAAGGAAAATCATACCACTGGCTTCTGTGCTTTTATCAGTCAATCAGTCTTTATTTGTATAGCCAGTTCACAACAATAGTTAACTCCTGACGCCGGTTGTAACAGTAATTGTGTTGTTTTCTACTGAGTGGAAGAAGGAAGACACACATTCAAATGGTTTTACAGGTCTTGAAGAGTTGTACCTCATATGTGAAAATAAGCTGCATGTAATCTGATAAACTGCCTCAAGTTATGTCACTCAGTGGATAAGTTGCATTGTGGGTAATGTAGGCTCCACTTCTTTAACACTGTTTGACAAATTATGAACAATTTATAAACAAATCAACAAAAGCTACACAGCAGAACCAGACTGCTCGGTGCCCGGTGCCTTCATGACCCACAATGTAACTTCCTCTGTGTGATATCAAGAGGTAATGTTTTGGTAATCGTCTGGAGCCTCAGAAAGCTTTATACTACCTCTTTTACATGAGGTAGTGCTCTCCTGCAAACACACTTTAATGTGTGATCGCTAACATTGTTGCCCCTAACATTTCTGCATATGAAGTCAGATGGTCTATGAAACCATTTATGACTGAGCGCAGTGTGATTTGTTTTTATGCAAATGTCATGCAAACGTACCAAAACAATGGCCCAGTCACAAATACACATGCAAACGAGGGTTTACATCACATAAAAAAGCTTCTGACAAATCTTTGTTCACTGATTCATTAAAACTGATAAGTTTGCAAGTAGTTGTGTAAAGTGAAAACTATAGAGGATGCAACTGAAGTGGCTCTGCGATATCAGTGAAAAACATTTGAATCTGCAAAAAGCAACAGAGTAACATGTGCTTACAGTCCCTGCATATTGGTCATTCACAGTGTGTCTCTGCTGTCAATCATCCTAATCTCTCCCCTGAACCAAACCAAACAATTCCCCTGACTACCAAAGCCCTCAAACCAACAAAAGAGTCCATTAATGTGGTATGCTCTGACCTTTTCCACCGGAGACCCACTTTGTCTATTCAAGCATAGTTGACAGCCTGGAGATAGAGCTCTGGAAATAGCCCTTCGCCTTATTTACTCTATAATACAGTCACCTTGCCAACTGGTCACATGCTGACCCCGAGACTCCGTTGTTTCATATCAAACCACTGATTGGACCGCAGCTTTCCAGGCTGCGACCCAACTGCAGCAAGTTCTTATGTTTTAAATGTTTGTTAAACTGTAGATGCTTCTATTTGGCTGTCACTGAGTTTCTTATTCCAATTAGGATTCAGCTTGAAGCAATAACATATTCACAGAGCAGGATGGGAAGAAAAGACAATGGAAAGTGAAAATCTGGAGGGACAATGGGCCACATTTAAAGACAAAACAACATTTTTCCAACCTTTTAGCTTCTGTTTAACAACTAATGGTAGCATTCAACGACTTCCTTGCTCACAGCACTGTTTGATAGTGTTACACCATACAATAGGAGAGATGGAAATCCTGGACACAAGCCTTGAAGTGAATCACACTGGAGGTAATGAAACAGTAATGTTGGCTAGAAAGTGGTTGAATGCTAACGTTAGCTCAAGGGTTATCAAATGTTGTTTTACCTTGAAATATGGCCCTCCAGATTATCACCACCCATCATGTTTGCAATAGCTGATCAATTGGGAAGTGGCTAAATTGTAATCATTTGTCAGATTCCCTGTTTACATAACTTGCAACCAAGAAAACAGCAGCAAAATATGAGAAAAAATATTTAAGCTTTCCGCCCTGAACCCATGTGAATATGGTCTACTCTGGAGTTCTTCTTTAATCCATGCTTTGATCAGAAATCCTCACTGGTTACCATATCTTCTCCTCATTTGTCATCTTTTTTTCCAAACAGTGCATACCTGTTTCCTTCAAATCTTCATACACCATTGGCATGAACGGAAATTTCGACATGATGTTCGTCCCTTCTGTGCCAAAATCTGAAATGATAATGATTCTACACAGACTAGATGGTAAAGTGCCAAACTTCATGATAATGATAATAATTATTCCACATGATGCTGCATAAATAACGGTATTTAGAAAACTCAGACTGTGGAAAGGAAAGAGCACCAAACAGCTTCACTATATAAAGTCGAAACTCTCCACCGTCCTGCTGTGGTCGTGTTTGTGCCTCTCTGCTGAAGGCCCTCATTTAGCTTCAATCAAAGTTCTGGAAACTGAAGCAGAGTGGGTCAACTTTAAAATTTGTAGCTGTGGAAAAATTAAACGGACGCCGCGCTGGTTTTGTGGCCGCAGTCAGATTTATAATATAAGGCTGGAGTGAGCTCTGCCAGTTGGTGCCGTGTGAGAGGCTTTGTTCTGCCCGCACAGAGTAAAAAGAATCGGACTCTCAGGCTGCTGTTTGAGGAGCTCTGCTGGAATATTTGTCGAGCTTTGCTCCAAAATAACACATCCAGGATGGAAAAACATGACGTGTTCTTACATCATATAAAAACACGGTGAACTCAAGCCTGCACTTACTATGGTTGGAAGATTTTGAGTTTTAATAATGCCAGTATATTACATATTTACTGTGAGTTGCTGATAATGAGTTATCAATGCAATTGATTTACAGTATATCATATATGTGTGAGTAAAGTCAACAAATGTTTAAGTTACTTTATGTTCTTCATTCTAGTGCACCTAACCCCTCCTTTTTTGTTGAGATACAGACACTTATCACACTTAAATACTTGAAATAATGTGACAAATGTAATAAACAATTTGCAATATTCTTATTACTCTTGTAAATGCATTTCATATAGGTAAAGGGGTAACCCTAACCCCAACCCCATTTTTGGGAAATGTGCTTATTTGCTTTCATATTTCTGTTAGATTTCAATAAGGTTATATAGAGTTAGTTATAAAGAGATACCCCAGCTAGCCCAGCTCTGTCAGAAGAAATACAAATTGGCGCACTGATGCATTCCAAGCTCATTTATAATTTGCAGGTTTAATCAACACAAAAGTGTAAAAAGATTGTTTTGTGGTTTTATGAGGTGATGCAGGACTGGCTTGCACAAACCATGTTTTAACACAAGGGTTTAAACTTTTTTTTGTACTGATTCGATAAATTATATGCATGCAGATCTAAAATGGTTAATGCATGATATGCAGTCAGCAGTCAGCTTGTGTCAGTGGACATCCCGTCTTCAACAACGGATGGTGTCCCAAACACTTTTCCATTTCATCGTCAGTGCGACACTGGATAATATCTCCATGACTTATTGATATTGCAACCATTAGACCTGCTCTGCTGGACGAGACACAGTCTCCAAGTAACTGTAAAATAAATATTGACTCTGCGCTCAGAAGCCTGTGGAGAGGATGAGAGAGAGAGAGAGGGAGAGTCAGCATTGTGTTTACAGTGTGCGAGCTGCCCCTTCTCCCTCGGTTCTTCTGGTCAGGTGTTGCCAACTTGCAGGGATTGTCTCCTTTAGAGGCCTGAGAGACGTGTTTACAGTAAAAAGAAGCACACTGTTCTCGAGGAGGCGCACCACCGATCACTTGTGAATCAAACACTGTGGGCGGTACAGAGATGTCTTCCTCTTTACTCTCTCTGTAGATGAAGATTCTGTAGGCACAGTAGCACTCTTTCTGATCCCTCTCCGGTCGAGATGACCACCACTGGTCACACTAACTGAGCTGTTTTCCCTTCTGTTTATCCCGCCGAAACCAGAAATATGAAACACGTCACTTTCTGCATCACAGAATGTCCTAATAAAGACATACCACACACAGAGTATTTACAACAGCAGACGTAACAGCTTCCAGGAACTAGATTTAGCCTGATAATTATTTAGATATCAAATGGTGACACGGTGTCTTTAAACCATGAAGCAGATGAAGCAGCGTTTTATTGGCTACATCCTTTAAACTAAGAACTGCTAAATATTTGAGTGGTTAGTTTGACCATTAGGTCCAAATTTAGCCTTGAAGGACAGCTGTTTTATCCATTTCCAAGAGTTTAATTCTATCCATCTATCTATCTATCTATCTATCTATCTCTGAGTTGCTGATGTTGTCAAGATTCTCTGGAGCCAAAAAATCTTCCAAATTGGTTTGCAGAAAGCAAAGCAGATGCCAGAGATAGTGTGTGTGTGTGTGTGTGTGTGTGTGTGTGTGTGTGTGTGTGCGTGTGTGTGTGTGTGTGTGTGTGTGTGTGTGTGTAGCAATCAGTCCTTTGGGCGGGGCGGTGAGCTGGTGGTTAGACTGTGTACCAGTCACTGCGAGGGGAGATGTAAATCTTGTCAGGATTTCCACCCTCCATCTTAGCAAACTGACGTGACAGCAGGGAGGGAAGCAGCTGATTTATGTGGAAATAACGAGTTCAGATTTGAAGGACCGTAAACTTTGCGTGGTGGTTTCATTAGCACCATATCAGGGTTCTTGTGAAATACTGTTGGCGGTGGATGAAGGTATTTGACAAGTCATAATGATGAGTCTAATGCCCATGTGTCTCTGCTTACAGGACAGCACAAGTCACTTTAAGTGAGCGATGGCTTCTGGTGTTTAGTTTTCACTTTAGATAAGATTTTACTTAGTTAACTTAAGTGCCATTAATCTTTTTGATAGCAGAACATTTGGGAGTGGATGAGATTTATCCGCTCAAAACATTCTAAAATTACATTTTGATCAAATTAACAGAAAATGTAGCACAGAGATCTTGGATTAACTGATGCTTGACCATCAGTGGCTTGTTTCTCGGCTTCTGTGCTACCAGCTGATAGACACATACAGTCACATTCATGCAGGTGTACAGCACTGCCATTATAACCTGACCTCATCAATATAACACTTTCTGAATTCAGTCTCCCATAGAGTTGTCTCTTCTTCTTGGAGACCTCCTCAAATGGAAGTTGCTGCTGCATCTAATCACATAAATATTTGCTTGAAATTGTCAGTTTCTGGATGTCTCTGGCTGAGCTGAATCTGAACTTATTAAGTTTAAGCAAGGATATCTATTTCTAATAAAGCACCCCGTATTTAGGGTTTGTAAGTCATAAATACTGGCTTTATTAATACGACACGGAAATTTGAAACATGCCTCTGTATGAGAAGATCATAAGTGAGAGGATGGGCTACATTTCTATTTAGCCATTGTAGTTCTTCTTAATGCCTGCAATTGGGCTGGATTCCCCTCAAAATAACAGTATGTAACGTAAGTCATTCATTTAAAATATTTTTTTGAGGTGGAGTGCAGAGGATGAATCGAGGAAATAAGCTGCTCTGTAGTCTGGTGCTACAGCAGTGGATACCTCTGTATTGTCACAGAGCAGCAGAGCAGCTGGCTTAGAAAACACAATTTGACGATGGCATTGCTATGGACCTTCATCTTGCCATTGTCTTATGAATATTAAGCCATAACTTTACTAAAATAACATAAGTTTAGCTTTAGCTCAACAAAATTACTATTACCAAGCAACCAAATCTGTTAGCTTTAGGCTAGGTGTATGAATAGTAAGGCTACCAAAACAGAGTTTACCTTGTTTCATCATCATTATTTTAAAGTTGTGTATCTCACGCAGACACAAAAAGAGACCCCATGCGCCTCTCAAACAGCTGTTTTTAAGAAAAGACTATGGGAACAGAATGGGTTGCCCATTTTTTTCCACTTCCAAAAGATCTCTATGTAACGAGACTGTGGTGCTGATACCGCTTTTGTCCACAGGGGCCGCCAGAGTCAACATAAAGGAAAGAGTCTTATAGCTGCTTTAAGTTTTCATATTTCCTGTTAAGCTACCAGCCACTACAGTTCAGTTCATTTCTCTGAATCAAGCTGTTGTCCTGCTAAAAATGTGCAGACAGACAATTCTCAGCTATTCACAAATAAGTATTGTGTTAATTCTAGTGAAATTTGTTGCCCACATTTTCTGACTCATCCCTCTCTTCCCTCTTCAGGTAGACTTTGAGGACGTGATTGCTGAGCCCGCAGGGACCTACAGCTTCGACGGCGTGTGGAAAGCCAGCTTCACCACCTTCACCGTCACCAAGTACTGGTGCTACCGGCTGCTGACGGCGCTAGTCGGCATCCCCCTGGCGCTGATCTGGGGAATCTTCTTCGCCATTCTGTCCTTCATACACATCTGGGCGGTGGTGCCGTGCGTCAAGAGCTACCTGATCGAGATCCACTGCGTCAGTCGCGTCTACTCCATCTGCGTGCACACCTTCTGCGACCCGCTGTTCGAGGCCATGGGCAAGTGCTTCAGCAGCATCCGGATCAGCACGACCAAGGAGGTGTAGCACCCACAAGGGGGAGGAGGATTAACGGAAAGAGGGGAGGGAAGATGGGGGAGGGGGGGGGGCACACAGATGGAGGGAAAAGTCAGATTAGGAAAGAAGAAAAAATTGACCTCTGGAAAACGAGAAGTGAGACTTTTCCAGAGCTGGGCGGAGGTTGTTTGGAAGTGAAGGGGCGTGGTCACATGGCACCTGACTCTGCCTTTTTTCCACCAGCTGTTTTTTTTTTTCTCTCTCTCTCTCCAGTGTTGGTGTAACCAAATGGGTGGGCACAGGAAATCAAAGGGTCATTCTCCAGGGGTTTCTGTCGTTTTGTTTGTGTTCTCTTGTTTTTTTTTGTTTTGTTTTGTTTTGGTTTTTTTAATTCCTCGCTGTTAATTTTGTCAAGCAAGCAATCGAGCTCCATATCTGTTTCCTGTTAGTTTTTACCACATGATGTAAATTCCTTCCATTCTTCTGTGGAGAGCTTATCTCTTTGATTGATTCACGTGAAGAGGGGGATGTCAGGGTGTATCACTGTCTTCTCTCATGCTTATTTGTGTTTTTTTTTTTTTTTTTTTTTTGGAGCCGTCATACAGGGCAGGACAGTGGGACGTCGGGGGGGTCAGGAAGGGTCGACGCAGAGAGAAAGAGTGAGCGCTGCCAAATTCTATCTGACTCAGCAAAAAAACAAAACAAAACAACCGCACGGGCCCAACAAGTGCGGCTGCACGACTCTCTCTGCCCCCGCATGACCTCCCGCCCCGCCGACACAAGCCGCCCACCCCCCACCCCTTCGCCCCGGCTTTCCAGCAGTCTCACACACTGAACCTGCCCTCGTTCCTGCATGCACCTGCGTCGCCCTTGCCAGCAACTCGCCGTCCGCCACCACACGCCACACAGCGCCACGATGTTATGAATGATCTCAGCTCAGTCGCTCTGTGCATCAGCTTACTCACTTCGCCTCCACCTTCACCACCATTACCCTCACAATGACACGAGTGTGTGACAGAGAATGTTAGCATTTTGAATTTTGCAAGAACTTTTTCCTTTTTTTTTTTTTTTTAACTCCCACGTGGGTTTTTCTGACCAATTTAGCTTTTAAAACATTGTCAGTGAAGCTCAATGCCTTTTTAATTACTCATCACCGTAGCTCCACAGTGAATGCTTCTTTTTTTTTTTTTTGTTTCTACACTATGATATGAAGAACTTCGAGGGGTTAACTTCCTGTATGTACTGTATGGGTGTTTATGCAGAAAATGAGACTTTACAGGATGTGGCCTCAATCCAGTGCACTAATCTCTGGGTAAGTATTGTTAGTGAACAGCACATGAAGATCTCCCTTACATATCCACATAGGGCTGTAGAAGACTCACAGTTGCACACACTGCACGTAGGATGTGCAGTGTGTGCAGAACTTGTGTGGAGATTCTTTCCTTACACACTGTGGTACTTACACAGGTTAATGCATTGGAATTGGACAATGTGAGGTGGAATGAGTGATTTTAGATTGATTTTTTTTTGTCATCTGATCAAACTTTGCACCCTCCTTTATTTTTGTCTCCTTTTTTTTAAATCCCTCCTAATTTGTTTGTTCTGCTGCCCCGGCTTCTCGACTGTGGACACGATGCTGCAAAAGCATCAAAACTGACGCCTCCCAGCCCAGAGATGGGTGAAGGGGGAGCTGGTTGGGTGGGGTTTTCTGAAATGGGGTGGGGTGGGAGGGGTTATGTTTTGTTGAGACATTGAGCTCGCTTAAACTCCGTCACCTTCGGTCTACCTGCTGTCTTCTCACAGGGATGGTAATATCATAGCACCTGTTCTTTGAATTGAGTGTTTTAAGCTCTAAAGGTGATATTTTTATAAGATTTTTTTTTTCCTTCCTTGCTTTTATTGTATAATATCACGCTGTGCACATTAAAGTTTAATATAATCCAGTGTGCATTTGTTTGGTTTCATTCATCTGTCTTTACCAGGATGCAACCCAATCACCAGAATAAATGCTGGCACCGTGTGTTTCTGCAAAAACAGATCAGTTCAAATGTTGTGTTGCAACTTACTATATAACCTACTTGTCACAATGCTGTGCTTATGGTCTGGTTAGGTTGAGGCACCTGGTTAGGGTTAGGAAAACATCATGGCTTGGTTTGCTGCTAATGCCCGAGGTCTCATTAAAAATACCCAGTTTTGTCGCCACAAACATGGCTGCAGATGACCCAACTTCCTGTCACAAATATCTGTTTATTGTTGCCACAAACATGGCTGGAAATTAACCAGAGGTCTCCCCAGTGGTGCCTGCTTACAAATGCTTTCCACCACTGTCCCCTTTACCTCCAGCCATGAAAGTCAGCTAATAAACATGTTCCATGACTGTGATGGGATACATTTAGTAGAAATGTCATTATGGTGCGTAACCTCTGACACCTACAAACTGAAACATACCTGTGGTTTTGCAGAAATTGTAACTGCTGGTGAGTGGGCTGCAGGATGGATACCATGATCACTAACATGTGCCCTTAAATGAAAATCAGAAATTAACAGTAGACTTCTTGTTCTTTTTTTTTTTTTTTGCTTGTGATATTGAGTCATAGCAAATCTAATTGTGTAACAACTCACAGCAAACCCGGTGACTGGTTTCATTCATGTGGACTGCAGGGACCGGCCAGTTGAGGCTACTTGTGGAAAAATATACACAAGGATGAAGCTGAGCAGGCTGAAAAATAATTTCCAGCAGCTGCGCTCTCCAGACCCTGTGTATTATCTGTATCTCAGTCTGTGTCAGCGAGGTCTAATGCCTGTAGTGCTGCTCAGAGGGCTTTTTTTTCTCCCCCCAGAGCGTGGCACAACGTTTCCATGGTGACTCAAGAAACAAATAAAAGTTTTAGGCAATGCTTGTTAGACTGGAGTCGAGTCTCTTGACTGCATTCAAATTAATTTACACCAAAAGCAGGCACATAATTATACAGCCCGAGGCAAGCCTGGGCTCTCATTGTGCGCTGTAGTGTTCAACAGCAACGTGTTGAGAATGAAGTCGACTGAACAGTGTTCCATTGTTTTAATGTTACGAGGGTGATTTTCAAGGATACAATGGCCACAATAGAACGCTGTCTCCAGGTTTTTTTTATTCCAATGTATGGCCCTAGCCTTGTCCCAGCGTGTGCCCCACACGTTAACACAACAGTGGAGTCACAGAGCTGCATTAAATGGACAAAAGTATGTAGTCAGCTAATGTTCACTTTTCTGATTTAGTCTTTCCACAAGATTTTTGCAACCAGGGTGCAGAGAGCTGCTTCCATAGAGTCTGTCAGAGAACATTCCAGTTCAAGGTGTTGAATGGGGTTGAGGTCAAGGCTCTGTGCACATCAGTCGACTTCTTCCACAGCAAACAGAGAAGATCTTTTCTGTATGGAGTTATGGAATACACAGTCTTCTCCAAAGTGTTATTTTTAGAAGTTCGGAAGCCCAGAAACATATATCAAATCAAGACAAAAAGTACTAAAGTGTTTGTGGACTGATTTTTTGTCTTTTAACAGTATGGATTTTAAAAAAAAACATGCTGTGTAATTAAACATCTTTTTAAAAATATTTAAGCTCTCTAAACTGCAACAGTTTCTTTATATTACACATAATAGTTGCCCAAAATGCTCAGTTTGATTCAACATTATTATTTATTGTCATATAAAAATGTATATTGGTAGAATTTTCCATTTTGAGCAAATATAGTAAAACCTTTATATTGTTCTTGAGTAGCAACTTAGGAAATAGGTTGAAATCTTTGTTGTGCAGCTGAGGGAATAATTTTTGATCCAGGTGGACAGCAATAAACAACCCTCTGTGTTATCAAATATTGCCAGCATCTATCAGGAAGAGAAAGGAAAGAAAGTACGCACAGTGAGAATATGGCTGAAAGCTGAAGCAAACACAGTTTCTGGTATCATCTGAGCACCCAAACCATGTCAACCAAATAAGGCTGCTGCACTCAAACATCATTTCAGTAGCACACCTGAGTTAAATCACAACAGAGAACTTGTGAGCAGGATGCAGACGGTCCTAGCAGAGTGAAACCTTCTCACTGCAGAGGGGAAATTTCCAGTGCAGGAGCAAAGCAGACATAACAGGAGGATGACAGAGCACAGAGACGGCTCTGTTACCTCCGTGCAGACGACAGGACTGGACGGTGGCACTTGTGAGCTAATTGCAGTGACCTGATACAACCAGAGTGAGAAGTTACCACCAGCTGCTAATTCAGTGCTCCTCTGTGTGGTGGCTGTGAGCTTCTGAGTTTCTGTGTTTCTATATAATTTGGTACTGGTCTCTGCCGCAAACCCACCTGCTTGGTGAAAAAAAGGGACAGTGGTTTTGAGTCAAACCAGAGTGGTTTTGCAAGTTTTTACCAATTTTGCACGAATCATTATTTTTAATACTTAACAGAATTGAATGCAAAAAAGTAGATGCTTCGAATGAAAGGAAACCATCTGACTTAAATGTAAAAAGTACAGTATCCATGACTTTTAGGCAACAAGCACACGTTAGAACTATCATGCAGATATTTCGGCTCGGTGGTTGTGCTGTCTGTACTGTTCGCTCTGAGAGAGACATTCCTCAGTCTGCTCCTGTTCTCTCCATTGTGCCAGCTCACAGGCCTCCACAGGTCAGGTGGATTAAAGACTCTAAACTGCCGGTAAATATGAATATCAGTGTGTGGATATCTGTGCTAAGTCTTATTATCTTATGCCGGGAAAGGCTACAGCGTGCTGTGACTATGACTTGAGATGATACAGCAGTGGATGGAAGTAAACATCTTTGTAAGGGGTGAGGTTTTGATCTGTTATGTTGCCACTTATTTTTTGAGGGACTTGGCTCAGTTTTTACAATACAACAGCTCCCTCTAGTGGCATCTATTGACAAATGCATTTGGATACATTATGGCCAAAAATATGTGGACGCATTACAGTTATGTTTGATTCTAAAACTGTTAGACAATTTAATACCTTAAGCCTCAAATCTTGTAGTTTCACCACATGATTAATCTTACTGCGTCCCCCTGGCAGATGTAGGGACTGTGGGGAGTAACATATTACAAGATGAAACCTAACTCCCAAATCAAGATTCAGATTTTATTTACCAAACACAAAGATTCTCTCAGCAAGACCAAACTTAAAACTAACTTCCCTCTAAAAATCAGGAAGCCAGTTGCACCACACAACCAGTTACTACCAACACAGTCAACAGAAACAGAAACACACACACACACACACACACACACAAACACACACACACACGTAACAGCTCCCATTAGTGTGGCTTAATGCTGATACTGGAGATCTGGATTTTACATGCAAACCTATCAGTTTTTTCTGCACTGAAAGTACAACTGTTAACAGACAGTTGGAAGAACACTATAGTCTAAGACGTAATAGTGTTTCCGTGGTATTCATATCAAGTGTATTTAAAAAGAGTAATTGGCATTGAGATCAAGCTCTATTGTGGTGATTCCTTATTACCATACAACAACAATAACAACGAGAAGCGAACTACGCACTTTGCATATTACTGCCTAAGAGTTGCTCTGTTCTTCACTGGCATCAGGTGTTTCTTTACAAAATCAGATGCAGGTTAGCAGATAATCCAGCAAAGTAACATTCCCAATACAATTTCATTACCATTTTGCACAAGATAATAAGATACAAAAATTTGTATTAGAGCACAAAGTTCATGGATTTCCTCATCAGATTGACCAGGTAGTAAAGAGCAGGGAAGATATGTGTTAAACCATCCCGTACAACATAGTGTAGCGAGTGCCAGCAATGAGCAGTAGGCAGAGTTCATGTTGGCAATCTCCAACCAGAGCTCCATGGTTCATTTAACACACACCACACAATGCTAGCAACATATAACCGGGCTGATTTACCACCTCGCTTACTGTGCGAGAACCACACCCACTTTGGAATCCATGGGCTTTTCCCCAACTAGTTACAACATCATAACTATATTTTTACATAAATGGCAATATCACAATAAATATAAAGCAGTAGAGGTATATAAAGATACATCAACAGGTTCCACAACAAAGACAGCGTGGAACCAAAGAAAATAGTACTCGAAGACAATCATTGGAAATTGATTAAAGGGGATCCGCGTCCAATTTTAAAAGTTCCTGCAGATTGTGAACTTGATTTACAGTTAAGTAGCCATGATGGATACTCAGGTAGCCTGCCAAGAGATGGTTTGTAGACAGAAGGGAGTGCTGCGCCATTTTTCTTCTCACTGCCAACCAGCTTTCTCAAATGTCTAAAAGACAGTGCTGTCAAATGAGCCCAAGTTCAGAATGACAGTTTAAGAGTAGAGGCGTGGGAATGCATATAAATTACTTCACCCTACAGCCCATGCCTTCAAACTAATGTGTGATATAAAATGTGCACAGGGATGACATCACACCTTTGACCATGTAATGTTCTGTGTTGTATCTAAATTCCCCAAATCATCTAGAACTTGCATTTCTATAAGTGATGCCAACAGGTCTTTCCACATTGAGTCATGGAAAGGACAAGATGTTTTGATATTGTTGTATCAACACAACCAACCCAACCACAAATGATGCAAAGTTATTATCTTAAGTGCTTCAATTCCACCACACAGCGCTGTGACTGGTGAAAGGTTTTGCATTTTAAACACAAATGAATCAACGCCGATATTTCTTTATGAGCGCACAAAGTGTTGACTGCTTTATCTCCCCACCTCCGATGATTTACGACGCGTCAGACAGGTAACCCCTCGACAACGCGTTGCACCACAGCAACCTGTGGTAAAAAACAATGACACAACACCAGCTAGAGAACAGATGAAACAAGCGTGAGGTAGACGCCGTGTTGACTCAGTCGGCGTCAGAGGTGCACGTCAGTGGAAAGTCAGAGATCGTCGGCGTAAACACTGTGGCTCTCAACCACCTGGAAGGATGCAGGATTAGCAGCTGTTTCCTCTGGCGGCAGACGCACCAGTGATTAGAGAGAGTTCTCAGTCACACCGTGTGATTTGTTGCTGTCAAAATACATCAAGTAGGGACACTCACCTACCCTGAAGACGGTGCTTGAGGATGGATGCTTTCACAGCTACGTCGTTCCACTCTGTAAGCTTTGGTTGTGTTAAATCTTTTAAGGCCTGACCCTGCCTGACCTGAACCCTCCTGCTGCAGGATCACCGCCTTTTGAGAGTCTATGCATTTGCCTTTTCTTGTTTACTTTGCCGATGTGCATCCTGCGTTTGCCATTTACTGCTTTCTTGAGAAGTCTTTTTTCCTATTATTTGCTGGAAAGTGTTTTATTTTTCATACCTTTCCGTGCGGCTTCCACTTCTATTTTAATTAGCAGGCTTTGAAGAAAGTCATATTCCAGAATAATTAAATCCTTTTTCTCCAACCTAAGAAATAATCATGTGAAGCACCATTTGCACAGTTGGTTAAACTTGTTTCAATTTGCCGTTTTTTGTCTAAGGGGGTTTTCAATCTACTTCTCAGCCAGAGGTGATGAGCAAAAAGTCTGAAGTGCTGATTGAATGGTGTTCACAGCTGGAAGGCTTATTTCCAGCCCAAGACAATTTTAAAAACTAGGTGAGACAAATCCAACACTGCCATTTAGTAATTTTGCCCCCGGGCTAGAATGTATAATTCCCCACTGGATAATCAGAACAACCCCTTGTTTATTTGTTTTAACCTCTAGTGGGTGATATGGGGAAAAAAAAAAAACATCCTCCATCACAATGATCTGGAAAGTCATTTGTAAAACTACTTATGGATAACAACGGAAAGCAAGACATCAAACCTTTAATCAGGGGAAGGGACAGAATACTTAGACTCAACCAAAGGGAAGATTTTGACATATTTTCAGTCAAATTTTTCTTATCATAATATTTTGAGGTCTTCTGAGGTATCATATTATATATTTGTTTTGTGCATGTCTGTTTTTTGTATGTTTGCATGTTATTCCATTGCCTCATTATCTTGTATTTGTTTCACCTGGCATGAAATCATCCGGGTCATGTGAGTGCCTCATATTGGCTGTGACTACCACATAGGTGGGGCCACACCATGCTGTTTGTTATCTGGAGCCCTGATGAAGACCTGATGGTTGAGGCGTGTTGGCATCTTTATGATGAATGATTTTTTTAAAAATATATTTCCTTCCCTTATTTTGCTTCCTTTTTCTTGTTTTGAGTTCCTGGATTACCTCTTGTTTTTGAAGAGCTTTTAACCAAATCATGTTCATCGACTTTTGATTTTATTTTGTTCCATTCTTCCTTTTTTAAATGGGAAAACAGCAAATTTGCTCTGCTTAACCACTAAATCTTTGGGTTTGAAACTTTCACATCTTTGACGATTGCACAGTATTTTTCCTGTTTGCATAAGTTGATTTTCTTGACATGGTGCAGCCTGTTGCTGATGACTCAGGAACCATCAGTGGGCGCTGACTGACTGCACATTCATCTGAAGTCCAGATGAGCTCTGGCCCTCTTGATCTGATAACAGACATCTGCAGCTGAAACACATTTCTGATGCCTTCCACAGGGCTGGTTTCTCGGGGTCAGATCCCACACACTGCCCTCTGTGTTCTCCAGCGTGTTCTCTTTATTTGCTTTCAACAAACAAACCCTCGGGGAGGCTGCTGCTGTCCTGGTTTGCCCCGACCTCACACACAACACACAAGCACTCTGACTGTTTTCCTGCAGCGCATCACGTCTGAGTACGCTTTGTGTTACACAATGAGTTGCCTCCTGTCCTTTTATTGTGTTTTACCTGGATATATTTTTTTTTAAGTTAAATGTGATTTTTCAAGGATACTCAACACAATTCTGACTGCATTTCTTTGAATTATTTTCTTTACAACTCCCTGGAAATTAACCACAGTTAAACACACATAAAAAAGGATAGCACAAAAGACACAGGGGTCATATAAAATAAATGAGTTAAAAGCTGAGATAAAACCTCAAACCTCACACACACACACACACACACACACACACACACACACACGAAGGGAAAATCCAACACTTTCAGATGAACAGTCTGAATCATTTTTGGCCTCATGCTCTCTCAGCTGTTACAGCAGTGAATAGTGAATATGATGAAGCATGCAATGACATCAAGCCAGTGGAAGGCTGGCACAGATCCACCCCCGCAGGCTCAGCGTCCACCGCACCAGCCCTTTACAGATGTTCCTCCCCCCCACTGCCCAAGGCACACCTGGTTCCCCATAAGTCAGTCAGGGCACTCTTTGAAAGCATACGTCACTCTTGCCACAAGGTAATGCACCAAGGCTCACAGAAGGAATCTGTGAGGTCTTCCATTGTTTTTTCTGTCTCAGGTTTTGTTGCTCTTCGCTGCTTTTCCCAGAAATCAGCCATCAATCGGCCTCTGTGAAGGCGACTTTTCCAATGTAAAAATGACCAAAACAATGATGATTGCAACAATAAATGTCGCCACTTCACTTTTCTGCCAACCATAGATATGTCGAAACTTTACATTAGTTTATGTTACATTTCTAATTTTATTTTGGCAACACTATTTTTTGTTAGTTAGGGTTAGCAGACATAGTTACGTTTCCACAAATTCAGCTGGGAAAATGTCGGAGCATCTTGATAAAAATGCCTGTTTTTTTGGCTGAAAAACTCTGATCAAAAGTAAAATTTAAAATTAACAACAACAAAAAAAAATGCTGGAAAATGTCCCAGCATCTATTTAAAAATGTCCACTGACTTCAAGCTTACGAATCCTGCAACGCCGTCTCGAACAGCGGTCTCTCATCTGGCAGCGGTTTCACCCAGCTGTCACACCACAGCCGCCCCCTGCCCGCCTCCGCCACCTCACCTCGATTGTGTGCTCTTCACTGGAAAACAACTGAAAAAGCTTTTATCACACGTGTGGCCGAACGCTGACAGCTGTACCGCTCCACAGAACAAACCTCCTTTGTTCTGACAACTGGCTGATTGTGGTTTTACCACCTGACCAAAATGCGTTCTGTCCTCCCCTTACAGAAGTGTTCAGAGTTAGGTATCTTTTGTCAATTCACAGACTTGAGAACAAAGACAAGCAGGAAGTACAATGACGTAGAGCGGCCCACTAAATCAACAAGGCAACGTCCTCTATCGTCTCCAGAAATAAGGCTTTGATAACGAAAGTGCGAATATTCACTTGGAGCTCAAACACAGCGAGAGCACAAACTGTCCACGTCATTATTGTCGAATAAATACAAGTGCTTGACTGTTTGCATTGAAATAGAAGTTATGAGATAAGCCAGAGGAGGAGAATAAGTGTAAATATATACTGTATGGGGCAAAGGGCAAAGGAACACCCATCAGAACGTCCAGATGTCGTGCTGTGATTTCACTGCCACTTGAGTGTGGTTTATTTTAGTCAAAGCTTCCAAAGATAAACAGCCAGGACGGGAGAGTTTAAGAGCTCTCGAAGGCTTCCCATAAACAGTTTAAGACGAGAATGACACAGCTGAAGGAAGTGGCAATGGAGCGTACTGGATGCAATAAAGGATTTTTTATTTGTTAAAGAGGAAAAAAAAAGAAATGCGTTCATCTTATTTGCAGTTTGATTATGTTATAAAAACAGCACGTCACAAGGAGCAGGGAGGAGGAGTTCAGAGGGCAAAAACACTTGTCTCAGAAATCTGTAGCTGTGTTACTTAATTTGAGCTTGAACTGAGAGCGGGTTTGTACAGTGTATTCACATAGTAAATATCTCATCAAATCAAAATGATCTTCTTACAATTTATAAAGCATGTTTTTCAGTTGGTTTTCTGTAATTTGAAACAAGCCACATCCTAAAATCTTTGGCATTTGAGACCCATGTAAAAACGAATCAGAGCTGTATAATAAACTGAAACTTTGAACCTGTATTTCTTGTAAAACGTCTCGTCACGAGGATACAGAGAGACCGTGTGACCCAAAAGCTGTGTGTGCCTTCCTAAGTTGATAGCGCCTCTTCTTTATTACGCTTATTCCCTCCACTGATAGCCTCAATATGAGCTGTGCTGGTGCGACTCCATCAGTGACGGATCAGCAGACACAGACGCAGCAGCGACTCGTCGAGAGTTTTCTCGCCCGTCTGCAGCAGTCACCATTTCATCTAATGCAGGAGATTCTAATCTTTTGATTTCCTTTTTCATTAGGAGTGCCATTATCAGACAGACAGGTAATGTGAGATGGGAGGACAGATCTGTCCCCTCCAGACATGAAAATGTGAAGCGCACCTTCCCAGCACTGAGGTCTGATGACTGGCAGGTTCTGAACGGTGACAAAAGGTTCAGTCAAGGCAGGAAACAAAATGAACATCAGAGAGAAAGACATGCATTTACTGTTTAATGTTAAAAAGCAAATTGGCAGAAAGTTGTGTATTTTCTGAACTGGCCTGGTCTCAGGCCTAAATGTTTGTATTTAATGATCAATTATCTGTTTAAACATTGGGCTCTCTGTCAGTGTGTAATGTAACCTTTTCACGGCATGTAAAAGGTCTTAAAAAGGAAAAAAAAAAAAAAAGGTTGTCAGTAGTCCCACCTTTAATCCTGTGACTTTGTGACATCACACCACGTGATGATGATGTCACCATGTCACACATTTGCATAATTTATGCCTAGTGGGCAGTTTGCCCTGTAAGAATTGATTTAGCACAGCTGCTCCGTTGTTGTGAGCAGTACTAACTCAGGCATGTGTGAGCTGACCAATTAGAGCAGACTAGGTATTCAGGAGGCCTTAAAGAGACAGGAGCAGAAATAGAACGTTTCAGACAGAGAGGGAACACAGTGCTACATCACTAGACAGAAAGAGGAACTTGATGTGTTGCCTTTTTTTAGCATTGATACATGCAAAGCTATTCTAGAAGTAACCTAGTAACATAAACATAAAACATGAAAGATATGAAACTGAAATTGAGCATAATATCTCTCCTTTAAGCTTTTGTGTTTTATCAAGTTATGGAGATTTTCACATTACGTGCTGAGGATTTAAGATACAATATGTAAATGTCACATGTTCAAATACCTCTGGGGATAAAACAGTAGAGTGAAAGACTTTTGTGACCTTCTTTCATTTAAAGGTCAGACTTTGACATCTATTTTTCTATTTCAATCTCCTCATGGGCCTTTGAAAAATATTTCGATCGTGGGGTTTAGTCCAAAACAAAAAAGAACATTTTCAGAACATTCCGTAGCTAAGCCCTCAATCCCCCCCATCCTCATCCCAAAAAAAGACTCAACTGAATTACATTAAATTCTCCTCTATGTCAGGTGAAATGTTGAGTGGATTAATGGGCTGACATTTTCTTTTACATTTTTGGCTGATCAACACAGCAGGATTCTACCTTAAGAGTAGCAGGAAATAGACCAGAACTCAATCCATCTACGCTTCATATTTGTCAGCAGTCTTCTTTACAGCGACAGCATCGACTCCTCCCTGCAAACACTGAAGTGCTCTCCTGTTAAGGTTTACTGCATTATAGACAAGAGCATCAACTGAAAATCCTCTTGACCTCCTGTTTTCATGTAACCTTTTATGAACTCACTCTGTCGTTATCTGTCACGGACTGTAAAGATCCTGCTGAAGAAGCCCCGTGTGTGGAGATACAAGGCTGAGCAATGAAGGCAGCACACACTTAATCACCGCTCCATCCGTGAGCTAACGGATCCCAGAGAAGTAAAAGAGTCCATCCGCAGAATGAAGCGGCCAGGGGTGGGGCCTCCGGCAGGTCAGGAGCATCAATCAGAGTTTACTGTCCTGGTCAGCAGTTAGCCAGGGTTTGTATTGACCTGCAGGTGATAAATAACCTGTTGGGGCCAGGTTTAGCTGCACAGGAAGGGTTGACAGAAACGGTAAAATCAAGACTGAGTGCAGCTCTGCTCCTCCCTGATAATCACTCGCTTTTGTCTGTGAGATTACTCTCCTCACTTTCTATTCAGTAGCTTGGAAATTGGCCTGACCTGAGGCTCCCTGCAGCTGTCTGGAGACCATAGATGACGGCTGTACACCCAGAGCACCAGCAGATGGCGCCATGCTGAGCCAGATGCCTGCAGATGCAGCAGGATTTAAAGGGTCTGTCCACCCAAATGAGAAAAAAGAACAAAACACACACACACACACACACACACACACACACACACACACACACACACACACAACGCATTCTGTCACTAGCTTAAGTGGTAGTTGGTCATGCAGGTACTTTTGGTTTTACTTAACAAGTATGGAGATACATTTCATGGCCAAAAGTATGTGGACACTGAACACATACACACTTCATCATCATCATCATCATCATCATCATCATCATCACTACAACCTTTATGTCTCAGTGTAAACCACAAGCATTATTTTAACCCTTTTATGCAAGTCCCAACAGAATGTATTTTAACACCAAAAAGAGAGAAAAATTCATTTTAATAACTGTTTTTCAATATATGTTATTTTGAAGGAGTAACATAGATGTTACATCCTGTGGCTCTCCAAAAACGAGAAGGGTAGAAACAATATTACCAGATAAGTGAGGTTGGAAATAGTTGACTTTTTTTTTTTTATTAAAATACATTTCAGTACATTTTTCCTCATCTCCTGTTACTGAAAAAGCATCTGTCCACTCCAGTGGACATTGTGCACCGAAGGGTAAACTCTGCCTATTGGACCTTTAGATAAAGTGAGCTCTTTAGATAAGGTCCGAAGACTATTTAATATTGCTGTTAAATTCACTATTCAAGTGTAAATTACTTCATAATTCTAAATAAAAAACACAAAATAAGGCAGACTTAAATAGACAGAGTTCACCCTCTGATGCATGACATCCTCCGGAGTGGACAGATGTATCCTCAATCACAAAAAATGAAAAGAGAGCAGAAGAAAAGAAAAATGTGTATAAAATCTGAATTTATGTAACTATATCAAATTTAGTTGAAGACATGTTATAACCAGTCTTGTTGAATAAGAGAGTTTAACAGTTATTACAGAGCCACTTGGTGCATCTCATTATGCCTGCACCATTCTGAATTTATGATACAAAGATTATGATAGTATGGACTTATGGACAAGGCCTTGGGGATCTGCCACCTGGTTATTGGGACATGGTACTGCAACTAAAATGGTTTAAAAATGCCTTCCAAAATATATTTTGGTTGACCCCATGCATGAAAGGGTTAAGTGTCCATCACTTCTGCAACCCTGAGTTTGCTATTACGCGTGTCGCCTTCTTGATTTTTGCCATGGACGACTTGTCAGTCACACGGTAGCCAAGCTGTATGTCATCATTATTATTCAAAATGGGACCATAAATTACAATCAAGCTTATGAGAAGAAGACTGATGTAAAAAAAATCAAGTGAGAAGTAGGGTCAATTTCTCATAAGCTTACATACAGTCAGACACATCTTTGAAACCAGTGGAATTACCCCCTGCTGGACATTAGGAAGAATGCAGGTTCAAGGCAGCTCTGCATTGGCTTCACTTTTAAGGCTCCGAAGCTCCGTCCATATCTTACATAGTCAGTGACTGATGTCTTTTTCTTTCTCCAGTGATGTGAAGCGCTGATGTTCAGTGATAAAGTCCACCTCGCAGTCACTCTTCCAGTTCATTCATTTCCAGCTACAGTGTCCCAAACCCTTTAATACCACTTCACATCCTCGCAAACTACACCGCCAAAACTTCCCCTTCATGTGTTTATCTCAGCTACTGTGCAGCCGCAACCAAAACATACACAGAAAATAGAAATTGCATAGTTTCTTTGCTGCAGGTGTCGTGGTGGCAGGATGCAGATCATTCCTGCAGCGCCCGTCATACGTGGGGTTTCCACGGTCTGCATGCCAGCAGCGTGAGGTTCACCGCCTAACCAGGCTTTTTCTTCTTCGTCCTCTTCTCCTTCTTCTGCTTCTTCTCGTTGCTCCCCTCCAAAACAAGGGCCAGAGCCAAAATGGTTTACTACCACAGGAACCACACAGACACACCCCTAGGCTATACAGTCAGACACACGCCCTGTGTTGGACACACCCCTTGGCACAGTGCGTCAGAAATGCCCCGAGGTAAGGCAAAACACAGCTCCTCCATCGAGACTGCAAGCAGTGACGGGGTGTGTTGTGAAACTTCTGGCTCCTCAGTGCGAAGTGAAAGCAGATTGAGCTTCAGACAATGAGCTTTTCTTTTATAAGAGCTTTTTTTTTAAATTTTTTTTTGCAAGAACACACTTGAATTTTATAACATGTGCTCAGGCAGATTTCAATGCAAATAAATTGGTAAAATGTTTCATGTAGTTCTTGGACAGAGCTTGATTTATTTTGCTTGATTTGTTTGTTTAAGTTTGTCAGCTTAAAGGAGGAATTCAACATTTTTGGGGAAATATGCTTATTCAGAGTTCCTGATCATAATCCCCTGTAAAATCCTTAATTGTTGTTTTAACCCATCCGTTTTTTTGCACAAAGTAAACAAAGAAAAATATGCTGTATCAATTAGTGATCATTAGAAGGGACTTCTGAGCAAATTTTGTCACCTTAGAACAGAACTGGGTCAGGAGTTTTTCCCTGTTTTTGAGCCAAAATATGTCCTCTCTCTTCCTGTTTTGTTTCCTCAATGTTTCAATTTTAAATTCAACTTACTTATTCATAAATATGTTATTAATAGTGTGCTTTTTTGTCACACACCTTTGGAAGCAAAGGCTTCATCTCCAGTCCTCTGAGATGAAATAGATGCACACTGACAGTTTAAAGGCTCTCCGGTGTGATGTCAGAGGTAACAGTGTTGCCCTCTGGGAAATCAGGGAGTTGAGAGGTGAAAGGGTGATGAATTTGCGGGGTTTGTCCAGAAAACGCCTCTGTGTGAAGTCAAAGATGATCACTTTCGATTCTAATAATGACTTTAGCAGACATTCATAAACCAGCTGAGCCTTGCCATCTTAAAAACTGGAAAAAGAGGAGAGGAGAGGAAGCCATTACTCTGTAATGGCACCGAAACACTGCACATACAGAGTGATATGTCTGGTTTTACATGGAGGATGTCACAGATTCCCTCACATCACTCGTCTGCCCACTTGAACACACTCATCCCCTGCCTGTCCGTCTCATGAAACCCTCACATGTCAGTGCCTCTGTCAGAAAGTGAGTGTGAACAGCCTCTGTGCCGCTCCTCAACAGCTCTCTACCTATTAATTCTCCATCCACACTCTGTTATCAGGCTCTCCAGTCTTCATTCCAACTGCCCTCCATTCAGGAAGTGGGACAAAGGAATTTTTTTTTTGTGCTGGCCAATGTGATTCATGGCTGAGACACACACACACACACAGTTGGTTTAGCCTTTATAACTTAGCTCATTATTTATGGCTGAGTGAGCTGTTTAAACGTGACAACCAGTAGTCTGACTCACAGGGCTGCTGGAGGAGAGTCAGGTGGAAGCCGGAGAAGAAAGAAAGACCTTCCCTGAAGTAGCCCTTGTGACCTTTTCTGTGGCTTTTGTTTAATTTCGAAGTTTTAAGCAGTTGGTATGGACAGCCAAGGGCACATGTGCTGTAAAATGTGCTTTATTTTACTTTAAAAACTCCTTCATCAGAGCTTGTCTCGAGAAAAAAAAATGTATCTGGTGGATAAATCCCTCCAAAACAGTGCAGTTTTGACTTAGTGAGGAATTTGCACTTTTTATGATTTAGTACATAAAGGTTGATTAGTTGACTGGAAAAGGGCTAATCAAAGTATCTAACTTGCAGAGCGCCTTTTTATATAAAATAATCCATTAAATCACACCTTAAGGAAAACCTAAAATAGAGCTTCTTTGAAAACCTGACTGATTTTGTTGTAATTGGTGGTTCGGCGCCACACGATAAAAACTAACTACTGCAGCTCATACTTTGCTGTTTGCTCAGTCTTTCCATCTCTTCTTGCCTGCCAGTGGGTCCGTCTCACCTGAGCTCCGCAGACCAGCGGAGCCGCAGCAGCACCTGGACGCGTCACGCAGAATGTGGAGGGAAAGGGGCGGAGCCTTCGCGCGCCACGAGAGGAGCGCGGCGGCAGCAGCGTGTGTGTGTGTGTGTGTGTGTGTGAGTTTGTGTCTGTGTGTGTGTGTGTCCGCTGGATGCAGTCAGTCAGTCAGTCTGTGGTGGAGTCGCACAGGTTTCAGCTGGAGCGCAGCGGACTTGCTGGACAAAAGAAGAAACGGCAAAAAGTCGGATTGAGGAACAAGTCTGATTACTTTTATTCCGAGCGTTTGATCACGGAGAAGCGAAGAAAAGCCCACAGCGATCACTTGGGACTTGATGAGAAAGTCAAGAAGTCCCGCTCCCGGAGAGACCAGAGGAATATGATTTGAATCAAGGGGAGCGGACAGCACGTTTGCTCGCGAACAGGTGAGCGTATTATCCCAGACATGTTCCTCCCAGTTTCTCGTCTTTGCTCTTGTTTCTTTGTACTCGAACTGTATTTTTTCATGCGTAAAAAAGCGCAGAGATCCCGACGCTGAAACTCCTCACCCGCTCCTCTCCTCTCCTCCTCCCCCTCCTCCTCCTCCTCTGGATATCACAGCCTGTTTTGAAATGTTTTTTCTGGCTCCTGTAGCACCATTTCACCAACTTCCCATTCGTGTTTTCTGAGACCTTTCGCCATGAGTCACTTTCCTCTCAAAATGAAAATATTTTCACTGTTTTCCGCCGCCTTTTGTCCTTTAAAAAACACAGCCGTGCGACGAGGCTGTGCATTTATTGTGTTTGGTGCAGGTGTGCGGTAATGTGCCCACTGTTACTCATAATTTTAGACCAAAAACAAGATGATACTCATCTCACCAGAGCCTTAAGAATTTTTTTTTAAAAAATGCCTCTAATACTGAGTAATAGCCTCTAACAGAATCTTAACATGTGTTTTGGGTTGGAACTCTTTCCTCCTTTTTAATCTTTATTTTCTACTATATCACGTTTATCCCCCTGGAGTGCTGCCTCAGTTTCTTGTCGTTGTCTTTGGCGTGTCTTAGTAATATTTTCTGCTCTCGACTTTCACAGGAGTTTGCCTAACAAACACCTGTTGGCTCTGTCTGCCTGTAAATCTTCTCCCTGAAAAAAAAACCTGAGCTTAATCCTTCAGAGTTCTTCTTAAAAAAAAAAATAAGTGAGTAAGACATCAGTCTTAAATCAGTGGAAATCTGCACACAATCTCTGTGAGTTTATTCCTCACTGTGGGCATGTTATTGCCTTGTTTTGGTTTACATCTGGAGATCCTGTTCAAACCACATCCAGACATGCAGCATGCAAATGCACATTTTGCAAATTCTCTGGTGTTGCCCACCCTCCCCACCTCCCTCCACTAAAAGCATCTCCCAGAGGACTACCATTTAGTAGCTGAGGTTATTTATCATTTTGCACGACGGTCCCCCTCGCCTTCTCCCCCTCCAGCCTCTTTTGTTTTAATTGAGTTTATCTCCGCTCCCTTGGGGCCCTTGCTGTCTAAACTTAGGCTCGTGGTTGCGTTGCCCTGCAGAGCGGGCCGCTCTCTGGGTGATTCACCGCTTTGCCTCTCGCTGTGGTCACTCGGGAACGGAGCTGAGCACCACAGAAGTGCGCACCCAGGTCCCACTGCTGGCCTTTCGAGGGTCAGTGCAGTCAGGAGTTGAAGCGCTGTTGATCAGGAGGCTGATATTAAAGCTTTGTGTCGCCACAAAGCCTCCAGTCCCTTCAGTATGAATGGTTTCACTGCTTGTGGTGGAGTGAGTAAACGGTGGTTTTATACCCTGACACAGTTCTATTTATGAGGCTGAAAAGGGATTTCGATGCCCCTCTTGTTTCTGCTCAGTAGTCCCTATTCAGCACAGCTTGCGCCTTTTCCCACACATTCACGCTTCAGACAATTGAGGCCACCTATTCTAAGATATGATGAATGTTTTGTGTTTTTTTTTTTTTTTTTTTCTGTTGGAACATTTTACTAACTCATTTGTCATGTCTCTTATTTCTGGAACAGGATGAATCTTCACTCGTTTCACGCCGCCGTGCTGCTGTGGGCCTTGTGCCCCACTGTGCAGGGCCAGTGTGATAAATCACCCGAGACCAACAAACTCATCCCTTCAGTCACCTACGAGCTGCCAACGTTCACTGCAGACTTCCCCATCCAGAACATGGTGGTGCTGGAGGGGATCATCTACGTCGGGGCTGTAAACAGAATCTACGCCCTGGCCCCGAACCTCACGAAGCTGTCGGAGTACCACACGGGGCCGCTGTTTGCCAACCAGACTTGCGGCCACAAGGCGACCAACATGAGCAGCGGCGGCAGGGTGGACAACCGCAACATCGCCCTGGTGGTGGAGAACATTTACGACAAGGGCTTGTACAGCTGCGGCTCGGCAGACAATGGTGTTTGCCGACGCCACGTCCTGGATGACGGCATTAGCCTGAAAACCGTAGACGAATATGTCTACTGCTTCACCGACACGGTGAGGCAAGGCAAGGGTCAGCCTATCGACGCGGATGTCGTGGTCAGCCGTTCAGGCTCCCAGGTGCTCAACGTGGAGAGCAACGTCATCAAGTTCTTTGTTGGGAACTCTGAGATCCCGGGCTTCGGAAACATAACAGGCAGCACCACGAATCCCCATACCATTTCTCTGCGGAAGATGAAGACGAGCCAGAACGGCTTCACCTTCTTCTCCAACCTCTCACACATGGATCTGATTCCACCCCTACGTGGAAACTACTACCTGCGATACGTGTACTCCTTCCACAGTGGACCATTCACCTACTTCCTCACAGTGCAGCGGGTGAGCAAAGACTCCCAGGCCTACCACACCCGCATAGTCCGTATGTGCTCCTCGGACCTTGTCATCCGCCGCTACATTGAGATGCCCCTCGAGTGCATCAGCACCGATAAACGGCGGCGACGCTCCACGGAAGAGGTGAAGGTGTTCAACATCCTCCAGGCGGCCCACGTCGCCAAGGTGGGCAGTGACGTTGTGCTGCAGAGGCAGCTGAAGGTGGAGGAAGGCGACGACGTGCTGTTCGCCGCCTTCGCCAAGGGAAAGCCCAACTCTCCGGAGCCGACCCCAAACTCGGCCGTCTGCATCATGTCCCTGAAACACATCAACAACATGTTCAAGATGTACATGCAGAAGTGCAACACGGTAGATCCGTATCACTTTACTGGATCAGACAAGAAGTCCTGCTACAATGTGGTAAGCACTGGGTGGGGGCGGGGTGTCTGTTGGGGGGAGGCCATTGAGCTCCTACTTTGCATTTGTATTTTTTTTTTTTTTGGAGGGAAATGCAAATTCTGCACTTTTCTCAACTGTCGAAAAAAGCACAATGACTTTTTAAACCAACCACCAGTCAACTTAGGAAAGATGGAAGTAGTCTTACTTCCATCTTTCCTGAGTAGAGTTGCATTTGTCCTGCAAGTGTCTTCTTTCAGGCTCAACTTTTATAGATTTTCACCAATTTCTTTGCAAAAATAACACAAAAAAAAGGAGAAGACTGGTGTGCACTGATGAGTTCCCTGCTTGTTCTCTTAATTAATACTTAAATGATGAGCCCTATATCTATTCAGTTTTAATTTGTGATGTTTGAGGCTGAATAAGCCTGGGAGGCTGCATTCACGTCTTATTGCAGCCTCTACAGTGGCTACTGTTAGGATGCAAAATGTGACACATTTTATTGATGAGCAGAACAATTTTTTTAAATTTACAATGGATTTGACGTGCTCTGTTTCCATGTCCAGGTCATATTTCAACTGAATTCTCAATGGTACTTTAGTCCTGTACGTTGCAGCTTTTTACCAGGAGCGCTGTTGATTAAATCCAAAAGATAAATTAGCCTCTGCAGACTAGCAACCAAGTTTGAGCATCATCCTGATGTTTTACGATGCCTTTTAGACACATAAAATAAGTCTCTAATCTGTCATCTCTTGTACATGCATGGCTTTTTTTTTTATCTGTAAGAGTTATAGATCTTGGCTGTTTACTTGCTGCAGGCAGGTCGGCTTGTTGGCCGGAGAGAATGTCTCAGTAACTGGGTGGTCTCAGGTTCAGACAGCCAGTGAGTCTACTGGATCTCTGTCCTTGTGTCGTTGTGTTCAAGTGTCCTTGAGCAACACGCTGAAGCATGACCTGCTCCTGACCTCTGACCCCTTTGGTTAAGAGCTCACATGCGAGTCTTAGTGGAGACGCACATTTCTGATTAGTGCGTCTGGTAATGTTTGACGTTTTCTAAAATAATCCTGTCTGCCTGTTTTTATGGATTGGTTTGGGGAAAGTAGCACAGTTTTCACTGCTCTGGCTGTGTGCTGCAGCATGTTGGATTTGAAATGAAACAATGTCTGTGAGGTTAAAGAGCAGACTCTCAGCTTTAGTTTGTCTGTTTACACCCATATTTGGTGAACAGTGTGGGACTCACGGCCAAGTATCAGTACAGTGATCCTTAACACGCGGGGAAAAAAACAGAGGAGACATCTCTGATTAGATCTTTCACCTGACCTCATCTCAGTCGATCACGGTGTGTTTCCTTTGTTGAAAACTGAGGGGAAAAAAGTCAGTTAAACATGCAAAAAAGTGAGGGTGATTGAACTACAGTCCTGGCAGAACATGACCAGTCAGTATTCCAAGTGTCTGGTGATGTGTTTGGGCTGGAGACTTCAGGCCATTGTTTCATTTTGTCCTATATATTTTGATTCAGAAAACTAGGCAAAACTGTTAACCCACTGAACAAGAGCCCGACGTGGAGTATCAGCTCTTGTTCTTTGATCATTAGTAGAAAAGCAAAATCGAATGACAAGCTCACCTGACATGTCGCCCAGAAAACAACGATGAACATGTAAAGTTGGCGATAACCAATATCCTCATCCATTCGCCTGGCTGCACACTTCCTTCACTGTCATCTGATGTGGATGAAGTCACTCTCAAATTAAAGCTGAAAAGCAGCAATTATGTTGGAAACAAAGTCATTCCTTTACAGTTTAATTGATATGCATTGTACTGAGGTAAAGCCCCCCCCCCCACCGTAAGCCAATATTACCTCCCCTGTACTTACTCACGTCCAATCCATCAACACTGACTCATCAATCGGTTGAATCACCTGATCAATAACAACATGAAGTTAACTGCCGACCGCCCTGCTAAAGGGTCCGTCAATATGTGTGCCACGACTTCATCTTTACTTAACCCTCAGCATCAGTCAGTACTGTATATCTCCGGTCAGGCCATGGCTTACTTAAGTCTCCTGCATATATTATTCACTGAATGCCATCAAAGGGCAAGCACATACAGGAGTAACACCAGAGTCACGTGCAAACACCCAGCACACATCAGAGGAAGACTTCTGTCAAAACACTGGGTGTGTGTGTGTGTGTGTGTGTGTGTGTGTGTTACTGTGCGATTCTTTGTATGATAAATGTTTGGATGCTTCATACGTCTTCATTTGAAAAACTGTTATTGCTGCTGTTGCTTCACAGAAAAACCACCTCAGATTGGTTGTGTCAGTGTTTTGCATGTTTGATGCTGTTTATTATGAACTGTGTACACTTGGTGTCCAAGTTAATCATTTCGAAAACTAGGCTGCTATGTTTTTGACATTTGAACTAATTTTTTTCCATTATGGACATCCATTGGTTTCCATTCATTTTTGTATGGTAAAAGCATTTGTGTTTAAGTTGCATGAATGAACATCTAGTTTGCATTAATGTACCCTGTGAAGTTATTTGTTATCAATGTTTACATTCACTCTAAAAGGTGTACTATTTAAAAACTGGATACTACCTGAATTCATTCTCCAAACAAATAAGGGGTAGCATATCACTTACTGCTAACTGCTGCTCACTGTAGCTAGTTAGCTCTGCCTGAGCTTTACTATCAGACTATCACCTCTTCAGGCTCAAAGTGGTACTAGACAGGACAGGCTGGTGTTAGCTGGTTAGCATGCTAACTTCAGAAGACACAGCATAAATGTATTTGACATAACACCAACACTGTTGTGTTTCACACTGTTAATTATTGAAGTTAAATTTTGAATATTTTTAAACTGGTATTTGTGCGTATCGAACCTTTAATCTAGCCTAACACACAAACTAAATTCATCTTCTTTGCAAATCCAAATATCTGAACATTTTAAACCTACTGTTATTTTTGTTTTGTCTTCTTCTTACCTGCTTTGTTATGCAGTCCTTCATTTCTGCTTCTTCTCCTCATATGGGCATTTCTTCAGATCCAGAATAAATGGGGATCTTTGCCCTGAGATGTTGCTCTATAGCTCTCCTAGTGGTTGAAATATCCAGAGGGTACCTTTACTTGTGTCAAAGTGGTAACAGGACATTTAAAGAGGTAACGCTTTAAATCACTCTGCACTTAGTCTGCCTTGTCATGCAACGAAAGTGTACCATTAACAACATGAATGCAGACATTCATCACAATGATGGATTACACAACTCAAGCCGAATTCAAGAGTCGTCTGAGTTTCTGGCTTCACGTAAATTAATGGAAACCAATGGCTGCACAGAAGGATGAAAATGATCTAAAACTGTAAAGTGCACATTTCGAAACAATTGGCTGAGGAGTAAAGAACACATGATTTGTGGTTAAGGAGTTATAACTTTTAAATCACGTTGTCTGGTCCTTAAAGTTTAGTTCTGTTTGTAGTGATTTTACAGGCACAAGCTGCAGTGAAGAGATCAGACACGCGCGCACACACACAAACACACACACACACAAACACACACACACACACACACGAGGAGTGACATGTGGTTAAGTTAAAACAGATTTAAACCAGCTTTGCAGATACATGCAAATACGTTGTGGGTGGGTGTTTGGGCGCATCGGCACGGCCCTGACAGCTATCAGCGGCGCAGATCCACCGGGGAAAGTGAGGAATGCTGGACACCGGGGGGGGTTCGGGGGCAGCACATATCTGACTCTCAGCGAGCCGTGATGAATGGCTCAGGGATAACAGGGCATCAGCAGCTGGGCGGAAGATGATCCCCCAGCCCGCTGTGGCAGCCGGCTACACTGGCAAGGCCTCTTCCCCTCCCTCCCCCCCCGACCCCCCCACCTGTTACCAGCACCTGTGGGAAAGTGGACGTGTAACACCAAAGAGCCTCCTCATCGGGGACCGTGTTTTCATAGGTGATCTTATCTCGATCACAAGTCTTTCATTACTTTGTTACGTTTATTTATTTGTCATGATCATAACATAACATTGGTGCAGCAATCATGCACCACAAGCCTCAGATGCACTGCAAGTGTTTATAACAATGCTATTAAGGCTATTAAGTTAGATATTTGGAGGCTGCGTCCCTGCTGCAGCAGCAGCCCGGGGCTTGAGTCCGACCTGTGGCCCTTTGCTGCGTGTCACTCCCCCTCTCTCTTACCCTGTTTCCTGTCACTCTTCAGCTGAGCTATAAATAATGCCAAGAAGAGTCCTTAAAAAAGAAATAATAAATAGATACAGTACGGGCCAGTAAAAAGGACTGCTAGCTTTGTTGCGCGGCTACAGTGGGTACATTTGGCCGCAGTTAGCAATCACTTTAGGAAGGCAGCTACCAGTTTAAGTCCATCAAGAAACTCTATGAATCACCTCGTTACTGTAACTGGCCTCTATCCCCGGGCTGGAGATGTTCACTGGGAGGCTGCCAGTTAGATCACATGATCATGTAGTCACGCACATCACACAAGACGAGTGTGCACCCGGTGCATCTTTAATGCAAAGGTCGTGATTCAATGATGCAAATGGAGAAATTCATATGAAGTCAAATGATTTCAAGTCCAGCTGTAGTCTGCAGCACAATGCAAAACTGAGGGGAAAAAAACGGTTGCAATATTAGATCATGGATCATGATTCCAATTAGATACATTGTAATATTTGTTTTTGGCCAGATGGGCCACCCCTGACTCAACATTATTCTGAGTGATTCTGGCGGGCTACAGTGATTTGGACTTTTTTTTTTTTCAGAGGATTTAGAAATAAAGTTGAAACTTTCAGCTCCTCTAGTGTCTTCGTCGACAGCTGTGGGTTGTGTAACGATTTTTGTGGAAAAGAAGTCATAAGTCGTCCTCAGGTACAAACTGATAACTGAGCCTGTCGAGCCTCTGTGCAAAGGATCAAAGCTAAAAACAACCTGTTCCAAATCAAACAACTAACGCCTTCTTCAGACTCTTTAATAAAGAGCTGTGGTGTGCCCTGTGACAGAGGCTGAGAAAACCTTTCTTTCCCGAAACCCCTAAACAGTAATTGTCTGTCTCCACCTCTTGACAGCGGCTGTCGGTATGAAAACGTCTGTTTTGATCACTTGGAGTGAGTCTACTATTCCTTTATAAGACATTCTTTCCCCTTGACTCACTTGATTACGGGGTCGACGTGAGGCATGATGACATCAGTTTTTGCTTGGGGTACAGGAGCATCTCTGCCATGTAATTATCACGGGATTGTTCTGTTTCTAACTCTGCGCACTCCTCTGTGTGGATATGTCAGCAAACAACATGATTTAAAAGTTGAAATCGCGCTGACTTCATTCTTTTTCGCAGCTGCAGTACTGTCCTCGCTCTTTGATCCCTTTTTGGTTCCCCCATTTCATACACTCACACACACAGCCAGAAGCAGAGTATTGCCTTTTCTTTCTCTGCAGACCTCAGCAGAGACAAATGGCACGAAAAAATCTGCTGTTTCAAAATGTGTTTGAGTTTGTGCCTCCAAACACGCAGACGCAGCAGGTCAAGTGCTGAATCGCTGCAGCCAAAAGAGCTTTTATCTCAGCCCGACTGAAGCCGTTTTCCAACTTCTCTTTTATTGCTGACAGTCTCTCTCGGATCCTCTCCTCCTCAGCTGCCAGGTTAGGCAGCCAGCGCTAACGACAACAGACCACTGAGCAACTGCCCATCTGACACTCGTGCTCCCAAACCTGGAGTTGGGTGATCTGATCGGAGCGCTGCTTAATTGATTTATGACTTGCACTCAGTGGCATATGGCAGGTAGACTCTCTGTTATCGTGAGCTTCAGGGGAGATAAGGCGCGACCCATAAATTCATAAAAAGGTGTAAACACTCGCAGGAGGCGTATTTGCGCGCACGGGAGGTTATTTTTGCAGTTCGCTCCGCCAAACTCTCTGTTTCCTGTGGAAAACTCCCAGTAGGGATCTGGATGAGTTTGAAAGCTCGGTGTAAGAGCATGTTTGAAGTTTTTTAAGTGGCGGTTGTCAGCTCAGACGTACCTCTTAACTCCAGTTTAGGCAGCAACATATGATAAATGCTGTAATGACGACTGGCTCTCTTTTCGGCTGTCGACGTGATGGATCAGATCTGTTTTTCTTACTGCTTCTGTCTCCGGGGCTGAACTCAGTTTCACGAGCAGCATGAAACTGAGGAAATAATTACTATTCTCGTCGAGTATAACCACTGATTACTGTGCTTTACTACATTTTTTGATTATGCTACCTTTGTAGGTGCAGTTATGAATGCAACAGTAGTTTCTTTCACAAAGGCCTCAGTCGTTGATCTGAGCGAAAGGAGAACTGATGTTAAACAGCTGAACTGACTGCGAGTCCATTCTTTTATTTACAAAGGCCAAACGGATATGAGTAACTACTTACCTTGGTGCACACGCTAAATACAAACAAGGTTTTGAGCCAGTTGGGTACTTTTAAAGGAACAATTCCCCCATGCATATGGAAAGTCGAGCAATGTTTTGTAGTCCACAAAACATTTCTGGAGCGTCACAGTAAAACAGCATCGCACCGCTCTCCTAAACAACTGAAGTGGATGGGGACGTGCTTTAAAACTTAAAAAAAAACAACCCCAAAACAAACATGAATTGGCTGAAGTGGATGCACGAGCTCAACCAGGCCTGGAAGTTGCAAAGAGTATTTATTACTTTAGAAATGTTCTGTGGACTAAAGAAACGTCACCTGACTTTCAGTCGGCATGGGCGGGTGAGGAGATAATGACTGGATTTTATTTTAGGGTGACCTTTTCCTTTAACTAATTATTTCCCAAGCACGCATACCAAAACGTAATCTTGAGATGCATTTCAGTAGCTCCCCTCTCCACCTCTTCTATCAAAAGCCCGCTTCAAGCTTCCTCCGACCCCACAATGTGCTGTTGCCTGACAGTTTCGCTTTAAAAAAACAGTCCATTTTGCTGGGTAATGTAGTGTGCAGGGCCGTGGCGGGGACTTGGAGCATCCCCAGCATGCCTGGCTGGCACCCATTCCCATAAGTCTATCGAGGAAGCAGGAACATTTGAGACTAAAAAATAAAGAAGCGCCACGGGTCAAAATTATCATCAGATTACTATTGATTCGAGAAGACCCACCAAATGCTGATTGCTTTTAAATTGAATCTTCGCCCTGATTGATTATAGAGCATGTAATATAATTCCAGCTGGGAGAGACACTTTTGACCGACAGTCATTTTAATTAGCCCGCCTGTTTTAATGAACACGCTTTAAACGCTGCCTTGAAAAAAAAAAACAAAAAAAAACCCACAGCAGCACATTGATTTTATGTTGCTCTGTTGAGGAATTCCTTATGATTTCAGACTATGAAATAGATTAGAGAACCAGATATGTGACTTCCAAGATGTATTTGGCAGTGTTGTGGTCACTAGATAAGATTTCAGTTTATTTGCACTTAGGAAACTCACATACAGCACTGAGTAAAGAAACACAGAGATGAGCATGCAGGAGAGGTTTTGAAAATTGTGGGTCATCGGCAGGAGAGTAAAGACTTTGTGCATCGTAATGACAAGATGTACAGCCTGCATGTGCAACTCTTAAACAACAAGGAGCTCACGGAGTCTGTAGTTAAGTTGTAAATCTATAAAAGACACAGCTGGTGGCTTGGTGGAGGTCTGGTGGACAATTAAGTGTGTCCAAATACTGTCTACTGTTTTCATTTAACTTGTTATGATGTGTCATCGCGTACTACACGCGCTTGATCATTGTAGAGGAGCGAGTACACATTGCGTGTCTGTCAGCTCTTGTTGCTTTACCCGAGGTTGCTCCCGCTTTCACAGTTAAGGTTGTTTGTTTTGTGTAGATGTGCATTATTCAAATTGAGGCTCTTACGGAAAGTGTGTGTCTCATGTACTATACGTAGGGCAGCGTATAAAAAGTTGACTCGACCTGAATACATGAGAACGATAATAGAAACAGAAAAAACGGTCAGATTATTGACTCACTTCCCTCTGGAAAGTGCATGAAACTGGGCCGTCCAGGCGGTAGACAGGTATTCACTGGTGCAACAACCAGAAGGTGCTTGCACTGCACCGGACCAGTAAACACTCCCGCTGGTGGGTGAAGCACTGCGAGTTGAGAGATGCTTTGGTTTTGGCTGACACAAGAAACAGTATGGCGGCCAGCTGGTAGCAAACACTGTGGTAAAATATGTTTTTAAAAAACATTCTGGACGAGAAATGGACATGGAACAGGACCACAGCTGATATTTGATCGGCAAACCCCTGTTTTTTTACAGTGGTAAAATGACTCTCACTCGATCCAACAGATGGAGAGAGAAGGTCGGCTTCCTGACTTGATCCAACTGTAATCTTCATGTTCGTGGAAGTGCAGCCATACAGAGTTTATACTTGATCTTCAAACCTTAAAGACCTTGAAACTCCGACTTGGATTTGACCCAAAAGCATCTCTGGAACCCACTTTAGATTTCGGTGAAAAAATACAAACTGCACTTTTCAAATCATTATTCAGAACAGAGAAGGGGAAGAAACCTCAGCGCAAGAAAAGCACAAAACTACACAATACATATCATCCAGAAAATACTGCAGGGCGAATAGGAACATTTAACAAGCTTCTCAGGCTTGTGTGTCTCTAATATATGTTTAACTTTTGTGCTTTGACATAAAGCTGACATATAAAATGTACCGTTTACTCTCTCAGACATGTATGAGTTTGCATCAGTTGCCTCACAGCTAAAACACACACACACACACACACACACACACACACACACACACACACACACACACACGCTGCATCTGTCAAAGCTGCAAGAACTGAAATTACTGATCAGTCTGTCATCGGTTCAAGTGTCCCTGACATTTCATGCATTCTGTGTAGTTTTCCAGCGACAGATGATCAGACCTGCGGCAGCCTGACAATAGAAGGACTTAATACTGCCAATCTCTCAGTAATGCTGGTGATTCAATGGGTTCTGCTGTGGATGTCCCTGTTTTTAGCCCCGCATGCCCGAGCCTGCTCATGCCCTCACTAAGCTGGTATTTGTTCGCTCAAATTCTCCCCCCACGTGAACCAGACGTTCAGAGCAGGAGGCTTCATTTTGGGGAAATGGCACACAGAACTGCAACGTCGCCATCAGCTAAATGTTCTGGACCTGCTTCTTTTCAAGATGATGCAAAACATGTCACACCCCAGAAAAGGTGCACGCGATGAACAATGGGATTTTTATGTCTGGATTTGACTTATTAATCTTGTTTTTGACAATCTGTCATCGGCACGTCGTCCTTAAGTACTTTGTGCCTTGTTTATAAAGCACAAAACTCGCAGTATGTAAACATTTAGCTCGATTGGCAGTCAGACACTGCATGTCTATTCACTCTTAATCTACTGTTTTTTTAACTCACCACGGTGGTTTGAGCACTCAAGCTATTTTTCCATTTCTCTTCCAGAGCAGACAGGCATGCAATGGATGGAGCACCTGCAGAGTAGACAGAAGAAGATGAACAGTAAACGTAATTACAATATCGAATAATGGAAGAAAGGAATGTAAATCAGAGAGAAAACCCCAAAAGATTCACAAACTTTGACTCATATGAACCCAAGAAAATACTTTGGGGAAAAGTCTGAAATCTCGCCCGATGTGGAATCCTAGCTTGGTCGTTTTGTTTTGTGTGACGAGGGGAAAAGATCCGTCAGAGTTGATGTCTGTTTCGTATCACCGGAGACGTCAAGTCAGTGTTACTTTTATCGCCCGATACCACAAATCAAAACTTTGCCTCAAGGAGGTCAGCAATCTGTCAACAACACTCTAACCTTAACTTAATCCCTCCTGAGGTAGGATGAAAATAAACATATGAAATCGTAAAATTAGCAAAGAGCAACCACTGCTCTATCTGAGGGTTTCCACCACACATGTCACAGATTACGTCCCACATGCCCGAGCCTGCTCATTGCCATCGCAGAGCTGGGTGCAGAACCCAGCGGTGCACTGAGCGTGGGGGGGGCGGGCCTCCAACACGGTACAGGAATCAACAAAAGACTGAAAAATACTATGTTCTTGTTCCATCCTGTCCTTCGCACTTCGCCGCTCGCTAGTCTCCGTTTTGATATGGAAGACCGCGCGTGTGTGTTTGTAATGAGAGTGAGATTAGATGTGCTGTAGCCTGCGTCTGTGTCCTAACACACACTTTCACGCAGATCTTAACACATGTGCATGCAGGAGGAGCGGCGGTGGAGTTTGCTGTCGATGGATCTGGGTTTTTGTGTCGGATCAGCTGACCACTGACACGTTTAATCGATTAAACAAAAAGACATCAATCGCAGCACAATGATAGCAAAATGAATGCCCTTGCTTCAGGTACCATTTAAATGTTTTAGAGCTGAAACGATGTAACAAATTAATTGGCAACTATTGCGATGCTCAAATCTAAAAGAATTTGTCGGCTTCAAACTTCGCAAGTGTGAATATTTGCTATTCAAATACGCTATTTAACTGTTCAATATTTTATCTTTGGTTGTGGGAACGAAACAGCAAACTAAAGACGGCAGCATTGTTGTCTTCATTGTCACCACTGCTGATGAGAATCTATCTGTAAGTGACTCAGCTAGAAATGTCCACAGGTGAGGTCATGCTGTAAAGTTTTATTAATGTTACCGTATGTTGAGTCACATTTGCCACCTTCCTTCCTCGCTCTCCGACTCTCATCGGGAAGTTACGGCGTCAGGCGTCCGAAAAGAAAAACACCGTCACCTTGAGTGAAATGACACGTCTCTCTGTGTGAACATTGTTTGAAACAAGCAAAAATAATTACAGTACACAACTTGACAAAATGTGCAACAGAGGGCCGGTCACTTTTTTTGAACTTATTATTTCTTTAGACCTAAAACAATCATTTCACCGCTGAAAAAAATAAAAAATAAATAAAAAGCAACAGAAGAAAATGAGATAATGAAACAGTTACTGGCAGCTTTCAGCGCAACAGTCATCAATCAGTCAGTGCTAAACAAGTTCAGGCTGTTACGAGCCACTGTTTCTATGTTACAACATCATGGCCCATCACACTCCGACTGGCCAGATGAAGATGTGTTTTCCAGTGAGAGCAGGCAGCTGTGCTGCGCCCGCTGCCCCCTCCGCCGTTGCGTCACCTGGCAGCCGTGTCCAGGCAGGCTCCTCTGCGTGAGGAGGAGAACTTGGTCAGCGCCCACCTCCAGCTGCACAGAACACGTAACTTGTATCCAATTTCAGGTGCGGTACAAAAGTTTACCCTTGAAATGACCCTCCCTGGAAAGTCGCGCCAAACCGTGGTGGGCGGCGTGTTGATTTGTGCTCCGATGAATCATTTATCCGCATCGATTTTGTTACTAATGATCACCTCTCAGGCTAACAGCTTTCATAATCTTTGATAGTAGAAGATAAAACTGTCGGGCACGGGTTGCAGCAGCTTTATTTCGACACTCGGTTCGCAGTAAATCAATGTGGGCCTGTTTGTGTCTGCTGGCATTTCCTGCGTGGTTTTTTTCTACATGATTTCACATTCAGCCAGTGTCAGTGTTTAGTTTTCAATCCGCAGAGTTAATGATCAGCCCGAGTTTGGGTTCTTGTTTTGCTGGAAAGCTGGAAGCGTGTGTAAATCCCTTTGCATGGGCTTTTGTATGCACATCTTATCTTTGTTCCTTAGATAAAGCGTAGAGTAGTAAATATGCAAACCGCCAGTGCCTGCAAGCTGTCTTCCAGCAAGCAGGGTGGGAAATTACCATCGGCCATATACTGTTTAATTCAGGCCATGGCCGATTTTCTAGTGATCTACCACTTTAGAATTGCCTCACTTCATTACTTGTTGTTATACTTTCTCCTCCTCTAGATTGTCACTCGTTCAACATCTGAAATGTGACATTCTGCTGCTTTCCTGTGTTTCATATCAGGGATTGAACCTCTCTGGGTTTCGGAGTGCTAGCGTGGCAAAAAATGCAATTTTATCAACATCAAGTTAATCATCTGAAAAGTGGTTCTACCTATTCTTTTTTTTCCCTTCTCGTCTTATTTCATTATGTTTCTTAAGGATGTATGTAGTAATTGATTAATCATTTATCAAAAAAAAAACCTCTGCTGCTGAATTTTTTGGTAATCTATCCTTCACTGTGGTTGAATCATTGTGGCTGAGTCATGTTATCCATCCCTTGTCTTGCAAATGAGATATTTTCCTCAAATGCTATCCTGCAGCCAGACTCGTCCCTGATTGGATTTTCTTAAATGCTTTCCTTACCAGCATGAGGGCATTTGCCAGCGGTGCCAGAAGCCATTCATGATACACTTGTTCAGTGTCAAATACGGAGGAGCTTTGCTCCGCTGAGCTTATGAGTCAAGGCCCCCCGAGCTATTTCCTAATCAGTGGCATGCCTCCTACTCTTCTGTTTCACCACATGGTGATATCCTGCTCTCCACTGAAATGAGGCGTGTGGATGCTTATCTGTCAGCCCCCCTCACTCTCTGTGAAGGACCAAATGCAATCTCCTTTTCTCCTGCTGCCGTCCTGAGCAACGGCCTCACCTCGACCCCGGATCAGTCTCATTTCCTTGGCTCAGGATCCTTCCAGCTTTGTCATGTGCTCTGTGTCTGGCCCTCTGAAACGCTCATAATCACAGAGGTCATTAGAGCAGCAAATCATCCCGAATGAAATCTTACCTCATTTCCAAATCTTTAAACTTCAAAATTAATAACATGGAGCACATGAAAAAGACAGCGTGAGTATCGTTTATGTACAAAACGCAAAGACTCTTCAATCTTCAATTAATCTCCTTGTTGTGCAGTTCTTCTTCCAACTCTGTAATGATTTACAGAATAACGGATTAGTTGTCAACTCTTAAAATGATTCGCAAGGTATTTTGGTTACATTAACTGACTTGAGTAATTCATCAAATAAAAGGGTTAAAAGTAGATTCCTAATTGTCAGATGTCACTTTGCAACTTGGGAAAGTTTTTCACCATTGTCTGACAATCAGCTAATCCATTTATTTGAATAGTTAATTGGCAATGGAAAATAATCATTAGGCATTTCACTGACATACACACAGTTAAATCTACCTGCCCCCAGATTTTGGACGTAGATAAAGTCACCTCCATCATCAGCCCTCTGTGCATCCAAAGACTCAAAATCCTAAAATAGTCACCTCACACAAGTTGCATATTTTCTCACTTCCCTAGATGGTTTTGTTTTCTGTCTGTTGGATTTCTGCCAGTGAACCTGAATTGAATTTGCCTTGTGGTGCACACATGCATACAAACACAACACTTTCCAAAACAACGTGACAGCAGCAGCATGAAACCGTGTCCTTAATGCACAATAACAATAAGAGAATTTGCTTGAGATGTAACAGGGAACATTCATTTTGAAGGAAAGCGGTTCCAAAGACATTCAGGTATTTGAACGTTTTTAATGCCCTGGGCACCGAAAAAAGGAATGTAAGTTTGTCATCTAGATACCACCAGAGGCAAGTGTTTGTCGTTTGAGTGAGCTGACTATTTAAGCCATCAACCATTTCAACATCCTGAATACACAGGTATCAAGCAAGCAAACTACCCTGGATTTTTTTTCTTTTCTTTTTTTTTTTTTTTTTGGCCCAAATGGAGGCTGGACAACACGTTGTTCCAGTGGAAGGTCTCACCTCAGATGAGGACTAATCCCCCCCCATTCAATTCAACCAGTAATCCCCACACAATGCAAGCAAAGGATTGTGCCTGGGTGTGGACTCAAGTAATGGAGGCAAATAGAGAAAGAAATCCTCCTCCCCACCTCTCTATCTACACACTTGTATGGCTTTTATCACCCTGCTGCGCTCCCAAACAATGCACCACAAACAGAGAAGCTATCGAGTCAATCCCTGGGACAGGGCTGATATTGTCTCCTGTGGGCTTTGATCTTATCTTCCTCTCCGGTGATCTGGACTTGAATCATACATTGGAAGGCAAGCTCACACCTGAGTGGGCTGAGCTGCTTTTCTCGGAACTGAATGACGTGTTTTTTTACGGTTAAAGAGACTTGATTTGTGTTGGCTCTCTTGGAAGCATGCCCTTTTTTTTTGTTTGACAGTAGGCTACTGTAGAATTTGTTGTTGTTAGGTTTGCAAGCCTGACTAAATTGTTGTTTTTATGGTTTTGGGGGGAAAACGACTACCAGTTTGCTTTCAGGTGTGAGAAACCAACTGTTATTGTTCGGGTTGCATCACACACCTTCCAGCCTGCATATTCTTCAAAGCGAGACATGGAACCGAGCCCTCACCGTGAAGCCAGTACACTGAGATCCTCCAGTCCCGAGCATTAAAAATTCTGGCTTCGGGCCTGGTGGCTCGGTAAGTGAGCGCAAGCAGATGCAGCAAAATAATTCAGAGCCCCGATCCCCCGCAGATCTTTGATACATGTGCAAAAGTGTGTGAGATGGAGGTTGAGCAACGCTGCAAAGCCAGATGCCAACCTCCAGGAGTTTTACAAGTGTGAAAAAGTAGCACAGAGAGGCATTGTTGCAGTCATGGTCAGCTCTCTGAGGACGGAGGCGATGCCGATTCGCCTCCTGTTCGCTCCGTCATGCACGCCAGAGGCTCCGAAGCACGCGAGTGGCTGCCACCTGCGCGCTCTCGAGACACCGCAGTGGAATAGTTTATGGTGACTTCATAAAGATCAGCCAAGTGTTTTGATGAGGGTTTGGCTGTTTGTGTTTCCGAGGGACTTCACAATTATATTTAGCTCCGTCGGTTTCCATGCGAAGCTGCCGGACTGTAACATTTGCTTGTTTTTGGTGTCACTCGGTCAAAAGGGAGAGACCCGAAAGGCTGCGCAGCTGAGCAATAAAAGCTTGAATCCCTGTGAGGAACAGTTTCTTCCACGCCGCTGCTTTTCAGATTCCCAGTCTTGCGCCGTTGCTTGGCGCTCTGCAGCCACTTGTTTTTCTTTCATCTGGCTCTGATCTGAAATCCACCACGAGTGCGAGCGCCGTGTTTTTGCCAGCTAGACGCCTGCCAGTGATCTCATCCCATCCAGGACCACGCTGGGATGACGAGGCCCGCGTGTTCAGACCAAATGTTGACCCTGGCTTGATAAGCTGCCTCGCTGCTGAGGCGCGGGCCAGCGCTGTTTACAACCTGAGGTTATCTGGCTGCTCCTCAACGGCTGCTGTTGGGCTACAGCTCTCCAGCTGCTGTTGCCCGAGCTCGTGTACGAGCCCCCGAACTACTCCCAGAGAGAACATTGCCTGTCAGATGCGCAAGAAATGAGAAGCAGAGCGAGCCGCTTATAGTCATGAAGAGAGTGTGCTTTAAATGGTAGCGAGGAGGCCTGAAGAGCTGTTTTTGGCCATTTCTGCTTACAGTGAAAACTTCACTGTGAAGATCCTGCCAAGTGTCTGCACCGGTGGATGGATCTGATTATTCCAGACTGCTAGGAAGAAAGAATTCTGGGAGGAAAAAAAGGGAGAGAGAGGTTTGGCTGAATAACTTTGCAAACTGTCAGTTTGCATCTTTGAACTTGTGCGCATATCCTCGCTTCAAACTGAATATTGTCCCTCCTCGAAGTAAAGGCCCAATCATCTTGACATTTTCAGCGGGGCTGTTATGACTGAGCGCGGCAGAACAGCTGTTCTTCCAAACCCCCCTCCGACTGCAGTAATCAACGGGAGAAGGTAACGCTAAGGCTAATAAAGTCATGCGAGTAGATGATTGGTGCTAACTCTCCGAGGCAGCCTCGCCAATAAATCAGCCCTCACCCGCTTTACGTTCATGTGTTTCTATAATTAAGCGCACATGTAGGAATGGCAGCTGCTTTGGTAAATACGACTGATCGCTCCGCTTTGCTGTCACATCTGAGATTGATCTGACCTCAAGAAGACATTAATGCTCTAAAATAATGGCCCGGGAGAGTAACACGCAGGCTGAAAAAGCAAAGCATGATGTGGCGCTCGTTTGCACCCTTGAAATTACCCCGTGTCGTTTCTCATTTGGTTACAGTGCAGTCAGAAAAGTATTTAGACGGTGTGTTCGAGGGGTGTTCACATCCATATTCATCCACGTTATACGTTACCCTTTCCCTTTGGGACCATATATATAAAAAGGCCTGGGATACCTTCAACATTCTTCTAATGTGAATGTAAACTCCTCCAAATTAAAGGTCCGACCAAAGTGTACCTTCTCACGCACATACCCGCGGTGGTATCTAGCTGTCTAAATAGTTTTCGTTATACAGTATACATCCAAGTTCTAAGACTCCTGCCTTCTCTAAGTGCAGTGGAGGTTAAAAAAAAAATACATGTATTGTAAGAAAAAGGTCTTTTAGGGCTACATTCCTCCAGGAAATCTCCTCACAGTGAGGACCAGTGGATTGTTACCTGGAGTAACCTGGACAACAGGATGCTGATTTCAAAGTAGGAGAGGTCATGAACGAACAACGTTCGAACCCAATGTCATGTGGCCGCTCCTGGATAGTTGAGGCAGTTTTCCGCTGAATGTTTTCCTTATTTTAATAACTCACACTTTCAATAATGGTTTCTAGTACGATACTGAACAATGGACATGTTTTTTTTTTGTTTTTTTTTATGGACTTTCATGACACATTCAGTGTGAAGGTGAAGCAGATACTTTAATGGGGGCCAAAAAATGACACATGCACAAACATTCAGAGGTCCGCCAGAGTTCTCCGACTTTCTCTGGTGTTGCTTGATGCCTCAAACAACATAACGCTGCCAGGAGACTGCACCAGCAGGGAAGGAGAAATACTCTGCAAACTTGTTGGAGAAAGCTTGTAGCCCTTGAGCTGGGAGCTGTAAACTGAGCGCTATGGAGGCAGAGTTCCTGGTCCAAACGATGATCCTCTCCCAATTGTGTGCTCCCAAATCTCCGCAAAACTCTGCGCTAATCACCACAACGCTTGATTTGACCTATGTACAGCCTAGATCTTAATTCAGCGGTGATACCCAGCTTCTTTAACACTACTGGAAGAGAATTAAGCCAAAACAAAAGAAACACAAGAAAGGTCAAATGGTGCTTCCAGTCATCTCATTGTAGGCTTTGCTCTCCTGTGTCAGCATCCTCTCAGCAGATGTCACAAACATCGACGTGACCTCAGTCTTCAAGCAAATAAAAGTCAGCGAGAAACGTGCGAGTCCGGTGGGAGCGTTTTACTGTATGTTTCATGCGGAAAGTTGCAAGCCAAGCATGGCGAGCCGGGGGTTTATACGGTGTAATGTATCTCCTATGTCAGGGGTTTTTATGAAACACCTAGGATGAGAGTTAGCCTAGTATTAATCATCAGTGGAAAAAAAAATGACCCCATCTGTTATGTAAATAACACCGAAATTGGCCTCATTGAATAATTTTAGAAACTTTTCCACGTGGAAGACATTCCCTCCTTGTCTCTCATCTCAATCTTGCGAGTGTAAGAGTGTATTAAGGAACCGACCTCTCTAATTCCCTTTGATCTGCGGACTGTAACTTAAGCTACTGTGTCAGTCTGACCGAAACGTGGATTTGCAGGGCAACTCTGGAAAGCTCATCTGAAGAATGTGCTGTTGCGTCTAAGTAGAATCAAAGAGGTTCTCAGACGGAGCAGAAATAGTGTCTCTTGGCCCCCGCGATCGCCCAACTCAGCGGTCCGTCATTCTGCACCTTGTTTAGAATTGCGTAAATCCCCGAACTCCGAGAAGAAGAGGAGGAAAATATGTTGAGAAGAAGCCGCTGTGTCAAGCGGCGATGAAAAATCGTCCCCAGTGCTGCTCTGAGAGATGATATTTTAGTCCCGTATTGGAGGCAGAGGAGGCAGAGGAGGCAGAGGAGGCAGAGGATGCAGGATCATCATTCACGCGGACGGGTTTCATACAGTGAGGGTGATTTACTGTTGCAGAGAGGCTGGGAGCTGCATTGTTCCTGTGTGGGAGACTGGAGAACACACACACACACACCGGCAGATTATCCAACTGTTAGAATGGGCCGTGCATGTCTGTGTGTTTGTGTGTGTGTGTGCGTGTGTGTGTGTGTGTGTGTGTGTGTGTGTGTGTGTGTGTGTGTGTTTGCGCAGGGAGGTAAGGGAAACAGACAAAAGAGAGGAAGGTAGTCGGCCAAGAGAAGAATTGAAGGGGGGTGATGTGGCATAATTTAACTTAGGACTGGGTGGAGGAAAGAAGGAGACAGAGAGGTTCAAAGATCTGTTCAACATTTAACTAGTTCCTTCAAATCCATGATATGATTTGACTCAAGGTCTTAAGATCAAGATTTGATGCAATGTTTGATTTACAACATATCTGACAGTTTGACTTGAATATTACATAAATAAATGTACCAATAAAGACTGGGAAAATAATACCAGCCTTTAGATTCAACAGTAAACTGAAACTGAAAACCTGAATAAAGGATCTTTGAAACTCTAAAAAATTGCTACACACCTACATTTAATAATTATTTATCAGTGTCAGGGCTGAACAAGAGAATGTCCCTCTGCAGTTGTTCAAGGAAGAGATTCTGCACAGGATGTGATTTGATTGTTAGGAGAAAAAAAAAGTGAAAACAATTACGCCCTCATCTGTGAGCTATTTGGGATTGTTGTCTTGTTGTTTTGTTACGTTCTTGCCCATTCTTGTGAGAAAGAAACGAAGCAAAGTCAGGCGATTAAAGTGTTTTTCTTCCTTCAGAGACACTTGCCCAACACTGGCTCAGAGATTGTCTTGATGTAAGCATGAACTCTCAAATGCAAATTACATGTTGTGAGCATGAATAATCTGAAGGCTGCATTCCTTCACAGGAGGGTATTCAGTATCTCATCATGGACACATAAAATGGTTGAGGATGGGTGACTTGAATATCTTTGGTTAAAATAATAGCCCAGCATTGTTGTATTGCATTTCTATGAATCTGGAGGACCCATGGTAGAATGTAAAGTCTAAATGGATGCAACAGAGCCTGAGTTATTCCCTACTAGTATGGTTAGGATCCAAAAAACACTGGATCCAGTATGTGAATCATTTGCACATCGTTCCTGAGCGGAGCCATGACCTCTCAGCGGTCGCTACGTGCAGCCTTGAACGCGCAGCAAAAGACAGTTGTGGAATTTAACATGAAGGATGTCTTTTGGAAACACCAAGTGGTAAAATGACGACTGTCATTTACGGGACGGAGTCTAGTTTGGAAAGTATTCTTCTGTGCTAAACCAATCCCAGATCCCATTTGTTGGCCACACCGAGGGTCTGTTACCTATAGCTATAATAGTCAAACAGCCAAAGGTCCAGGTTTGTAACAGCGTTTCAGAGAATACAGTGTGTCTGTAGAAAGTTCCCTCTGTCTCATCTGCAATCTTAATCTATTAGACTCGACACTGGAGCTGTAAACAATGATGACAACGTTTTCCTGCCAGTGATATCAGGATCTAATCACTCGAAACATTAAAACCAGTCACTCTAAATGATGTTTAATTTGCGTAATTATGCTATGATCTCCACATGTTATTCTCACTCCACTTGTTTACGTGTGAGGAGCCCCGCTGTAAACAAGGCTGTAGTCCTGCCTGGCGTCTGGCGGGGGGGGTTTGCCACTCGAGGGCGAGGCCAGCTGCACTGTGATCGCCAGGCTCTCTCCTCGGCTTATTGTCAGCTTCTCTCACTCCCTTAACCGTCCCTAACACCCTGACAGTCTCCTGCAGCAACACGCACATTAACACATGGCTGCATATGCTCGGCGCGACCCGCCACCTGTGTGTCGTGTGGATGCACACACACACACACGCACACACACGCCACGGTCATTACAGCTACTGAGGGTCAGGTTGCAGAGTTACGTGCACCCGAAAGTCCAGGTGTAGTACTGTAATGTGTGTCCCAACATTACCACAACAATGGACACCACCCCCCCCCCTTCACACACATGCACATGCACACAGGGTTAGAAGGAGAGAGGGGCCTGTATGTGCACTCTGCATTCCTTTGCATTTCACTTTCTCCTAAAAATGCATTTCCACACACCCCGACGACAACCGAACCTCTCCGCTGTCTGGAGCGCACAATTGCGCACGCAATCCTGGAGGTCAAAGGTCTGTTATTCCAGTGCGGGAGCCAGCTGAGCGGCCAGCAACGAGACAGACTTTGTGCATGTGTGCGAGTCTGCTAACTCTGGCAAAGCCTTCGTAACATGATGTGTATTTTTGTACATTAGCAGGAGCGCCTTTACTCTATTTCTGCACAGCAATGACAGTGTTTGTATCCAAACCCTCTCCTGGCAGTAACCCAGCCCACAGTTTACAATTCAGGCATTACTGTGTCTATTCACACGGGACCCAGGGGCCACAGCGAGAGTATGAAAACGACATTAGACCACGCGGATCACCTTTCACCCCCGCTCTTGACTCTCCTGAGCTGTGCCGCGGGGTTTAGGAGCTCCACGACACCGAAACCCTATCGCCGTGCCGTTGTTTTGCACACAATGGCTGCTGGTTAAGTATGGGCCAAAAGGTGTTCAGTATTTCACACATCTGCCCCACGGTGCCTGTTCGACGGCTGAAAGACACGTTCACAAAACGGCCCGAGAGATGTAGAACATCAGGAGCACTTGCCAGCGCTGTAAATCTTCCAGAAGATGAACGAAGAGGAGGGTGAAAAGTTTGCCTCGCACACACACATTATCAAATTTGCAGTTGTCAAGTGACGCTTTAAAGAACAATATATATATGTAAGTTCTTTATTGACATTTATGTAACACTTTCTGGAGGAACCTGTTTGCCTCCATGTGACGTCCTCCAGAGCTGTAGTCTCGGTGCCAAGAGGCAGCCATGGATAACAGCAGCGGAGCTTCAAACGGAGCTTGTCAAAACAGTCTTTCCACTGTCCAATTTCATTGCCTTGATCCTCAGGAATACCTTAGCCGAGGCAGAGGAATGCCGCCGAGACCCCTCTGGCCCTCCCTCCCATCGTCCTGCTCCGCTTCAACAAACACCCCAAAGTCCTGTTTGTTTGCTCTGAAAATAATCAGCCCACGGCCTGTTTTTCGAGCCGCGTGGTGTAATCTCTCCGCAGCGATGACATCTCTGTCCGCCGTAGTTTTTGAGTAGCGAGGAGTTTTGGAAGATTCCCATGCTTTTCCGTATGCATTCAGTGGTGGCTGGTCTGTTCTGAAGCGCAAACAGGAGTCACGATCGCGAACTGAATTTCTGGGTAAATGTAGATATCGTACAGGTGAACTTAAACACACGCAGCATCACAGATCAGAGGCAGCCTGTCCATCATATCTGAAGAAAAGATATTTCTCGGCGCTCGCGAGCCCTCCTCTCCTGCTACGTGTCCATATCTTTATCCAACTTCAAATCAATTTCAGTCGCACACTGTCATTTCTTTTGTCCGGATTGCGCTGTTTCTCCACTCATCAACGCTGGGTAATTCAGTACAGATCGGCCTGCCGCACGAACCACCTCACAGCTGTGCGTTTGGCATAAAAACATCCAACCTTTCAGCCAGCTTTCAATTTCCTCCACATTTTCCCTGCGCTTGACTTAACCATTGTCTCTCTGACTGCAGCCACTGGCCTTGAGGACATTTCATTTAGCCGAGGTTTGTTTCTGCGTGCTTGTCAGTCAGCCAGGTTTCTCTGCGTTCCTCTCCGTGCGGTCCCGTTTGTCTCGGCTATGCCGTGTCACCAAGAAAGAAACTTTCTCTGATTTATCGCCCCCCCATTGTTCCCCTCGTCTTCAAAGCATCCACGCTAAACAAATGACGCAGCGTGTTTCGACATAAACCGCAAATAATGGCCTCATGACCCAGGCAGTGCTTTAGGTAGAGGCAGAAAGAGATCATTAGTCTGCAAGTGATTAAAATGAGCTTTGTTTGATGCAACAAGATTGACTATTATGCCTTGAGTCACAATAAAAGGCCAAAACCAAGGTCACAAATGTGACTGAAGTTTCCAGCTAAAACCGAACGCATATTTGAGACACTTCAGGGCGTCCACAGGTCGTCATAATCGTTCTACCTGCACTCCCTCCCCCCCAACTTGAGTGAAGGAGGTAGTCATCCACTGAAGCTGAGAAAACAACAAAAAGCTCAGGCCTGGTCAGGCGGCCAGGTCAAGGACCTTAAGAGCCACAAGAGGCCCGCCACCCTCTGGGTCATTAATAATTAATGAAACCTGAGGCTGGGACAGGAGGCCATGACTAAACACAAAAAGAGCTGGGGCAGCGAGAGAGCAGGGCTGGGCAGTGAGAGGAGAGACGGGGGGGGGGTCACTGATAGAGCAAAAGGCCCTGAATCCAGCCCCGGCTACAGTCTGTGCTTTCACTGTATGCTCCAAAGGCTCCAGACACAACAATCTGCACAGCCGAGCGACGCTAGAAAACCAAAGAGGGGAGCTGGAGGGACAGATTGTGGTCAGAACTGTGCGAGGAGACGGAAGTAGAGAAAGAGAGGAGGGTGGGGAAGGAGAGAAAAAAAAAAAAAAACAGAAAGCAGGGTTGCCCAGTCGGAGGGAGAAAAAAAGCAACCCGTGGAATGAAAAACAGCGTGCATGTCTCCTCACTGTTTCCCATGAAATCCTGCCGTCCTCGAACCTCTACCCGACAAAGCGTGCACTCGCCCTGGAGGTGCTATCACGCCGAGACCTCCATTACGAGCGCAGCCTGATGAAAGAGTGGCTAAGGGGGGCTTAGGAGGTTTGGCTCTCAACCCTCCCCCACCGGGGCCAGATATGAAAGGAGACACTTCGGCATTATATTATATAATGGCCTTTTTTTTTTTCTTTTTTTTTTAGAGAGAGAGCAATCTGTTTGGATAAAGTGATCCGGTCTAAAGATTCCCAGAAAGTATGATTAACAGTTCATCATCTAAAATCTGTGGCAGTCAGCGGTCTGTATTGCTTGTTGCACAGTTTTGTTCCGATGCAGTCCGACTTCTTTAAAGTGGTTGTTCCTCAGCGCTGAACATGACCACACTGACATTTCTTGGCTGCGCTTTATGCCATATCAATATCATGCCTGTAACCGCAACGAGCAGCACTATCCCCACTGTTAGTCCCTCTATTTATTGTGTTATTCTTGGAGCACACTGAGTTTTTTTAAAAAAAATGTATTTTCTTGTCTAACTGATGCCTTCGTTCTTCTCTGCAGACTTCGTCAGACGACTGCGACCCGCACGAGGGAATCCATGAGGGCAAAGAGGGCAAGTACCGCCTGCAGGTGACCCAGTTTGTCCAGAGGTTGGAGTTCTGGCACAAAGAGTTGACCAACACCTTGGTGACCTCTATCACCGTGGTGCCCGTCCATGGCCGCGCCGTAGCGTACCTTGGCACCGCCGACGGACGCCACATCCAGGTAAATCACCCCTTTATTTACACTGAATCTCTTTAAAAGACTGACAAGAACCTCATTTGCATGGGAAATACTAGCAGTTAGGCGTAAACAGAAGCCCTGTGGCTTCAGTGGCCAGTGCGGTTTCCCTCTCTCGTCGTTCATGTAAATTCAGCAGGATGTTGGTCCATGAGGAGTGGAAGCGCTCTGCTGGAGACGCAACAGGCCGTCAGCTGCAGGTGCCTCTGCTGCAGGCAGGTCGGGGGGTGGGGGGGAAACTGCGAGCGCAGCAGCAGGACCCTTTTTCTGTTTACACAATTTGCTTACCTTTGACCTTTGCTTAGTGAGCCTCCAAAAAATGGCCACTTTCCAGCCTGCCATCTGAGCAAACACGGGCCGGTTTTTGCCGATCACTGTGCAAACTGACAGTTGATTCCCTCTTTGCTGATCGCTGGTTAGCTGCCTTCAGCGTCTCATGACCTTTCAGAGATGGCTTATAGGGGATTTTTAGTCGGGTGAGAACTTGAGTTGGGGTGTGCCAGTGACTAGAGGGTACTACTATTCACCTCTTGGTTATATTATGTATCTTGTTTAAGGAGAGTTTGAGAGAATAAATGACTGCCTCTGCTCGAAGGAGGGGGCGTCATTGTGTGATTAAAATTATGTGGAGCAATGATCGAATTTCCCTTTGAGCTATTTGTCTTGGATATGCATGTAAATCATGAAGACTAAAATAGAATCAGAAAAAAAATAAATGACATACACACTTTAAAAGGTCTGAAGTAGAGGCCTCCCCATAAACTTCTTCTGTGAGGTTAAAGTCTTTAGCAGTTACTCACTAAGTAAGCACTCATTTTTGTAATTTGCATGTCAAAGGTTTCTTGGACAATATACAGACGAGTCAAATATGATCATTTAAATACTTTTCAAACAGTGCTTGTATGTCATTTAAAATGTTTGAAAAAAAACTTCCCCTTCAAAAAAAAAAAATGCTCTCCAGTTTTACGTCTAGACATGCAAGTCATCTAATCAGCGTCAATAAAATGTTTGCATGACTTTCCAGGGTTAGACCTAATGTCGCTGCTTTCGCTGCCAGTGCACCTGCAGTTCTAATGCGGATTTTGGCCTCTCTGAGATCTATTAATTGCATTATTTTGTTTCGAGGAGTCATTTAACTGCTGATCATCAGGGTGAAACATAGCATAGCATTTTGGCGCTCAGCTTAATCAACTCAGTATGACCGGCCTGTGACTCTTTCCACGCTTTTTTTTTTCTTCATGCGGTGTTTTAAGTCTTCTCTGGCTCATCCTTGTGCAACGGTCACAGCCGCACAAGTGTCGTACTTGCGCATCAGTCTCGCGCTGGACCAGAAACTGGGACGAGCGTCATGAAACACGTAAAGTAAACGCTGAATTACCTCACGTGTTTTTGAAACACAAGAATGAAAAGACAGGCATGGAAAAAAAAATAAAGGCAAGAGAGACGTGGAAAAAAAAAAAAAAAGGGTCGACAGCTGCACGGAAAGGCAGGGGAGGGAGGGTAGAGACGTTGGTAGTGGGGTGCGAGGGGGCTTACAAGCCGAACAGCACGTTAATGGTGAACGGCGGGCTTCGCTGACACGTTCCTTCGCACGGCATTTTCTACTCGCTGAGCGTCCCGTGCAGCTGTTGCTCTGTGTTTCTTCTACCATCAACCCACCTCCTCCTCCTCCTCCTCCTCCTCCTCCTCCTATGCCCTCCTTCAGTTTTTTGTTTTGTTTTGTTTTGTTTTTTTGTGGTTGGCTGCATTGGCTGAAGTTCATTGTTTTAGACGTTGGGTTTTAGAGGGTCTGAAGAGGAGAGCAGCTGTCCGGCAGTGCAAGACTTTCCATTTTATCAATGTGTTCTGCCCATCACTGAGACAGAGAGGGAGGGGAGACAGAGACAGAGTGAACTGAACACTTCTTAACCTCTATTAGCTATCAGATTAGTACATGTCATGGAGAGGGAGACCAGTTCCAAGAAGTGGAAAGCAAGAAAACCAAGAATGAAAGGAACCATTACAATGGACGATGACAAGGTAGTTGAGAACCTGGAGAGGAAAATGTGTACAACAGACAAAAACATCGGTAGTGGTTTTGTTTTTAATCCTCCTTCCCAGGGAGCTTTACATTTTTAAACCATCCAGTACGACTAATGCTGGCAAGATGGTCTTTTTTTTCATGGCTTTGCCTCTTTAATAAGCATATCAGACTCACCAAGATGCAATCATGGCTGAGTCCTGAAAATGTGGGAAGTCGCCTGATGATAGCACTAGATCTAAACATGCTGTTCCTGCAGAGAAAACAAAAACGATCTTCCTGGTTCAGTCCTCAGCTACTCTTTGTACTTACTGAGGATGAAGAACAGGCACATGCCTCTCAGACAAAGGATTATTTACCACATTTCAGGTGGGCTCAGTCTTGGTTTTTTTTTTGGTTTTTGTCAAAATTGATAATGTTTCCGCCAAAACTGGTTTAAATGTGCATGTGTGAGCATAAGAATCGTATTCAAATGAAAACCACCAAAACTGTAAAGGGGCGGCTGTAGCTCAGCGGGTAGAGCAGGTCGACTAGTGATCGAAAGGTCGCTAGTTCAAATCCCGGCTCAGGGCAAGGCTGAGCTGCATGTCGAAGTGTCTTTGAGCAAGATACTGAACCCCACATTGCTCATCAGTGAGGACCCTGCGATGAGCTGGCGACTTGTCCAGGGAGCACCCTGCCCTCGCCCTGAGACAAGGCTGGGATTGGCTCCAGCAGCAACACCCCGCAACCCCATGGAAAGGGATAAGCGGTTACGGATAATGACATGACATGACATGACAAAACTGTAAAACCAATGAGCTACATTTCTCTGTATTACTTGTACTTGTACTCCTCTTGGTTTGCTCAGCGTGAGCTGTTAGAACTCCAATTCACCAATGTGTAATTTCAAACCCAAGTTGTACCTCGCTCAAAGATATCCGGGTGTGACTGCAGGGTCTCATTCACTTTCCCAGCCCCGATTGCCCAAGGCTCGCACTTGAACTGACGACCCCCCGGCCACCTGCCCTCTCCCAAAGCCGAGCCACAAAAAGACTCTGTGAGAGTGATGGTCTTCTTTGCTTCGGCAGTTCGTTTCATTGTTAGAACGATAAAAAGAACTTGTCAACTTTTCATGTATTTCACTTTCCTGCTCGCTCCCAGTGGAGGGAACAAGAGGGAACATGGAGTCGGGGCAGTGAAAGAAAAAGAGCGTTGTGCCCCCCGCCCCCCCCCAGCGGACTTCATTCTGGCTCAGGAAGTGTTTCCCTCGGCTTCACTCGGGCCACTGTGGGAATAACACAGTGGCCGTGTTTATAGGCCAAACTTCCCCCCGCCTGCTTAATACAATAAGCTGTAATTTACACCGCTATTACCTCCAGAGAGATGCCTGTTGTATGGGCTCGTCCCCAGCGGAAAGCCACCCATTATGCTCGCTGTTACAAAGCGAACGTTGATCATGAGGCTCAAACAGAGGGAGGAATGACGCTGGAAAACAAGGAGTTTGCGAGGGTGAGGCGAGGTCGAAGTGGTGCATCAGCCGACCAGCTAAATCACATTTAAAATGTACGAGGCAGAGATATTTACCGGATGCTCTGACGCTCTCACTTATATTAATCACCAAAGAAGTGCAATGTGTGTGCAATGTACACACGCATGCCATAACTCCCATACGTGTGTGTTACAGCCACGTGTGTGCCGTGCTGCATGTGTGCTTTGTTTTTGGTGGATCCATCAGATTGTGACTCCATGTTGACGTGGCAGAATGATTGTGTGCGTTCACGGATTGTATCTTTTTGTGTGTGTTGGTACGTGTGCGTTCCCGTGTGTGTATGTGTGTGTGTTTTATAGGTTGAATGGTATAATTTAGAGGGTTTCATGTAACTGGAGCAACCACACACCCCATTAGAGACCCTGTTCGGTTCTGTTAGCTCGCAGGCCTGTAATTGCAGCGTAACCACAAGTGATAAATGCTGTTCCAGGTGTGTGTGTGTGTGTGTGTGTGTCTGTGCCTGTGTTTCTGTTTGAATATGTGTGTCTATGACTTGTGTATTTATAACATATGACGTGTGTGTTATTGAAAGCGTTTGTGTGTGAGTCCTGCATGCGCGTAATAGTCTGCAGAGATCATCAGAGTGTGTGTGTGTGTGTGTGTGTGTGTGTGTGTGTGTGTGTGTGTGTGTGTGTGAGTGAGAGTGTGTATATGTGCCGACTTGTGTCTGAAACGCCTCCCGACATGTGGGAGTACACCGTGCCACATCTTCTTCTTCTGCGCCCCGAAACCAGGCTGCTTCTCTCTCAACCCCCGCCGACTACGTTAGTAGATAACAGCCAGTTTGAAGGTCTCTATGTTACCTCTTTACTAAAGGTATTTAGTACAGAGAGATACAGAACATCACATTTTATTTGTGTCTTAAAACAGCGGTGTAGCTCCATGAAGTGTTTTGTAACCTAGTTTAGTACAAAGACTGGCAGCAGCTGCTGAGCTAGCCTCTGCCAAAACACAAAATAAGTTCCTTCCAGCAGCCCTGAAATGGTTTTATCTGCATGATGCATCTTGTTAGATAGAAAGGTAGTTACGAGCACATCCAACAGCCGGATTAGTTGTTTTTTTTTTTCAGCAGAGCTGGAAAAGTTTTGTGAAACAGCCAACTTCATAGTGAAAACTCCACACATCCAGCTGTTGTCTGTCACAAGATGAGTGCTTCCTGATACGGTTGCTTCTCACCAACCCGAGACCTTTTGACGGTGCTGCCATTTTGAGTTGCCAAGCATGGTGAGAGCCCCGATGTTGGATACGCAGGCTGACTTTAACCGTGTTGGTTACAGTGTTTTTCCTGCTAAGACAGTCTTACTTCAGTTCAACTGTCTTTTGAGCCAAAATCCAGTGGAGCGCAAAACCCAGGAAAAGATGATATAATCTGGATTGTTTGTCTTCGCCGCTGTGCTGGCACGGACCCAGAAAACGTTGATGTCTTCTTTTTACTTTTTCATCCTGAAGGCTTGTTTTGTCCTCCGCTGATGGTGCAGATCTATTGTTGTCTATTCCAGACTCCGTGTAATGTTTTCCTCCTGTGTAATTCACGGTGTGTATCAGTGTGCTACATTCTGAAGTGTTCCAGACACACACAGCAACAATGAAAAACTGAATGATATCCCACCTCCTAACTTCCAATGACCTGTGTGCTGGTAGCTTTAAAAAGATAAAGGTCTTTGACATGGGTACATGCAGCACACCTCTTTTATTGGATTAAAGCAACATTATTTAACTTTTACACCTTAAAACAACAGCTTCAGACTAATTTTGATGGTACAGTGTCTTGTGAGAGGATGAACGGTGTCTCTGTCTCTATCACTTGTTTCTGCACTGTGTGTCCTCAGTTAGAGGGTCGGATCACAGCGTTACGTACGTGTTTACTCCGAGGCACAAATATTCTATTTCATAACATTGTTATGATGTAATGAGTTTAGCACCTTCAAATTGTTACAGACCTGGGATTTGTGATGGTCCTCACAAATTGCATGGGGGGGAGGGGCGCCAATTGTACCAAAAGTCCAATATCTACATATTGTTGCTTTAAAAGAGATTGCAATAATATTTCCCGCTGTCTTTTTAGGTGCTGTTCTCCAGATTCGTCTCTCCGCATGTAAACATCCACCTGGACTCAAGACCCGTCTCCACCAGTGTAGCACTGCTGGACGGTGACCCCTCAGAAGGAGCTCTGCTCATGGCCACAGGAGACAAGGTGGGCTTGGGACTGTAAACACGCAACTCTAGCGCTTCCTAGGCAAAGTGTGATGAGGTTCAAGAAGAAGTTGAGCTATTCCACAGGTTAAGTTTGATAAAAACTGTCCTGTGTTCATCTCTGAAGCATAATATGAACATAAACCTGACAAACCATATAAACAGCAACAGATTAAAGAAAGTGATGTTCCTAGAGGCTTACTGCCAATGTTACATGATGCTTTCTGTCCTTTTACTAGATTACTAAAGTCCCTCTGATTGGCCCGGGCTGTGGTCAGCTGACCACCTGTACTTCCTGTTTGCTGTTGTCGCGGGTGACAGAATGCGGCTGGTGTGATGGACGCTGCACCAGAGCGAGCCAGTGTCCCTCCCCCTCCATCTGGAACCAGGACTACTGCACACCTGTCATCACTAAGGTAACCGCGGCGACTGGTCACCGTAGCTTTCTTGCTGCCGTATTTTTGCTGTGACACCCATCATGCGATCGCATCAAGCTGGATTCAGACTTTGTTCAGACCCTCTCTCACTCCTGTCCTCCCAGAAACATCTCATATAACCTGTCCGCTGAGCCTGCGATCTGTTTGTTTGCACTGTATTTGTCTCTATGGTGTGAAGGTCATGGTCCTTCCTGAAACTGTCGCCCCTTTACAACAGCAGCGTCCTATTTAACACAGCTCCGACATTGTGAGACTTTACCGAGCTCCATGTGGGTGGTATACATTCTTTCTGACTTTAATGCAGCACCCCATGCTGTTAAGTTGTCTCCAAATAAAAAAAGAACACAGCAAGCTAGTGTCCTGGATGCAACAAAATGGATTAATAGCAGCAGAACCTGTAAAAACACCTCTTTCTCTGGGCCTGTTTTAACAGGCAGTATTTGTAGAGGAGCGGTGAAAGGTTGCATGGATGTGCCTTTGTTTACTTTTCTTGAATCTGAAATCAGGATAGCCCTCTTAATTTAAGTATATATTTTAAATAAGATGGCTATTAGAATCATTGTTCTTACTTTTTAAGTCTCAGAACGTATGGTTTATGGTTATGGAAGGCGTTAGAAGCTACGGGAAAAGTCTTAATGTTTAACCTGTAAGTAAAGACGAGCCAACAAACACACCTGGAGCAACAGCAGGCAGGTGGAGCCACAACAACATCTTCTTCGAAACAGGAAGCAAAGAATTTAACCTCGAGAATCATCAATTCTGCTCCACTGGTGCTGAAATAGAAACCAGAAAGGTCACTCCCAAAAACGTTCCTGCTACTGAGGTTATACTTCCTGGGGAGCAATTTGTCCCTAATATCAGTATGTATACATTTCATAATGATGATTGAATTTTAATTCTACGCACCTTTCAAAGCCCTTAAATTAGACTTATTTTGCTTTTTTGGTTTTTTTTTCTTTTCTTTCTTGTGTCTGTAAAAGGTTTGTGACATCATACTAAGTCATCATGTCACACATTGGCATGTAATTAATGCCTCGCAGCTAGTTTGACAATGCCAGAATTGATTAAGCGCAACTGCTCTTTTGTTGTGAAGCAGTGGTGGCTCAGGCACGTGTGGGCTGACCAATCAGAGGAGAGCTGAGGTTATAAAGGAGGGGGACCTTTACAAGACAGGACACTCAACAGGATGAGGAAAACTGATGTGTTTTTTGTTTTTGTTTTTTTGTTTTTTTTGTTGTTTTTTTTTGAAGATGTGCACACTATGTCTCCTTTAAGGACAGCAGCTATGTACTGAAGGACTCAAATTCAAACAAAGCAGTTATACACAATAATAATAATAATAATTTTAAGGGACATATTGTAGGAAATGGCAAGAATTTTATTTCAAAATAATAAAAAATGAACAATCATGCACAGAAGCTGAAGAAACAACAGTGATGACATCAAGTCAAAGGCATCTGTGTACTGTAGTTGTGATGATGGTCTTAATACCACGGTGCTGATTGGGTAAAAGTTTATACATACAGTATGAAAGTAAAAGGAGCAGGTGACCACTGATGCTTTATTTTATTATCATGCTCTCAGACTGGGTAAACGCTTACGCTGTATATTTTCCTTTAGATCTCTCCAACCTCTGGACCCGTACGAGGCTCTACAGTGGTGACGCTGTGCGGGCACAACTTTGGCTTCGATAAGACGGAGAGCTTCAAGGCCTCTGTTGTAATGGTGGAGGTGGCGGGAGCTCCCTGCAAACTGGCCCGACAGGACATCAACAGGTGTGTGTGGGTGTGTTTGTTTGTTTGTTCTAGGGAGCGCACATGGCATCTACATCTTGATCCCATTCCCGTGTGTGCTTTGTGGAGAGTTGTTGATGCACCAGCTATTGCATGTCAGCGCGCACGTCAGACTGGTGTTCTCACATTTTTGCAGCGTGCGCCATTCCCGGACGGTATCTGATAAGCCACCTTTGAGTAGGCAGAGAGAGACAGAGTGTGCGTTAAGTGGTGGGTGTTTACAAGATGAAGGCGCCCGTACACTGGCGTCCTATAGGGGCAGAGCGGGTTTAATGGAGGTTATTGTGTTGAAGAAAGAATGTTAAGAAGCCCCCCCCTCCCTCCACCCCACCCCACCCCCCTTTCTCAGCCCGCTACATTCAACACATGACTCCTCTAACTGAAAAATTGCTGGGAAAAATCGCTGCTTCCAGACTTTCCACTCGCCCCAAATCCACTTGGGACCATGTCCCATTCAGAACTCCCTCTTGCTACAAACAACCTCATTACGAACTGGGAAAAAAAATACAAAAAAAAACACTGCCCTCCAATTCCCAAATGAAGATGGCCTCTTTGTCTGTTACTGCAGGGCAGTAGATGATCATTGAATTAAGATAAACGCTGGGTGGCTCGTGGTATAATGCCTGGTCTGTGTGTATGTTTGGGGGGGGTTGTGTTTAGGTGGACTGAGATCCAGTGTTCCCCGGTGTTCAGCGGGAACTTCACTCCGTCATATCACACCGTGAAGGTCACCAGTGGCCACAAGGTAGCCACGATGGAGGGCTTCACCTTCGTGGTAAGAACGGCACCCTTTTTCTCCATTTTCGATTGCACTTATTTGATTGTCCGACATGATGTAAACAAAAGAAAACAAGCATAACGTGAAAGACGGCCTTTTGCGTTTTTAGGACCCTGTCATTCACGAGATCTTCCCGACGTTCGGGCCAAAGTCCGGTAACACCATGCTGACCATCAGAGGAGCCTTCCTGGACACTGGGAACAGGCAAGAGGTGACGATAGGGAAGTCAGCCTGTAAGATCCAGAGGTCAGTTCAGTCACATTTGTATCCCTTCTCTTTTTTTCTGTTTTGTTTCTTTTTTCGTTTTCTCGTCATCTTTTCCTTACCCAATGCATATCAGAGAAAGCTTTTCATAAGTTTGTACATCAACTGGGGCTTTTTCTCTCTCTCTGTTGAAATGGAATCCGGCCCTTATCTACCAATATTAACTGGGGGACTGGTTAATGGTTCCATTATTCTCCATCTTTTCCTCATTCTGTCTCGTTTCCCGCTCAAGCGGGAATCAGAACAAACTTTAATAGAAATGCATGAACAATGGCTACCACTGTAAATACTTGCTCAACAGTATGTCCTGTGTGTTTGCTCACCCCCTCCGCCCATCAGCTTGTCGGCGAGCATGCTGACCTGTAAGACACCACCGAACACGTTTCCCTCCAAGCAGTCCGTGAAGCTGACGGTGGATTCGGTGGAGCGCCTCGCCCCTCAGATGTTCACCTACAACCAAGACCCCATCATCAACAGCATCCAGCCCTCGCGCTCCTTTGTCAGGTCAGAGTTATATTCACTCTGGACGGGGTTTTCAGCCTAGTTATAGATTTATTCACCACATCTGCACGGTGGCCAGCGCTGCTTTCCAGAAATGGTTTGGATATCACTCTTTGTCAACGTCAGCTCGACTAATATCCTTCAAACTTGATCTCTTTAGTGTTTCTTCACCCAGACGGAGGGAACACGGGAGAGGAAAGCGAGGGCGAGTTTGACTGAGAATATCTGCGAATGAGCAGAGACAGATTAATGCTTCACTTTTACAGCGGGAGGAAATGAGTAGGAGGTGACGAGTGGCTAAACTGCTAACGCTAACAGCAGGTCCCTCCCGGTGGGGATCTACTGTGTCTACTCTGTCTGACGCTGACGCTTACATCCGTTCTCATCCCCCTCACTGTAGCGGAGGCTGCACGGTGGCTGCTCACGGATTCTTCCTCCAGTCCGGCCTCCAGCCCCAGATGGTGCTCACCACCGGTCAGGATGAGGAGGTGTTTCATGTGGTGAGTACAGCGAGGGTTTCATGTCCAAAATGATGGCAGTCTGAGTTAAGTTCAAGCTTTGGCTTAGCAATAAAAACGCCCATCAACGGACTAGATCCTGAGAAATATTTCTCTTCAGGAACATTTTGAGGCAGTTTCTGAGCATTGCATTTTACATTGCATCTTATTTATGAACATGCATTTATCTGACAAGACTTACAATAAGTGGATTTTGACAGCAGCAATTTCTTGCAGGCTTTAACGCCTTTAAGTCCACAAATATTCCTGCCACTGACGTGGTACTTTCAGCTCTTTTAGAAGCATATATAATAATATTGTATCAATATTAGCACCTGTATAGCAGTTGGGATGGGGATTTATTTGTCTGTTGAAGACAGTTTGCTGTATTGTTATACCTGGCCATTATGTCTACATATTTTGTTGCATAAATGACTTATAGGCTCAGAACATTGTAGAAGTGGTCCAGTAGATCACCTGAGCTGCAATGCTACAACAGCTACCGTCTCATTTTAAGCCAAATCCACCATACTCCATTTTCAGTTTTCAGTTTTGTGCACATAAAAACACCTCCATCCATCCGAACTCATCGTGGTTCATCTTTCCATTTTTCCAACAATCAACAACTCGGGCTTTGGTTAAGTGAACCCCTCGATTCACTGTGTTAGTCGCGAAAATGTTGGGAGAAGAGCGAGGGCAGAGATCAGCGATGCAGCGAGGTAAGAACAGGGTGTCGAGCCAAACATTTCCACAAATAACTGGATGATTTGCGTCAACAGGTTAGGAAAAAACACAAGAAATATCCCCAGATGAGATGAATACCTTCCTCTCACATATATGGTTTTGTCATTATACATCCTACCCCCTCCCCCCCCAAAAAAAAAAAAAAAAACAATGGAAAAGAGCTAAAGTGTCAGACAAACATGAGAAGAAAGGAAATGGAAAATCCACAGTCTGATGTGTAGGATTCAGCTGTCACCTCTGACTCTCGCACGGTAGCTCAGCGAGGACTCTTGGATGCTCTGGCTCTCCTCACCTCCGTCAGACTTTATTCTACTTACTGCGGGAAAGTGATACACACACTTGCGCGTGCACACACACACACACACACACAAATGCTTGCAGCACTTCATCGCTCCATTAGACTGGCTGGCCTTTACAGCGACGGCCCGGAGGTGTTTTAAATTATCCAACCCTGACACTCAGCAGGCTTTCACCACGCAGTCTGTAGCTTCATTAAAAAGCCCTTAAAATGGTGCTAAATGTGTAGAACATGTCATTCGTGGCTCTGTGCAGCTTCTCAGTCATAAGTTAAGGGCAACAGGCCTTGTTGCTCTTAGTCATGAAGACATTTGGCAGTTTGATCAGGGACACTGACAGATCCGAGTCATTAGGAGCCTTTAGCTGCTCTATTACAAAACCTGAGCAGGAGGCTCATAGGTGAACAGAAGACAGGTCTGCAAAATGATATCTTTCCTGTGAAATGCTTGTTCCCACCAGTCACTCATCACAAAAAAAATTTGTTGTTGAGATTTCTTTTAGAATTAAGCAAACAGGATCTGCCGGGGCGATGTTTACAGCATAAAGTTTACACATAAACTTTCCGTTGAAGGGCTGAAAACAAAATGTAATGGTTGGCCAAGGGCCAAAATCAAACACCTATTGTATAGGATTGAATGCAAGAAATGGTCCCAAGCTCCCAGGTTCCCTTAGTTGACTTACTTCTTGTGTGTCACTCTGTGCCTGGTGCTCAGACTGTGAAAATGAGTTCATATTTAGGGACGCTAAACATAAACTTTGGTCAGCCCTGTTTTAAAGTATTTCAACTTGTATTTCTTTTTTTTATTCTAAAGGAAACTCTCATGTTTCAAGATGCTGAAGTTATTCACTTCAAGAAAGAAATGGTCACACATGCCAATTTCTATTCAGTTCAGGTTTGAATATTTTTAATGTGCTGGCAGATTTCTTAACTTGCAAGAAAAAATAGTTCTTTTATGACTCGGTGCTAGCCGGAGATGACCCGAGTTTTGCCGTGCTTCTCTCTGTCTCTGTTTTTTGGATCATCTTTAACAGCCCGACATGAAATTCCATGAGAAGAGCTCCACATTCATGACGCAGACGCAACATTCAGCAAAGAAAAACAATATTCCTTTTGTCCAGAGTGGCGCAGAATGATGTTTTTTCTTGTTGCAGCCAGAAAAGAGCCGGCGCTGTCTGAAGAAATAATACCGACTGCAGAAACTTCCCACCTCTGTGTGAACTTTCTGACCTTCTGATCCACTCTTGTAGTGCACTCGGATAACAGACCCACAGCTCGGGTTTCATTGCAGTTGTTGCTGAAATTACACCACATCCTTTGAAAGAAAAGAGTGAAACGGGGTGACCTTTTGTTGTTTGAACTGCACAAAATTCTCCATTTCTTGTGAAACTAATTATTATTACATTTGGTCTATGACATGACAGAAATCAGTGTTTCCTTAAGTCCAAATTGACTGCCTCATATGTTTTGTTCAGAACTCAAAGACATTCAGTCTGCTGTTATAGAAAACCTGAAAATATTCACATTTTAAGAGGAAAAATTGATTTCAAACCAATAAATTGAAAATCTAAATCGTTTAATAGTTATAGTTTTTTAATTGTCACTGACGTTTGATAGATTAAATGATCAAATGCTGCAGCTCTACCTTAACCTCAAGTCATCCCCTAGATGAGCTGGACTGAAACTGACACCATATGGCAAGAGACTCGCTAGAAACTTGATAAAATCTTTAAAATCCTCCAACCAAGTTCAAGATTTGTACAATTTCCGAGGAGTTTATACAACATGCATCTTATTTGACGTTGCGAGTCGCTTTTCATGAGAACATATTCTTCCAGAGCAAAGGAGATGTATTTCCTCGTGAGTCATAACATACAGCCCTTTTTTCAAAGGCGTGTTGTTCTCCGAGTGTGTGTGATGTTTGCCTTTGGGAGGCGGTTTCAGGACAAGAGGCGCTTTGTAATGATGTTATCTGTCATTCTGTGGCACACGCTTCTGCAGGTTCAGTCAGGAAGTTGTTATGCGCTCCATAAACACACACACACACACACACACTCGCGCAACGATAGGAACGCACACGGAATAAGACCTCCGTCTCGAAACCTTAGTGACTCATTATCCTTTTATCTCCCATCTACGTTTCTTCCTCTGTTTGTCTCCCTCCCTTTTTCTCACACACACTCTCCCTGCAGTGTCTCATCTTTCAGTTTCCCTTTCCCTGGTCATTGACCTGTGTTCGGGTCAGAGGCTGATGGCTCTCTGGGGAGCTCAGGCTTCGTTACACTCAAGCAGCATGGACAGACGCGGCTCGAGGGCGCTGAAATTAGGCTCGCCATCCAGAAATTGCTAGATCCAATCTCTGATTCACCTGATGAGAATCTGAACTTACATCCTCTGCGGTTTCTATCAAGGCACCTTTGAGCGCCTCACTTCCAACTGCTTCAGTGGAGGTGCTCTGAGGGTCAACACGGTAGATGATTGCTGCAGCACGTTAACGTTTGCAGGAGTGAATGTGTGCATCTGTATGAGGTGAACCAGGATGTTTGGTCGTCTCCCTCTAGATGAATAAAGGTTGAGAAAGAAAAAATGAAAAAAAAGCAGAAAAACTGGACACTTGTATATGTGTCAGCTTCATGTATACAGCTTCATGCCACAGAATCTACAAAGAATTTATTTTGAGCTTGTAAATGAATATGTAAGGTGAATTTAGACATTATTTAATCAATTTACATATTTCTTAAAACCACAACCAGCTGATAATGACACAACATTATGATGTGAGATGTTTGTCTGCTGTCAGTTTAACTGGTGATCAGGTCTTTTTCACCTGAAGTGCCATTGCAGTGGCCACCGGCAGTTTGATTAGCTTCGCTCACTGACTTAGAAAAACTAGCTAACAGACCGGAACTGTGTTTTCAGTTGACACCTGCCAGCCAGTCACAAACTGTGACAACTGTGGCCAAGGTATCGTCTTGTTTAACAGTTGGAATAGGATGTATAGCTCTGGCTATGAAGAAAATACAAGGATGAGAAATTCTACAGCCGAATAATAAACAACTAATGAGGTTAAAAGGTTTTAAATGTGCTAGAAAAGTTTTTAACTTGGTATGAAACAGTCTCAACTTAACACCTCAAAGTAAACCATCAGTGAGAAGACTGGCTGCTACAATATAGTGATTTTAGTTATTCTAAGTGCTTGTCACCAGGTCAGATGTTGTTGATCTCAGAGTTTCTCAACAACTTTACTCAGAACAAGCGACTGAATCTGTTGACTGTAGACTGAAACTGAAAGTTTGTTTTACCATCATCAAATTACACAGTATTGATCTAACACATCTAATTGCCACGCATCCTGTAAAGTGTTGTGCCAACTGCAATGCCTGTGCAACCAGATCAGGATATTACCAGATGTGGTACCGCACACCACTTTTGTCTACAGGGGCCTCCAGAGACAACACAAAATTGAAGCTCCTTGTAGCTGCTTTATATTTCGGTATGTTTATGTTTTCACCCATAGTTGGTTGGTTTTTTCAGCATGATTATACATAAACTACTGAACGGATTTCCACGAAACTGGGACGGAGGATGGGTGGAGGACATTTGCTGCGAATCCGCTATCGAGAAATACAGGCGTTTTACTCACTTTCTTGAACGTTACGACAACATGGCCTCAGAGTGCCATTCTGGTTCTGATTTGTGCTTTAAAGTTTCAGCCTAGTTGACCAGGTGGAATTTCACTGGTGATCTTGGATGCACAGAGTCACTGAGTGTGTTCAGGTGCTCTTTACGTCAACTGAATTCACTTTGCTTTCAAGTCTAAAACATATACGGTGACTGTCTTTTATTTTGAAAACCTTTAAAAGTCCTTTCTGTTTAGATTTGAAGATATGGGATGACTGAGAGACAGTGTGTTGTAGCAAATCCTTCGCCTGATGGTTTATTGTTCGTTTTAAACTGGAATAACAGACCGGAGAGGATTGATTAAAAACAAATTTCTAGCTTCCTAGAGAGAGAGAAAGCGAGCAGCCTGTATAAAATAAGGCTATCATTACTAATGATTTAGGATGGGATCATGCCCCGGTGGGCCCCAGCTGTCGCCTGTTAAATTCCTTCCAGTAAACGGGATGAGTTAAGGCTCAGCCTGGGAAGGGACAGTATAAGCGTCTTATTGTCTTAACCCCTCAAAATAAAGGCGAACGGACATCCCAGAGGTTTCCATCGCCAGTGGAACGGCACTGTGGGTAACGTGAGCCGGCCTGTCATGCCTCCAGAGCCGCGTCCATAAACTTAAACTGCGGCCATGTGATCAGTTCTGTCTCCAAAAAAGAGGCCGCGGCAGCCGAATGATGTTCACTGCAGTTGGGTGAAATCGGTTTCCCAGTCGAACAAGAATCTAAGAGATCTTCACACCAAAGCAGGGAGGGAGGAAGCAACCAAGACTTGCTAACAGGCGGCAGCAGAGGTTCAGGGCTCTCAGCTGGAGCCGGAGCATGAAAAAGGGGGGGAAAAAAAAAACAAAAAAAAACGTCCACTGTTGACTTGATATCTGTTTCTCAGATCTCCAGTAAAGCCTGGTCTCAGCCAACCTCAGCTTTCCCACAGCATGAAAGAGATTTTTTTTTAACGATCCGTCGTGAAAAGCTGGCATGGCCACAAAGCCAAAGGGGGCTGCATATACACAAAAAAAAACAGCAAAAAAAAAAAATGATCCGTGAACTTACACAGATCACTCACAGAGCTCAGGGAGTAAAGTTATTCATGCCAGCGTTGCTTTGCCAGGCTGCGCCATCTCAGATAGTCAGCGGTCTAAACAGGAGGCCTCACCGTGGCCAGACACCTGTCGCCTGCTCTCACAAACTGGCTTGTTTCGTGTCCGAATCCTCTTCCTATCTCGTCCCAGCGGAGCTAAATCCCTCCAGCTGACACCTGAATGCCTCATGGAGCCTCTTTCCTTTCCCATACCCCCCACAGCTGGAGGGTGTCGGAGAGACGGAAGTGAATGAAAGTGAATGAGTAGAGTTTTGCCCTCTGTCAGCAGTTAAAGGTGCTTCAAATCTCCAACTGCTTCCAGTAGAGCTGCTCGTTGGCAATCGAAAGACTAGGCTGTTGTGCAGTGCTGGTGTGAATGGGTGCCAGGTTATCCTTATCCTGCAGTCTAGTGTCCATTGTGTGTGTGTGTGTGCTGTTACCACCCAGGTGTCCATAATCGTTTAGTAAATGCAACCGAAATGCAACATAACACTGAAAAGAAAAAGCTAAGCATTGATTTTTGGTTTCAAACATGACTCAAACCACAGTCTCCTGGGTGAAAGACCCAGGTTTGGCACATTCAGCAACACAACCTCATCTCAGCATGGACTCCGGCGCTCTTCATATTTATCATAGTCTCATTTGGACATCATTCCAAAAAGTTGTGTTTTGGTTTGTGGTCACTCAAACTTAAATCCGGGAACACAGTCTAGGAGATTTTGCAGATTCTGGATTAACACCGGGCCAATCTGTGTCTCAGACAGTAATGATTAATGATTGTAGTTTAGTATTGGTCCTTTGCAGAATGGTTAAACACACCAGCAAAAAAAAAAAAAAGAAAAAAGAAACAAACAGATGAGGCATTCAGTTACGAAGAGGAGGAGGATGCAAAACACATTACGTCTAGTTACAAAAACATCTGATGCAGAAGAGGAGCGAATGAAATTTGCACCTTAAAAAAATCAACGTAACAAGCGACGACACATCTGAACCCGAGACCCTTAAATCCAAAGTATATGATAGCGCAGCGCAGCGTGGTAGGAAACGGCAGAAAACTCCACTGGCATAAATCACCCTAGATTTGACAAGCACTTCTGTACGTGGGAGCTCCGTTATGACTTGGCTTTTTCGCAGGCTGTTACACTAATGATCCTTCGGGGACGGCGGAGGTTTTCGGGATCGCTGGTTCTCTCATCACCCCACAGTAAACCTCTCGGCCCCGCTCGCTGCCCGGCTCTCTGACCGATTGTATTTACAGCTGCTCCCAACATACAGCCCTTCACCTCCTCTGCCTTAAATAAGAGGAGACAGCGCCTGAACAATGAAACTGACGGAGGTTTCCACTAATTCACAGGATATTTTTCCTTTCTACTGCCCCTGGGAGGCTGGTGGAGAGGGGGGGTTTACCCTACAGTCCCTTCGACTCGCTCCTCATTGGTGTGTAGGAGGAGGAAGGTTAATTGGATTGCTTTTGTTAGGCGACCCAGCGCTACCTTCACGCACATGCATTCTACATGCCTGCATGTGTGCATGTTTAAAATGTGGTCAAGCGCTTACCGATGCCTACAACTTTGCGTTTGTGTGTCCGTCTGGGCTTCTATCGCTCACCGGGGAGTCGGATCGGGAAGTGTATGAGGAAGTTTCAGCAGTACTTGGACAGGGCTGCTGCTACCGCGGTCAGAGCGGCTCTCCGGGGAGTCAGGCATCAGTCAGCGTTTTGGAAGTCGGATTTCAGCCAGTTCGTTGAGCTTTATTTGAAGCGTAGCAAACTTTACAGGCCGTGCTCCATAATGCAGGTGGTTCCCAACCAGTCAAGCCTCAGTTTCATCTTTTTCATCAAGTCATGATTCACAGCAGCGTTCCTGTCCCCCCTCATTTCACCGTGTCTTTTGCCCAGTTCCCTTCCATCTTCATTCCCAGTATTTTTCCCAGCCTATCAGCTCCTTCCCTGCTCTCTCATTTCTGCTGCTCATTCCCCTCACCTGTGTTTCTCCATCTTGCTCCACCTGCACTTCATTCCCTCATTAGTTTAGTTTGTATTTAAGTCCAGTTTTTTGTTAGGTCTTTGCCTTGTCGTCTGTTCTGTTTCCCTGATCCTGCTCTTCAGTTTTCATGTTCCCGTGGTTTATTTGGAATAAAAGCTCTGCAGCTGACCTGCCAGCCTGCCATCACTTGCACCTTCTTCTGCTCTCAGCTGCTTCATTTCAAATTAGAGAAACGTTATTCGAATGTTGTTGCTTGTGCATGCCTTTGTGTCGTTGGTTCATTTGCAAGAGTACCCATGGCTTAAAATTGGGTCATTAGGGGTCAAAAACTATGCACGCTACACAGAGGTTGTGTTTTCACCCATGCCCGTCCACTCGTTGGCAGATTTACACAAAAAACTACTGAACCGATTTCCACCAAACTTGGTGGAGGATGGGTCTCCACCCAGAGTTGACCCAATGAACCTTTGGTGCAGATCTGAATCACTTTAACATTGTGAGATTGCAGGCATTTGTCAACATTTTCAATAATTTCTTGATAATACATCGACATTGGCAGAGTTATTTGCTCCGCAAAATGACATTCTAGTTAATCTATACCATGGCCAGTGTGTTCTAAAGGACCTAAAACACCAAACCCCTCCCTCTCTGCTCTCTCAATGTAAGTGACTCTTTGTAAATGAGTCAATTGAACAACACCCACTCACTGGAGAGCGGTGTGAAGGTGGCATTTGTTGTTTTCAAAGGTCACGAAAGGGCACGCTGATCCGAGCAACTCCAGGACACGTGTACCTTTGCAGCCCAAAAGACAAACATGCGCTATCATGAGGCGACCACAGCGCAAATATCAACATCGATCTCTCAGCTTGCGGCCAAACGAGTCTGGTTTGTTCACCTGTGCGCATCTGTGAAGAGGAACATCGTGTCATCACACTTTATAACGGCTTTTGTAACACTTATGTCGCACTGATATTTGTTTTGCCTAATGAGCAAACCGCAGTTTCTTTGATGATCAAATATACCATCGTCTCAGCTTAACCACAGAAATATGGTTGCTAAATCCTGAAGTCTAGACATAAACTAAAAACAGGAGGTGTCTGCTGTGATCCAGGAACAAAAGGTCATTTTACCATCACTAATGGCCTCTTAAACTGCTCCTTTTATTGTTGCTTGTTGAAAGTCATATGAACAACAGCTCTCCGATTGGCGTACCCGTTTATTTTCCACTTCCCTGTTACTCTGTCCATTAATTTCTCCTTTCTGGGAACGTTGCCCCCAGATCTGGATCCCACTAACACCCTCCTGTGGACACTGTTTCCTTCCAAGACGCCTCCCTATGCAAATTTCTTCTCACTCTCTGTTTGGACGGTTCAGAAACTTCACTGTTTACTACGCTGTGTAGTAGTGTGAGTTTTACTACACTTGCTGTTGTTCCATTTCAAGCCTTCATCGATGCTGTACTTTGTACTTGCGTAGTCATGTGTATTTTTGACGCTGTGGCGGCGAACAGGGAAAGATGAGCCATATTCTCGAATCTCGATGAACAGCAAGTGTTTCTTACTGAATGTCCACATGCTCCACCTTCCAAGTGACACCGACTATTACAGTATACAGTGCTCATATAAATGCTGGCGTTTTCAAGGTTTAAAAGTTCTTGGATTGGCATTGAAATGCCAACATGAAACATTCGTCACTGTAACTTTTATATGTTGACGTTAAAAATGACCTCAGACTTAAGAAGTGAAGCAAGTAAATATTAGTTGTATGAGCTGGAGAGTTTTGATCAGTTTTGATCAGTCAGTTTTTTTTGAGCAAGATCACTTTGTCAGATTTTACAAGTTTGGTTGGATACAGCACAATATCACATGATGAATAAATACATATATATGTGTATGTATGCAAATATTTATTCTACCACAGTAGTTAGTTGCTGTTGAGCTTGAAAGTGACTTCATTTAGTAGAATTTTAAGCTGTTAAAATTAATTAGCTTGCAAGTTAAAATTAAATAGTCTAATTTACTTGTTAATTCTAAGGTAGTCGGTTTCTTGACTCTTTCAAACTAAAGTCCACTTTTTCTAAAACTTAGACCTACAGTGTGTATAGTGCATCAGGGGAAATACCTTAAAGGAACAACATGCAGATAAATTCAAAGATACTTGCAGATGAGCCCGCAGATGAAACTGCAGTTATATTCAGCCGTCATGATAAACTTCAAAGAGAACGTTTCTGTCGGAACATTTAAAAAGAATCAAGGAGCTATTTTGAGTAACAGTATACTGCACATCTGGTGTCTGAGTGCACACCAGCCTATATTTGGTTAGTGCTTATCTGACCTCTGACTGGCATAATTTCTTCTGCCCAAGCTGACTTTCCTAGTATGAGTCTGTGGCTCAGTGCCACCTGAACGATAAGTGCCGAATTTCCCCTCATAACTGTATAACTAGCAAACACCTTTACACTCAAACAAATGAGGAAACACAGAACTGAAGTCCACCTTTCGAGGAGGTGTTCCTCTCGATCAGCCGATTTTTGTCACTGATACTCTCTCCAGACAAGATGAAACTCTGCCACACCTCAATAAAAAAAGGGCTTAGGGTGTTTTCCACCTCTCTGTCTCTCACCGGGCGGTCTTAATGAGCACAAAAGCTGGGAGGCTCATGTGGGTTGACTCCAACATGGGATGAAACACTGTTGTGCCCCCAGGCCACTCGTGTAAACACAGCAGTGGGTAAGGACAGGCGGTTTCTCATACAGTGTGTTGAGTATAAAAGAAGCTGCCAAACTGAGGATTAGTACTCGGTTGTTCTAGATTGTGATGGAGATAAGACCTGGAGAGAACTGATTTTACTTTGAGTAGTAGGAAAGTTGAGAGGCTGAGTTATTTAATCTCTTTCTGCATGTCTATACAGAGACCGAGGGCAAGATTTTATAACCAGGAGATGCAGACATTTTCAGCAGCCGCTTTAAAACTGTTTTCATTGTCAACTTTACATTTCAGTGTCGACAAAAACACGTTTTCAGTGGAGGGACTTGCCATTGAATATGCCAGCTGTAAGATAGACTGTATGATTACACTTTAAAGGAGACATATAATGCTCATTTTCAGGTTGACTTGGACATGTCTGAGATAGTGATATAGTGTGAGGTCACAAAATCACAGAATTAAAGGCGGGGCTACTGATGAGTCGTTTTGGGAGCAGTGTTTTCTGTAGGAGGGAGGAGCTTCTGTTGGTGCAGACTTTTTTAACTTTCAAAATCTTTTTACATGCAGAAGAACCGATAAAACCCTCAGAAGGAAAGCAAAAAAAGAAAAAAAGCTTAATAGGTATCCTTTAAAGTACCAAATTGCAGGAAAGGAACAATTTTCATTCAAGTGACTAGTTTAGCTGTAAGACCAGGTTGATATAAGATATGAATCAGGATCACATGGATGATGGTTGAATTTGGGGGCTGAGTTCACTAGTTCAATAGTACAGCAATGAAAATGTTTGTCTTTGTGTCTTTTACAATGATTGTCTTGTCCCAAACTCAATAGAATCTAAATCGGGTATTATGAGAGCTTCTATGAAAGCCGACCCCGGACACACACCATTAAATTAAAACCCAAATCAGTCACGCATCATTTTACAGTACTCTAATGAGACGTAACAAGTCGTACTTTGTGTCATAAAACTTAAACTAGAATGAATATGTTCTTTATTAGAAGGTTAAACAGTTGCATCCTAATTAAACTCCATTGACATGAAATATGCTGTAACTAGAACCTGAATTATACATTAAATATACTAAACGTGATGCAATATTGTATTATTTCAAGGTTCTGTCCACTTTAACACAAAGCAAGGCATATTCCATCTCATGTTCCATAAAATAAGCTGGTCGGAAATCAGTTCCACTTGACTTGTGATGTTGTTTGTTCAGAGTCAAAATGCAGTACATACTCCCACAGGAAGAACTTTTGTGCGCACATACAGTACATGTCATTATTAGTGATACTTCTGTTTTGTTAGCAAGAAAACAGGACAGATACAATGTGTGCCAGTAGTATGAGCAAAAAAATAACATTCAGTAGTAGAAAATAGGAGCGCTCATGTGGCTGCGGCCCACCATACATTACTCCCCAACTTCCGCGAATACATCAAAACATGTGCCAACATCGTTTCCTAAAAATGGTGCAAACACCTGAGCTTTAATGAGGAAAGTGTTCCTGAACACGCCACAGACCTGAACAATAGTTAACAAGTGTGAAAGTACTCGAGCGGACAAACGGACAACAACGACTTGGACAGCGTTCAGTTTTTCTGACCTACAGCCAACATTTTGTCTCACTGTGTAGAGCTGCGTGTACGGAGAGAACCGGACCTCCATCCAGTGCACCACGCCCTCTCTGGCCAAACTGGGTCTGCAGCCTCCCGTCTTCACCAAGGTGGCGTTCGTCCTGGACGGCTTCTCCACGGATCAGTGGGACCTGATCTACGTGGAAGACCCCCTCTTCCAGGACCCCAAGCTCACTTCTAAGGACAACAAGAGCATCGTGGAGCTCAAGGTAAATGTGCCGAGACAGTTGGTTCACACCTGACAACACTCCTTATTTTCTCCCATATTCACAACCCTTGCTCCTGATGGGTCATTTCTAATGTTAATCTCCTGATTTTATGGTGATACAAATAAATTATGCTCGCTTAAAGGGATATTCTGGTGTAAATTTAATCCATGGTCTAACACAATGACACTGAGTAAGACCCCCCCGCAAGAGTTCAAGTTTGCAGACCACTAGCTTGCATAATTTTAGCAACTTGAGAAATGATCGCACGATAACAATACATTGAAGTGTATGCCTCCAACAAGAAACTGCCGTCAAAAAGCCACAAATAATGCTCAGAGCAGCCCCAAAGTCAAGCTTCGTTAGCTAAAACTACGCAAGCTAGCGGTCTACAAACTTGATCTCTCGGGGGGGGTAGAATACTGGAATATCTGAAAATACTGAAAATGGATGAAAAAGGTCTAAGAAGAAGATACAGGCTAACAAAGTTCACTCCACAACTTTTTATATTTATTTTCAATATTTATGTTTGGGTTTTTTTGCTGTAAGTTAAGAATTTAAGACTAATTGAAAGTCATTTTGCTATCACATTCTTGTATCTATTCTATTAATCTGTGGCGTTGAGGGCAGGTTGTTTTTATCAATATCCCAGAAAACCTCTTTTCACAGCCTGATGTTGTTTATAAAATAGAGGAGTGACTTGTTTGGTCCCATTGACTTTCATTTACTGTACTGAAGAAATATCACATAACAGCAAGAAGTTAGAGCTCAGAGGCATGAGCAAGCAAAAAAACAAAAAAACTGCACCGCTGGTAAAGATTTCTTGTTGAAGAGAACTCCAGCAGGGAAGGCACCTGCAGAAAAACAGGTGCAGAAACTCAAGACACCTGCAGAAACTCCAGCTGAGTTGAGTTCAGGGCTTTCTGTTTATGTGCTATGGCGAATTTCAAACGCTTAGAAGCAGAAACATATCAAAACTGGAACCGGAATACGAGAAATACTAACCCCTGCGCCAGTCTGCCAACTCACCAACACACTGGTACAGGTCTGCAAAGTTTGATATTTTCTGTTTGACCTCTTTATTCAGAGACATAGTTTCCAGGACTTTAATGAATGGGATGTGTTCACAATATGAACCCGGGCTGATGTTCATCCTGCTGTTCGCCGCACTTTGCCTCCCAATCGACACATTCACACGTACAACCCTCAATGGTCCGGGTCAAGTTGGGAAGGAAACAATACTGGAAGAAAAACAGGAAGTGGAGTCTGTTTCCTATCGTTTACACCCCCCACCCCGTCCTCCCCGTCCCTCCTCCGATGCTATACGTCTCTACGTATTCTCTCTGTCGACTTGCATTGTTCTGGCTGCCGAGGTCAAAGCTCTTGACATATTAATGCTGCTTTTTCAAACAAGCCACCACATTCCCCAGTGCCTGTTTTAGGAACACAATGAAATACATATTTCTCCTCTTTTCTTTCTTTCGTTTTTTTGTTGACTGCAGCTCGACGGCTTGTGGCAGCTGTGCTGAACCTCTCGCAGGGGATCCTGGCTGTTTTTTTTTTTTTCTTCCATCTCTCTTTTCCCAGACGTGACCTTGGCCCCGATGCTAAATCCACCACCGGCCCAACCTCTATCCCCCCTTCATCCCTCCATTCAGCCACAGACAAACCCCCTAGTTTTTACCCGGGGGGGGATGGTACCAGGCATTGCACCGAAACGGGCCACATTTAACGCCATCTGATAACCCTGCACTGCGGTGGCCTCCAGTAAAGGGGTGAATTCTGGGCTCATTTAGCACCATCTGATAACTCCAACTCCAAACTGGCAGCCAATAACAGACAAATAAAGGAATATTTAGCTCTGACTGACAGCTCCGCACCGGTACAACTGTACATGCAGGAACCAATTTGCTGACTTTGGCGCGGGGCCAGGCTCTTATCGCTGTCATGTCACGGGAGACTGGGAGGCATCTCACTTTTAATTATCATCGTAAGAGTTTATTTAGAGTGACTGGTATTACTGTGATGACTCTCTGATAACTTTAATAACTCGTCTCTGTTGTGTGCGCAGTATTGTGACGCCTACAGTCGGGAAACACACTGAATAGGAAGCGTATATTATTCTGTTACGAAAGGTTGCCTTTGTACGGAACCTAATTGCAAATTAGCGGTTCATGTCGCTTTGTAGACCAGGAACGTGTGTGTGTGTGTGTGTGTGTGTGTGTGTGTGTGTGTGTGTGTGTGTGTGTGTGGGGTGTGTGTGAGAGAGAGAGAGAGAGGGTACAGGAACAGGTGCGAGCCTCCACTCTGTGTCAAATTGGAAAATCCCGAGCTGTCACGCAAGGAATGTGATCATTCTCTTTATTGCCTTCTGCTGCACTCAAAACAAGTGTGTTTATGTGTGTGTGAGAGAGAGAGACGGAGGGAGGGAGCGAGAGAGTGAGGGATTGAGACGGAATCACAGAAACAAAAAGTGAACTTGAAGAGAAAGCAAGGGGAACAAGAGCAAGTCGGAGAACAAATTATGCCGCGTTGTTCTTTTTCGCAGCTTCCCGTCAAACAGCGCGCGCACACGCACACACACACACACACACACACACACACACACACACAGGCACGCACGTGCGCGCTCACTGACTCGGTTACACGCGCTCACATGGTTAATTGCTGTGTGTGCTTCCAGTCAGAACTCAGAGGGGGTGTTTGTTGTCATCCCGCTAGAGGTCACGCGATCAGAATAAGTGGCTCTGTCTCCCTCATTTCTGCAGCGGCAGGCCCGGGTTCATGCTTTCGATCACTGTGAATCATGACGAGCTCTGCCAAGAAGACAGACCTGATCCTCATTTATCGCAGCGAGGACCATCTTTTCTCTTACAATTGAAGCCTTCTGTTTCCAAATGCCAGTATTTCCTAAACAAGCCACGGCTTCAGACTTTTTCAAGATGTTTATCGTCAATTGTATTATCAATAAAGTATGCAGAATAAAAATATAGGGATAAGGTGCATGTGTATATACCATCTATACATGTATGTACATGGGACACTAACATGGTTACAGAATGTACAGGCAACATAGACAGTGTATATCAGTTTGACCCGCACACTCATGTCACATATTCATACTCTTCTGTGTACACTTTTAAACTGTTTATTGGACTTTTAAAAGGTAAATGTTTACACCCAGTATTGAGGTTGGTAAATTGATTAATAAATTGATTTATAAACAAAGCAGAAAGCCAAATCCCAGGACAACCTTGGGAAAACAAATCCTTACCTCCCCCTCAACCATCCCAGCAGGAGAGCCCTCATTATGCCGACATAATGACGCCCCACTGTGTCACTCTGGATAGCATGCCAGCTTTCTGGAAGCAAATACAAAGTGGGTGGGGGGGCGAAATGGGGTTGGCATCTAGTATGATGAGTAACATACATATCGAACAGCAACATTGCTTTCTGAACAATAACACTGGCAAGAAGTTGCTGTGCAAAGGAAACAACAAGACAACGTGTTTATGCAGAAATGGAATAAGTGAAGTAAATTGGCTGCTGATCGTCTTCTTTGAGTTAGCCGCCAACTGCTGCTAGCTGCCTCTTTAAATCTCCCAGTGCCGGGCTGCGCTCATAACGCGTCCCCATAATATCACACTCCACTCCCGCCCTCCCCACGGGGGGTTCTGAACTCTGAAGGGCCCAAAAATGAATAAATTACCCTGGGATGGAACTGGGCTCAGTTTTATCTTGCGCCAATCAGTTTGTGTTAATTTGATTAAATGCAAATCTTTTTAGGAATGTGCTCCGTACAGGCAGACATAACAGCTATATCATGTATAAGGACCTTGCCACTCCATCTTTAAATAGATTTGCTTTACATAGAAAGGCTGGCCAGTAATACTTCTCAGGCTGTTCTCATTGTGTTTTAATTGTTTCTACTCCCCAACTGTATATATATATATATATATATATATATATATATATATACACACACACATATATATTTCTGTCCACTAATTTATGTTGGTTGAGCTTGTTCTCTGATTTGATTTCATCCTTCCTGTAGGCGATGAACACACCTGATCTGAGAGTAAAGCGGTTTAATGTGAAATATCTGACATATATCATTTCATCTGAGAGTCATAAACAAGCTTTTTGGCATCTTAGTTTGCATTTTTGTGTCTTTCCAGTTTTATTTCAACACAAACATTTGTTAAACTGTCTGGCCTCACTGACCTTTGACCTCAGCGATAGTCCCTTGTCATGTTGCTGAACTGAAAGCGTTGACCTTCACCCTTTTTGCAGACTGTTGACCTCTCATGTCTCTTCCCTCGTTCCCTCCTCCCCCTTTGCTGTCTTTCCTCTCCATCTCCCTCTCTGCTTCCTCCAGGGTGACCGGATGGACAGGGAGGCGATGAAGTGCCAGGTCCTGACCGTTTCCAACCACAGCTGTGAGAGTCTGACTCTGGTTGGAAACACTCTGGAGTGCACCGTTCCCACCGAGCTGCAGGCCGTCCCCCCCAGGGAGCTGCAGGTGGAGGTGAGACACGCCTGAAGTCTACGCTCACACATATCCACCTCAACCTTCCAAACATGTCGTTTTGGCTTTTAGTCCCTTTATCGGCATTATTATTTTCTCATCTGGTTAAACTTTGTTTAACAGCTCACTGACAGAAACACACAAATTATTGCTGTGTGGAGATACACAGGTGCTCACACCTCAAGTCGGTCAACAACAATTAAATTAAAACAGCCTTTAGTTTATACAACCACCCAGCCCACCACAAATAAACATCCACACCCAACACTCACACATAGATAAACACACATATTGCCTGAATAGACTTCTTGTTCCACTTTTCCTGCATGGGGAAAGCTTCAGTGCGTGTTTGAAGACAGTGCAGAGTGTGTGTGTGTGTGTGTGTGTGTGTGTGTGTGTGTGTGTGTGTGTGTGTGTGTGTGTGTGTGTGTGTGTGTGTGTCAGGGTGTGTTCAACAGTTTGTTGATGATCAGGTTTATTCACTTTGCATGTCACTGAATTAGCTCATTGTCCTTTTGAAGTTTAGACCACAGGAAGATGCTATCAGGTCTATTTCTCAGTCATAAGTGGTGACAACAGTCAATCACATAATAATGATAATTATATAATGATGATAATAGAAGAAGAAAACAAATAACAATTTCCAAGTGTGGAAACAAAATATGGCTCATAAAATGACATGAAATTTTAACGCATGAAAACAGAAAATGGCATTTTCACAAGTGACTGGCTTTTTTCACATGTGGATTAGAATTTCCGCATGTGGAAACAGCTTCTGCGTCGCGTAGCATAAATACAATTCAACTGTCCTCTTTTTGAGGATGTTATTTCAAAGTGTAGTCATTTCAAAATCCTTTGAAATGCACTGATGCCTTGCCTGATGCTTTCATATGATAACAACACTTTCACCAACGTTAGGTATAAGATGTAATTTACCTGTTAGATGACAGACTAAAAGAAAATTCACCCAAAACTACAAGTTGGTCCAACTGGCTGTGAGATCACAGACCAATGTGTTTTAATCTACAAATGTTTAAATGTTCCAGTAAAGGATGAAAATGACGGCAGAAACGTTGGTTAGCTGATCTCATATAGTATCTTCACAATGCAGATCATCCACCAAGTGTCCACCTGGAAGTGACCTGGAAAAAAAAAATCTTAAAGGCATAAAAAAAAATCTTAAAGGCACACAACATGAGATCACATGACTCCTTTTCAACATAAAAGCCTACTACGAGCACAAACACTTGTGAAACCAAGACTAGTCGTGTCTTGAAGAGGTTGTTGACGTTCAATCAGATATTGTGTATCAGACGTTTGCTCTGAGACACAATATCTGATTGAACGTCAACAACCTCTATCAATCAGATATTGTGTATCAGACGTTTGCTCTGAGACAAGTGGATCCAATACAGCAGAGATCCACAAAGCCTCTTATCATGCATTTATATGAGAACTCCCCTCTGTTTGTGTTACGGGGCCTACAAGAGGAATTTTAGCAATAAAAGGTATCATATAGTATCCCAGCACCTGCTTCTGAGGAGGAGGAGGCTGACTCACCACAGAGTGACATCATAACACACAGTGAGGACAGACGGACAGAGTCTGTGCTGAGTTACTTGTTTAATAGTCAGGATTATTTTCATTTCATTTAGTGTGTTTGATTAAATTCAACATAGTACACATTAGTCATCTTTTTTATTGAGACTTAATTCAAAATGTCGCCTGTCTTTATTCATTTGATTCCAGGTTTGACAGTAATAAAACACAAAGTGAAGACCGACTTCACTGCGTGAGCTCTCTTGAGGCAGAAACAGGATCGTTCTGCCATCGGCCACTCTGAGCTCTTCATTCCGCGCCGTGGGAGATTCACGGAAAACACCACATTCCTTTGGCGTTCCAGATCGTTTACTGGAGACTTCAATAACTCTCCTGTCCTAATGCACTCTCCTTATAAAAAACAGCTCGGGGAGAATTTATTACACGGCGCGTTGAGTGAGAGGGCTCAGCATCCAGCTGTCTTGTCACTTGAATATAAGTCAAGCGTCCTCTGAGTCGTGAGAAGAGGACGTACGCTGTAGAACTGTCAGAGGAAACTAACACACACACACAGTCTTTAATTAATGATGAGGCAGTTTAGACAGGATATCATTTTTAGGTTTAACTGCTGTGACTTAACTAGTTGAAAAAATATGTCAGTGATTATAAAACATTAACAGTGTTTATTAACTTAACACCTCCTGAAAATCTTGTTTTACCGACCTCCACTGGTTTACTTGCTCTCCTTGCTGCAGTCATGTTGCATCCAGTCGCAGGAGCTTTTGATGGAGCCATCCAACTTACTATGACCTTTATATTAATCAGTAAATACATATAAACTCACTGAAGTTTGTCATAACTTGTGCTCCATACTAAAAAATCCATTTGGAATGAAAAAAAAGGAACAAAAAACTGCTATCTTTTGTGTCTTTTAATTCCAGTCTCTTTGCACGCAGTATTTCAATTCTTTCTGTGGATATCTGGCCAAAACGTACATACCGCAGCCCCATGTCAACGCGTTTCCAGCAGCTAAATTGGAGTCTGACAGCAGGAAACGTTTCAGTGAATATCAGGTTTTGGTGTCAGAAAAAATAGAGAGCTTCAAGGACAACATGTTGGACCAATATTTAGCAAGAATACAGAGAGAAAGAGGTGGAAAGGCCAAGTTCTGTACCCAAAATAGACCGGGATACTATGCAGGAACAAGAGGAGTTATGATTTGAGTGGGAGGTTGAGGGTCATTTTACACTGAATGGCTAAATCCTTCACTTTCCCTTCTTTTAGTTTGATTAATCCTATTTTCCTCTAATATCCAATCGGAAAGATAGTGACACTGACGCTTTGGGATTCCCAACTCATCAGATGCTGATGCTGTGGATAGGTCGTCCGCCATCCAAAAGTGCCAGTATTTAACTAGTGGGGGACACAAAGCTTCAGTTTGAAGAGTTGGGAGTGAGCCTCAAACGTCAACCATCTCACCAACAGGCGCTCTAAGTTCTTGAGCAATTGTGTGAAGTTGAAAGGGCATTCATGGAAACAAAGGAAACTTACCTACTGTAAATTTCTCGTATTTGTGAACATTTTCTGGAAGCTTACGTATGCGGACGAACAGAGCAGTGCTACCACGAATCATGGGGGGCCAAGAGGCATCAGAAAGTGTGCTGGAGTGCGTAACAGAGGCATAAATGAGCCTTAGGGGAAAAAGAAGTGCGTTGAACATCCCGAATCATAATGAAACTTTTGTGTTCTGGGAGGTGCTCAAGACTTGTCGCATCATTTTTGCAGCAAACAGCCACCAAGCTAGTCAAATGAGTTTCGATAAGACCTTTATGACACAGACTAATATGACATGCCGAGCCTCAGACGTCCTCGTGTGGTCCTTAAAGATAACACCGCCCGCCTTCTGGTGAGGCAGCGTCGCACTTCCAACCCGACGTTATCAGCCCCATCGCTGTTGACTTGTGAACTGGCCTTCAGAGGAGAGCCTCTATCTCAGGGGATGGTCAGCCAATATCCCTCACGCACACACTCACGTATCCCCTATCTCTAGACATGCCAGCATACACACTCATACACACACAAGCACCATCCCATCTGCAGGAGAAACCTCATTTCCACTAAACCTAATAATGGCAAAAGCAATGTCACTGATGTAATCTGCCTCCAGACCGAGGCAACAGTCCGTGTGTGTGTGTGTGTGTGTGTGTGTGTGTGTGTGTGTGTGTGCGTGTGTGCGTGTATGTCTGTGGCTGTGTGTGCATGCGTGTGTTATTGCATACCATATGTCTGAATGCCAGTTGGATGCCTTTTAAATGCTTGTATGTGCACCACCATGTATGCCATGCATGACATACTCTGAGTGTCATGTGTACAGTGGTAGCCTCTGTTTATCCAGCAGATGCCTTCATGCTGCCCGTCAGAGTTCAGACAGAGACACACTTTCTTTAAATGATGCAATTAGGGGAAAACAAGGCAGCGTGTAGGTGAACACGTCCACATGAACTTCAATTAAGTCTCTAACATTAAGCGTCAGGTCCTTCACAGTCAGTGACCTCCTGAAGTCTGTGACCGGAGACATCCACAGACACTTGCTTTGTCAGGCCTGTGCTGCTGCAATCACTGCTTCATGCTCGTCTCAGGCTCGATTTCACTTCGTGCCTCCAGTCGACTCTTCAGAGACGCTCAGTAAGAAGCTAGAATGGAAGTCAGTAGAGCGCATACCTCCGCCAAGGCCAAACATTTCCCCTTTGATGCTCACTCATTATCAAAATTCTTGTATTTTTATCCGATTACAAATTTAAAAAATGATTTAAAAATGTGGCACTCTGATGCAGCATGCAATCTGCAAAGTAGCTAGTCACTAAAGTTATCAGAAAGAAAGAGGTGCAGCAAAAAATTACAGTCATTTCCTTCCAAGCTGTAGCGGAGTGGAAGACAATGGAGATGCTGAAATACCTCATACCTACCTTTAGTAAGTAATATTCAAGAGTAGGATTGAGAATATACTGTATAATAAATCCTAAAAGTTAAATGAAATCTACACTATGGACACAAAAATGAGCCTAAACCACCCAGACGATTCAATGACGTCAGGTCTGTTGAGCTGAGATTCAGACCCCGACACTAAATCTTTACCAGCGCTTAAGTAACTGAATCTGACCTCTGACCTCAGTATGGATGGAGGGCAGTTCAATAGTAATTACTGGTGTTATTAAGATTCACGTCCTTAAACTCCATCACATCCCTTCACTTCTTTCAGTGGCGCCAGGCGGACTCCATCAGGCACCTGGGCAAGGTGACGCTGGCTCAGGAGCCGGACTACACCGGCCTCATCGTGGGCTGCGTGTGCGTCAGCCTGCTGCTGCTCGGGCTGGGAACTCTGCTCATGTGGAGGAGGAACAAACACATCGATGGTAAGTGCAGAGATGTCGGGTTGTGGCGCGGGTCACAGGGTCAAAGGTCAGTTTGATCCTGCAGTCTACACAGTTGTGACATCCTCAACTCAGACAGTGACCGACTGGCATTGATTTCACAAGACTTTGTAATGTTATCTGCTCTGATATGTTATCTGATATGTGTTCATCAGATGCTACAGTCAGGTCAAGTATGATAAGTTTTATGAAATATCTGGCAGGATGTTTGCAAATTGATTACAGTTTAAATGCAAAAAAGAGAAAAAATGTGTAGATTTTAAAAATCTGCCAACAAGAATGAAATATGTGAGTGAATCAAGATGAAAGTGATTTACAAACATCAGAGTATGATATATGTGCTTGGTTGACCTGTACCACAAATAACAGGAATGTAAAGATATGAGGCATTAAAACAGAATACATTATGCATGTGTACAGTATGTAGTATCAGTCATAGTTTCAAGAAGTTTTTTTACAATTTGAAGATGTAGAACCAAACATTGAATTGACCCTGGTGTGTTAGCCATTTGTGTGTGTGTGTGGGTTTGTGTGTGTGCGTGTGTGTGTGTGTGTGCTCGTCCATTTGCATACCCACAAAAGGAGTCGAGTGTGTCTTTTGTGACCTGTGCGCATGTGTGTCTGCTGGGGTTTTGTTTTTGCCTGGTGGGTTTACAGGACGTTCGTGCGTGGGGCACACTGGTGAACTGCTTCGCCTTTCTTAGTAACGCTCTTATCTCTCCCCCTCTCCTCCTCTGTCTCATTCCTCCTCCTTCCCTTTCTCTCTATCTCATCATCCCGCCCCTCCCTCTCACCTTTCCCTCTATGCACTCCTCCTTCACCCCTTCCCTCTGTCTTCCACTCTAGATCTGTCTGAGGTGTGGTATGATGGCCGGGGTCACATCCAGCATCTGGACAGGCTGGCTAACGCGAGGAGCGTCAGCCCCACTAACGAAATGGTCTCCCACGAGTCAGTCGACTATAGAACAACCCTGCTGGAGGGTACGTCAACCAGATAAGCCCCTCCCCTTCCCCACACCCCTCCTCCCTCCCTCCCATCTACCTGCTTCCCTCCCTCCCATCTACCTGCTTCCCTCCCTGTGGGGCTGAACACTGTGCTAGTGGTGCATGCCTAAGACAATATGAACTAACACCTGTAGCCTTCAGGACACATGTTTTTGATATATTTCAAATCATTTTGGTGTTTTGTTTTTTTTGTTTGTTTTTTTTTTATCAGAAGCTGATCAGAATCTTCCATGTGGCCAGTGTAGATCATCATAACTCCCGTGCCAACTCACGACTTCTATTCATGTCAAAACTCACGTTCCCCCTCATCAGTTATATGTCAGGCACATTTAAAAACACAGCCACAATATACACACTGTTGGAATCACTGGAAATTTATCTTTCTTTTGCAGTCGTGTCGTGATCTTCAGAGCAAATAGACAAACATAAATTTGCTCAAAATTCAAGTTAGGAACAACTTTCCCAAGATCTTTCCCACTAATCATCATTATGAGACTGAGCTGAAAAAAGGAGGCACTGCTTCAGCAATTCTTAGCGGAGATCTGGACCGAAAATATCCAGTGAGCCAATTCCCAAAGAAACGTGAAAGGGCAGCACATCTCAAATGTCTTCTTTAGATGTTATCAAAGAGCAGAATTAATGAGCATTAGATCAAGAATATGCTATAAAAAGGCTTTTAACAAACACCACAGAGCTGCAGAATAAATGATAATCTCTGTGGAGTAGGTTACACATCGTGATCAGAATAATACACCCGTGATTCCTAGAAAAAGTTGCAGTGTAAAGCACAAATAAGACAAAATTTGATGATTTGATAACCCTTGGTGCCACGTACTCAATTGAAAACAGCACAAAGACAATGTATCTAATGTTTTACTTCATCAGTGTTATTGATTCTTGTAAATACAGGCTGATTCATCCAAACTTTTTTATAAACAGTGTTGTGCTTACTAGTGGGACTTTGCAGAACATAAATGTTGAAAGTCAGTTTGTATGACCCAAAGTAACCTTTTGGTGCTATTGCCTGTTGCTTCAAACATGCTGATATTGAACATCATGCCCTCCCTTCTCTCCAGACAATGATCTGTCATTTTACCTCCAGTGGAAAGGAAATAAGGAAAAGCACTTCTGCTTGTTCACCTGTCATATCTAAGAAATTTTGACCAGTTCTTAGTATCAGCACAGTAGAAAATCTGCCAGTGAGACATGGATTTCAGAGCCTGTGTTCAGAGTCGCCTGTGGTTTTGGTTTTCTAAGCTTGAATCCTGGGGGCGATAAAGGGGCTCCATGTATTCTGATCCTGAGTGTGATGGGCAAAGTAATTCTCCTGCTGCTAAAAAGTGACTTGGAGGCTTCAAATCTGAGATGGTAGACTTACTAATGAACGAATGCTTGTCCTCAGGGAGAGCTGCGGTGTAGATCGGTGGCTGTAAATGTATTATAGTCCTCCTGTGTGTCTGTATGTAAGATTTGCCTGCATTTATTTTCACATCAGCGGAGAAATCAGAAACTTTGCTTTTCCAGCTCAGCTCCCCTCCACCGCAGTGTCAAGTTGCTCTCTGCCTTTGTAGCTGCCCCTTTCTGATCATGTAACACACCTTGACTTCTGGAGGCCCTGCTGATACAGTCGCTGATCTTTGACCCCCTCCATCTCCTTTGCTACTCCAGATCAGGGCAACGACAGGCCCGAGACATGCAGGGGGGCTCCTCCAATCTACGGCGGCAATGGGGAGCTGCTATCTCCCAGACTGGGGGCGCTGGGTGGTGGGATCAGTTTGGGGATGGATGGCGAGTTGGTGTCACCCCTACTGATGGCCCCGGTCCACATCGACCCATCCTGCCTCCACCCAGACCTGCTGACTGAGGTGCAACATGTGGTGATCGCCAGGGAGCAGCTGCTGCTCCACCTCAACCAGGTCATCGGCAGAGGTCAGTCCAAAAAATACTACATTTACTGTTAAAACACTATTTTTGAAAATGAAACAACACAGGGTCTCTCCATTTTGAGATAGATTCTTGGTAGGACCTTACTGTAGTGTTTCCGCTTTCACCATATTTTCTGTTGATGAAGTAATTTATTTTGTTATAGAGGTATTTTTTGTCTATTCATCAATACTACTTCCCCTATTAGCTACCCAGTTCATCCACTATGAACTCTAAACATGGCAGATGCAAAAAGATAATCATCATTCCCTGTGCATTTCCAGGCAAAAAAGCTTTTTTCTTTTCCCCAAGAAGTAGCTAATGGCTGGTCAATGTGCAAAATAAAGCAGCAAAGCAGACATTTATGTATTTGAAAACGTTATATATGAAGATCCAGTCAATACAAACTGCTGTAACCAAGCCTTTAGAGCATTTATGCAGAGCTGTTCGATCATTAGTCCAAGTGCCAGCGTAGCCAAAAATGCCAGAGCCTATTGAGGGCATGCAGCGCTTTTGATGCTCTGTTATCATCGAAGAATGCATTAAAGAGCCTCAAGAGGCGGATTAAATCTTTTTTATAGCAGCTACAAATGGATGAGCACGATCATAAATGAGGAGGAAATAAACTACAAGAGATAAATAATTCAGTAAAGCATTAAATATTGTCTGACAAATCACTGTTGGGATTGAAATCACTATTCTATGAACCCTGATGTACTGTAGACCATCAGTGTGTTCATGCACATGTGCAGCTATAGTTAACCTACTGAAACACTCCACAGACTCACTCAGGATAGTAGCTGCCACTGTTGTCCAGCTTCAGGTGTGTTCCTGCATCGTGTAGGACGAGCTGTACATTGTGGAAATATATTTATTCCCAATCGTCTAGTTGTCATCGCGTATTTGTAACCGTTTCATGATAATATTCATCTAACTGATTCATCTTTCCTACATTGTTTTAATCCTGCAAATACCACATATGTTTTTGCATTAAGAAAAATGCAAAAAGTACAAAAAAAAGAAAAGACCATATGCTTGAGTGTGCGATGGCAATTAGCCGTTGGGTGCTGGTGGGTACAAACACCAAGGGAAGGGTTGATCCTGGAAGCCTTGAAGGTAAAGGGGAAAAAAAATGTTACGATTGGTAGCAGCATGATCGAGTCCTCCAGACAACTGCAGACACATTTAGCATCACAAAAAAAAAAAATCACATTTGTTACTTCTGACTTTAGGTGCTAAATACATTTGTTACAGTACAATTCATGATGGGATTGCAGCTGATGTGGAATGATACTATCATCTCAGATTAAATTTGGGATTTATGTAAAGCTACACAAAAGCTTGAGTCAACCTCAAAGAGCTTAATTGCCCGCTTTATCAAACCGCAAGCTTGACACGCAGACAGAAAATCACCTCATATAGTGGTGCTTAAGTAGGCGGGTCAGACCCATGGATCAAATTTAACGTCAAGAGGAGAAAGACCCCCAAAACCCCTTCATGTCACAGAGAACAGCCCTCTGCCCCCTCAGCTGAATTATCCCCTGAAGAAAAGAGCCTGGATTTCGAGGCAGGATTTTTTTTCTTAAGTGGCGTAGGATGATTTGTTCACAGCTAGTATTCCCAGGGTCCATTGTTGGGAGTCGTAATCCAACACCGTCAGCCATCTGCGGGGACGTGATAGGAGAACGCCGCGCTCATTTTATTCCTGCACCCCTTCCAGACTTGGGCAGGCCCTCGTGTCTTAAGAGATATAATTCAATAAAATGCACAATAACTCAAGGGGGTTTGGCATAGCCTATTAGCTTGTGGGGGTATTAATGAATAAAGCTCCATACTGGGTTTCTCTAGGGGGCAGATTAAGTGCAAGGGTGATGGCAATTTGAGATAATCAGAATTGGCTGTTAAAGGTGTGAAAACAGGCAACACACACGCAAGAGTCAGATATACTTGTTTTAAAACCCAGAATGTGCATGAAATGATGCGTGCACTAAATGCATGAATTCACCTTGATCCCTCTGTGCCAAACTTTAATTTGTATGCATCAGCAGTGGATAGGAACATTTTTTATTTGATCGGGAACTGATGTGATCATGGAGCCAACTGGCTGAACGCATGATCTTAATCATAACAGCGTTGTCGAGAAGACGGCTGCAACAAGCCAAGATGTAAAATCAACATCGCCATGAGCACAAAATCCCTGAACGGCGTGCAGTGTCTCGCAAGTGTAGTTAGTTTGATGGTGTCATTTACGGGCAAGATGTAGAAACTGTTTACTTTCTCATCGGAAAGTACGTTAAACAACAAGTCACGGTAGATCTGATCAGTATCAGGTGACAAGTTGATTGGCCAAGTATGTGCGCGCAAAAAGGAATGTGGTTGTCAGTCGCTCTCAGTCTGCGTCTATGCCGTGCCAAAATAAAAGCACACACTCTGGCGCTCATTACTGTCTAACAAACATGTCCACAAGACCTAAAAAAGCTCAAAAACAATCAAGTCCCAACAAAACAAGAAATCATTGATTCAACCCTTCTGAACAGGTTTGAACGTGAGGTTCTGAAGTCACTGATTCTGACTTATTGTGACTAACACGCCGCGCTGTAACCTGCAGGTCACTTCGGTTGCGTTTTCCACGGAACTCTGCTGGAGCCAGACGGGCAGAAGCAGCACTGTGCCGTCAAGTCCCTGAACCGTGAGTACAAACTCCCTTCACATGTTTAACAAATTCATTGATTGTCACGGCTTTCATTTGTGTTTTACAGTTGATAATTGGAAGCAGATTTTTTTCTGATGAGTGGATGCCTGCAGTTAAGAGACAGAAACATTTGCTTGCACACTTTTGGTGTAAATGTTGCTGTTTGGATTTTAAATAATGCCGTGCTAAACTAGAAGGGTTTTCAAAAGCTTAACAAAAATGCTGCAGATGACCAATTAAAGGAGACATTTCAGGTTTTATATTGTTTCTTATCAGGACTTCCTGAGTCATGACTTCAAATGCAGTTCTTGCTTTTCCCTCAAAACACACACACGCGCACACACACACACACACACACGCCACACACACTCAGCACTCTCAGCACACTCTCCCCTTGTCCAAACGTATTCACATCCAGTCACAGTTATTCCCTCCTCTGTCTGCTTATATTGCATACTTATTGTATGATATCATGAGGCTCCAATAGCATTAAGGATCTCATCTCATCAGAGCCCTGATTTCTTTTCGGCGGAGCTGATGGTGATGAATGAGCGTCCGATGGTGAGGACGGCATTAGGGTCCCCCCTAATTGTGTAACCTGTCAGTTGGAGGAGGGAGATTGATGCTGGAGTAATGTGGAGGAAAGCTCAGTGCAGAACCTACAGCAGGGCTGGGATGAACTCGACCTGCCGGGGTTTTGTCCTCTGGGATTTGGACCTTTTATTAATGTAATGGAGTTTAGTGATTTCTCTGGACGCCATGTCATTGTCTTTTTGCCTTCTTTTGTTATGTTTGGGATGACTGTTTAAGACGAGGAGCTGAAAGTAGAAGAGCCAAAGACACATACTGTATTTCTAGAATGATGAGGGTATGACCCTCCACACGACGATAATGTAATTTTCCTCCTTAATTTTCACATTGAGGCTCTGAAATCAAATGTCAGCTCTTTCTATCTTTGGGGGGTCTAACCTCAGCTGAAGGGCCAATCAGCTGCTTTACTCAAGACATGAAGAGCTTCCATCTCTAACCAGATTACAGCTGAGTCAGTGCGGCCAAAGTGCGGGACATCAGAGGCAGGGATGCAATTGGCAAATGGGAGTTCGGCGTGGGTCAGGTCTGGGTGAGGACATTCAGGGAGTTTCATCATCATCCTTTTTCCCTGAAGATACATAAGGAATTACCTCCAGGATGATGTCAATTCTCCAGAGTCTCTGCTTGTCTCCCTGTGGAATGAATCTTTCTTCATCTCCAAAATGTTCATGTCTTTCTGTTTTCTTCTTTTTTTTTTTCTTTAAAGGCATCACAGATCTGGAGGAGGTGTCCCAGTTCCTGAAGGAGGGGATCATCATGAAGGACTTCAGCCACCCCAACGTTCTCTCTCTGCTGGGAATCTGCCTGCCGCCGGAGGGTTCCCCACTGGTGGTCCTGCCCTACATGAAGCACGGCGACCTGCGCAACTTCATCCGCGATGAGGGACACGTATGTACACTAACATACATACATGTATTTTGTGATTTATTCACTGGCTTTTACAATACATATTGATACAGTTCATGGCCCCTTGTTCAAATTGTATTAAGATCATGTGCAAAACAGTGATTGCAGCAGAGAGTCCAGTCATTGCATCACACGTTTAAACAAAAATGATTTCAGACCAAGTCAGCGGTTTGGTCTCACAGTCCTCTGATGGTTCTGTCTCCTACAGAACCCGACAGTAAAGGACCTGATGGGCTTCGGACTGCAGGTTGCCAGAGGGATGGAGTACCTGGCCAGCAAGAAGTTTGTCCACAGAGACCTAGCTGCCAGGAACTGCATGTGAGTTCACATTCATTCAGGCAATATCTCGTGAGCATGTACAGCAAGGTCCAATAGATGAGACCAAAATAGAATGAAATACAGGAAGGAAAGAAAGGGGAACAAAGGAGAACAAGAAAAGAATATACAACAGATCAAGGTAAAACTGAAGGGCGGGACCAAAGTGAGAAAAAGAGATTGTGGTTCAAATGAATAGAAGAGAGCGTAATTTCTTGTTTGTCCTGACAGGCTGGATGAGAGCTACACGGTGAAGGTGGCGGACTTCGGCCTTGCCAGAGACGTTTATGATAAAGAGTACTACAGCGTCCACAACAAGAGTGGAGTCAAGCTGCCCGTTAAATGGATGGCCCTGGAGAGCCTGCAGACACACAAGTTCACCACCAAGTCAGACGTGGTGAGGACCGTAATGGAAAATTGTGATTTTGGACCACTTTTTTCATTTCACGCTCTCTTCACTCAAATCATTTCTTGTTTTTTTTTTTTTTCCCACAGTGGTCATTTGGAGTGTTGCTATGGGAACTGATGACCCGTGGAGCCCCACCCTATTCTGATGTGAACTCCTTCGACATCACCGTGTTCCTGCTGCAGGGGAGGAGGCTGCTGCAGCCCGAGTTCTGCCCCGACGCCCTGTACGCACACACACACACACACACACACACATACACTCATACTCACATCTATTAAAATATACATACTTTACACCTGTCATTCATGTCCTCTAGCAAAGTGCCACGGCTCAGTTAGTGTGAGCGAGGAGAGCTGCACTTAAATACAACATGAAGAAAGAGCTAGAGTCTGAAATCAGGGAAAGAGCAGCAGGGGGGGAAAGACTGGAGGAGGTGAAAGAGGTGCACGAGCATTCAAAGGCATAAATAAGAGCCACTCAAGTTTAGGCCATCCATCATCCACCTCAGCGAGAGTCTGAAACACACTCACAGCTCTTCAGTCTCCTCAGTCGAGCGTTACATCTCGTCACAGCCGCGGGTCAAATAAAAGTCACTTTTCTCGCTTCACCACGAAACACAAAGCAAGTTTTGAAATGGAAATCAATGCCAATGCCAGCGTAGTATTTCTTTTTTTTATTTGTCTCCTTTTTGTCGCTAAGCACTTGTTGCCAGCGCTCCAATAAAGCAGCCATCACACAGAACAGAGCCGTGTTGGCAGGGCTGAGCTTTTCTTTATTCGCCTGATTTTTCTGTCAACAAGAGTTGGACTTTTTCAGTTTTCTTTGGAACTGCTTAAAGGCAAGTTTGCCAGGCAAAATCTAGTGATGTGCCGTGTTGAAACCAGGCCGCTTGACTGTTGAAACTTAGTCGATCTTTACGGAACTTCAGTCAGTTAGAAAAAAACGATCTTTCCTGCTGATAAACAAACCGCAGCCACCTGACGCAGCTCAAACATGAGCAGTCTCGGTTTTGTGAGTAATGAGTGATAGACAAAAGCAAAACATGAAGTTATTTATATAAAAATGTCGAATCAAAACACAGGAAAGCGTTGTCGAAACAGCGCATACGGCAAATTCACTCAGCACCACAGTATCTGAGTTGTCCTTATCCATTAAACTCTGACCCAGTGGTTATGTGAAACGAATGCCAAGTGTGATCTCACAGGGTGCAGATAGCGTCATGAGGTACACTGCATGCCTACGGAGTGTGTGTGGAAATTGAAATGGGGAGTGGGAGTGTTCAGGTGAGGGAGGAAGAGGCCCAAAGTTCCCAAGCTGTAAATTAAACGGAGACATCAGGCAGTGATGCACGGCTCCAAACATTCCCGCAATTCTTCACTGCTGATCGTTCACTGGTCGCTTCGCCGATAGCAGTCTCTGGCAGATACTTTGGACGTGTGGTAATGAGGCCATTTTTCTTCATTTCTAACAATGATGAGGTAGCTCTGCCAAGTCATGGAGAGAGAAAGGGAATAATAGAAATATCTGAGAGGTGTCAGCCTCTGACAGGGGGAAAAGCTTTGTCGCAAAATGATTTTTAAAATGATGGATTGTTGGTGTGAAAGCCAAACTTAGCTTTGAGGCACATTGAAATTATTAGCATGCAGTGTGTTTGTGATCTACTGAATCATGAGATGAACTATTAATATCTATTGTGCTAAGTTTCTTTCAAGTTTCAGGGTTGAAATGGTGGCTAACAGTTGATTTATTGTGACATGGAAAAAAACCCTGCTTCAGGAGTCTAAGGAGTCAAAAAGTGTTAGAACTGAAAAAGTTTTTTGATTTATTTTTTTTTTTTTTTTTATCAAATAGAGTGATATAAGCGAGCTAGTTCAGGCAGGCAACTCGAGCTGCACTGATATACACATGACCTTCCCCACCCTGCAGACTCATGTGATGAGGTCGAAGCCTAGAAGCCAAACTCTAACTAGGTTTTGCTGCTCTAATAAAAATTCAAACATGAGGTGCCTGATTGTAATGGTGTAGTGAGTCCAAGTCCAAGGTGATGTCATTGAATTACTAGTTTGTTCAACTAAAAGTCAAAAAGCAGGACATGTTAGAATATAAATCTGAAAAAGCAGTAAACAGTAAAAATTGAGAAGCTGGTAAAAGTTCATCATTTTTGCTTGATACAATTCTTGAATGATTTGCTTAAATGTGCAATATGTAGGAATTTTAGTTTAAAGGAGACATGTTGGCACTGTTTTCCCCCTCCGTCTGAGAGACCCTGTTTTAGCTCCTGTCTCTTTAAGGCCCCCCACCCTGAATACCCAGTCTCCTCTGATTGGACAGTTCACACACATCTGATCCAGCACCTTTAACAACAACAGAGCAGTTGTGCTAAATTAATTAAGAGGAGCTTCTGTTGGTGTAGACTGACCTTTATAACGTTAAAGAACTACACTTACATGCACAAGAACCTGTGCAAGGACAAGAGCGAGAACATACATACTGAACATACAGGACAAAAAAACAAAAACATCATAGGTCCCCTTCAAAAAATGCACAAAACTTATCAATAGAATGTGAAGAAGTAACAGTTTTGACACCATGACAAAGACATATGTGTACTGTGTTGCAGAGGTAGCTACTAAAGTTAGCATCCTAACAGGCTAGCCCAGTGCCTGATAGCATTTCACTTTACGCACTTTTATGAACATGTGACACACAAAAACTCTTGCATCTTATCTATAACTTGATTTTTATTGAGTCTTATTTTACTCCCGTACTTGTAATTTTAGAAACAACATTGCCAAAGAGCTTCGTAAGAAGTTAGATTTCCCAATAAAAGGCACTTTTGTGAAACAAACCCATAGAAGCACAGTTAATACTTCTTTATCTGAAATATGCAAAAGAAAATATCTTGGCTCTGACTCCTCTCCCCTCCTCCCCCTTCCAGCTACACGGTGATGATCGAGTGCTGGCACCCAAAGCCGGAGCGGCGGCCCTCCTTCTCCGAGCTGGTGTCTCGCATCTCCGCCATCTTCTCCAGCTTCAGCGGCGAGCACTACGTCCTGCTCAACACCACCTACGTCAACATCGACAAGATGAGCCCTTACCCCTCGCTCCTTGCCTCCTCCAGCACCACCGCTTCCTCCACTTCGTCTTCCCTGTCCGACCCCTCCACCTCCACATCCCTGCCGAACCAGTCCCACCTCTTTTGCCACGTGGAGCGAGACTGCTGCACCTGAGAGAGGAATTTTGAGGGAAGAGCGACAGGTGGAAAAAAGATGCAGAAACTGAGAAAGAGAGCAAGGAAGAAAGCAATGAGGTGATGAAGAACTACTGTATGTACTTGCCAAACACTGGACACTGTATGCTGAGGGTAAAAACCACAGCTGTTGCAGCTTTGACTGTTCAATCAATGTACATAGACCATCAACCTTTGACGTTCTCAAGCATCCCTGAATGACCTTATCGACCTCGGTCGACCTTTCGGACCTTTCTTCGACCCCAGGGAGCATGAGGTCAGCTTTCCCGTGTCCTCTACAAGACAATTACCAGGCCCAGGAACTCCCCCTCGAAGCACAACACTACAAGTCAAACACCCACTAAGTCTCATCGACTGTGCCCATGCAGGAGGAGGATGGATTTTCTCTTTCCGCTCTCCTCTTGGGTGGCATGTGCTTCGATACGCGGACGTGGCTCCAACCTTCCCTGCTGTCTGTAATGTGAATGTTTGACAAATGGCCATGTATTGTGTCACACCTCCACACGCCGTAAACAAGACTATATGCCACCCCATACCTGAGAGAACGAAGCCTGTTTTTGATAGATGGCGCCGCCTCGGGTGAGTAAACCGAGGCTCTCTGGAGGTCGGTAACATGGGAAGGACAGTGTAGGTGTGAGGTGGGATGTGTGCAGTTCACTGGATGCTTTATTTGTATAACTATCTTTGGGCGATTAGCTTTTGATGTGCTTGGAGGAAGAAAAAAAAGTCTTGCAGCCTCGCCGTGACTCACCTGTGTGACAGCCCCAGATGTTTCCAGTGAAAATGATTAGGAGTGTCTTTTATTTTCCTATTTGTATGCAAAAATCTAAAATGTCTCGTCGCGTCACAACAGCACAGCTCTTACAACGTGTACAAACTTGAGAGCTTTGAGGATTCCTTGGAAAGAAGAAAGAAAACAAATGAGAACCATGTCCTGGGGATTTTCTGTCAGTTGACGAACTGTATATAACTTGCATTTATTGACAGAGAACATGCTGTAACTGTTAAAAAAGAATACCTAGACAAATATGAGGGTTTTGCAGTCAAACCCTTAGACGGCTTAAGGTTTATCTGTTTTGTAAATTGAATAACCTTTGGTCAAATTGCTATCAAAGAGCTTTGTGTTCCCTGAAGCTTTCACCAAGAGCCTCAACTAAAGGTTTTACCTCAAAAGGCCCCTGCGTTCATCTGGCTTTATTATGTTACTACCAGTGAGAGCTGAACACAAAAAAGTTGAGACGCTGTGCAGAATGTGAATTAAAACAGAATGCTATCTTTTGCAAACAAACTTTTTTTTTACTGATGACAGTTTTACAAAGTGTTCCTGAGCCCATTTAGTAATCTTCTTTGTTCAATCCTGTGTTTCACAAAGCGGTGAACCTCGCCCCTGCCTTGCTTGTGACACGACACAATAACAGAGCCTTTCGAGGATGCGCCTTTCACGCCCAATCATGATTATTTTATCGGTTACCAATGAACCTGTTTACCTGTTGAATGTTCCAAATAGGTGTTTCTGGAGCATTCCACAGTCTTGTTTTGCTTCTGTCCCAGCTTGTTTGAATCAGGCAAAGCATTATATTGTCTTTGCTCTGTTTTCAATATGTCAAAAAGGGACTAGTAAATGATCATCTTCTGATTTATTTGTGTTTTACACAGCATCCCAACTTTTTTGGAATCAGGATAACTGAGTCATTATGAAGAATATTCTCATGTTAAAAGAATATGCCAGTGTGTTAGCAAATTTTAGTTTCTTTGCCGTTAATACTTTGCAACTTACACTTCAGTTTACCATTTTTAAGGCAGCCATTGGCCTCCATTCATTTCTGTACAGAAAAAAAATCTGATTTTTGAAACTTGCTTGACTTAAAGCATATGTCCATAAATTATGAGGCAAGAGCAGTGACAGTATATTTTGACACTGAAAACAATCCTCAACTGAAAAAGGAAAGAATATATTATTAAATGGCATATTGAACCAAATATTTGGCACGGAAAAAGTTATGTCATTGTTAGTTATTACAAAATTAAACGCAGAAAAAAGTTATGTCAGTGTTATAGTCGGTGATATATTATTGTTGTATGGTAATATATTTAAAGTGCAGATAGATTTCTTGTATGTGCACCAATTTATATCATACTGCAGTATTATTTATAATCATTATTATATTGTGATATATTTTTGGTTAAGGTGATGAAACATGTATTCAAAATAAATTAGATAAAAACCTGTACTAATTTCCATGCAGATTTTACATATTTGACGATAATATGATAGAAAAAAGCCAAATGTCTTTTTCCCTGAGCCTATTTTTTACATGAGATACACTATAATGGATTGCACAAATGAAATTTCAAGAGTCTGATTTACATATTTTACAGAAATGGAATGGAAACCAATGGCTAAAAACAACATATTATCTAAGACACTTAAGCCTCATTAACTGTCGTGCAAAGTAAACAATATCTTTCAACTAAAACTTGCAAAGCACTGATATGCTCAACTCCCCTTTTTATGTTTTTTTTTTTTTTTTGTGTAGCAGATTATGTTTTTGTTTTTGTTTTTATCTGAATGGCTGCTGATGTGACTGGGCCATTCACGGACAGGTATGAATGTTTGCTATGACAAGAAAATTGCTGTACTATATTTTTGTATTGATAATGAGCCTGAGACCGGTGGTGAGTGCCACGAACAATGAACAAAGCCACCGTATCGACCATTTGTTTTCAAGACGAACCACTGCCATTTTTGTAAATACAGAGAGGGGATCGTAGGGATGTGTGTGGGAGCTGCACATCTGTCTGCTTAACATGTGGGTGGAGGCTCATTCAACTTCTGATCATTACTGCAAGATCTGCTGTCACTTTGGTCACGTGATTCTCCACCAAATTGTCTGTGCTTAACACTGTATGTTCCGTGTGTTGGTGTTTGTATGATTTTGTTGTCCATAAAGAAATCCTGAAGGTACATGTTCCTAAGTAATGTAAAATCAACTTTGTCAGTGTAATAAAGCTATACAATCAGAGTTTGCTCCTGTTTCTTTGCGTCCTATGTTTTAGCAGCTATGACAGCCGTGTTAATGTTATAGAACAAACCTGCCCCTGAGGCCAACGTAAAGCACAAGTACATGTTGTTTAAATTACTACCTGCCCACATAGTTTATACCTGCATCATGCTTTCCATAGGTGGGTGTTTTACAGTTCCTGTGCTGTGTGTTTCCATACCGTTCCATTGTGCAATCGCCAGGTGTTGGTTTATAAAGACAAAAAGCTGATTCCATTGAATTATTGCAGATGGTGCACAGATGGCGTAATTGGACATACAGTAATATTATAATTTGATCTGGTAGTTTACTGATGGGAGGACAGCTCAGAGATTACTTTTTACGTTTGGAATCAGAAAGTGGTCTACCAAAAGGAAAGAGGGTAGATTACCTCAACCTGGACTGAACCCAGGGGATTATTCTGCCCCAGTTCCAAGGGATAGTCTCTATACTACAATGACACTCTGAGCAGGTCAGTCTCTGAATCCATAAAGTTTCAGAGACATGGAGACACTTTACTGCAGGTTTACAGTTTCCTATCATATCTTCAGCTGTTCTATCAATAAAGCCAATCAAGGCCAAAAAAAAAAAATAATAAGCACCTCTTTCATTGTTATTATGCTTTTATACAAAGGTTTGACTCAGGCACATTCACAACAAAAGCCTAGGTTGCATTTTGGCGAGAGTTTTGCTTTAAGTGAGCACCAGTCAAAAGCCTAATACAACAATGTGGGAAATATCTTGGAAATATGGCATTTATGTTTGTGTCATGTACAATTTAAGGAAGGTTACAGCTTTCTCATTACGCCACTCAAACCAGATGTTTCAGTCTGTTGACATTTTTCGTCTTCATGAACGTAATTTTTTCTTCTGTCGCATTTTGCTGGGCCCACTCGTGTTTTAATGCACAAATTGAAACTGTGAACAGGAAGGTGAACAGAAATCCAACCAATGCCACACTGAAGTATTTTAAGGAGAAACCTCTCAATGCCATTAAACCTTCCACCTCTCAAAGGTTTAAAAGCCCAAGAAAACCCTCATAATTTCGACAAAGACAGATGATTATTTGTCCTCGTGCTACGTCAACACACTCACATGCTTGCACAACATTTTGAGGACCCAGTCCTTGCCTTTTGTGCCTGCCTTTGTTCACAGGATTTCACCCTTTTTTGTTCCCATGTGCTGGTGGTGACCTCTGACCCTTCACCTCCAGCTCCCCTCTTTTCTTTTGAACCCTAGAAGCGCTGTGGTCTAGACTTTCCCCCTCCCTCTGTCGCACTGAGCCATGACCGTGGCTTTCAGGACAGGTTGTCCTTTTGCAGTTGCTTGGCGACACCGTGCAGTATATGGTCTCACTTACAAGAACCTCGTCTGTAGAGGAACAAGGCCCCTCTCTGGTCCTGTCTTCACTGACCTCCTAGACTGTTGTGCAGTAATCATCAGAAAAACAACCACATGGGTCGTCTGTCAAAAGCTCTCAATACGACTGATATTTTCACGTCTTGTTAGGATGTGGCCTCTAGTGGCTGTAGTAATTCTTATGGCAGCAAAGGAGGAAGTCAGGTGAAATAGAATAAAGAGTGGTAAAGTCCACATAGAGAGCTCAGGGTGGACAGTTGGGTTAAACTTGCACAGGACTTTCACCCAGGAGACTGATGATTGTACCCAGTGTGAAACCAGAAGCCAAGGGTGAGTTCTTCAAACTAACTAATGTAATTTCACTTTTTTTGCTTTAACTTAATCGTTCAGAATTAAAACCTGATTCCACCGTTAACTACATCATTGCAATATTCTTTGTTCTGTCACTGGGCTGGATTTTTTTACCAGCAAGATGAAGGTCAAATTATAGCACCAAAGAACACATCTGCCATTGCGCAGTCAAACACAAGGAGGCTTTTCTTCTCCGGTAGACATGCCCAGGGTTCAGCGGAGCAACTGAAACAACTGATGGGCAAAGAAGGTGAGGAAGGACAGTGATAGAAACCAAGGTAAAGCCAGAGTGAACGGAAGGGCATTCACGCAACGGAGAGTCCTCCGGTGTTGTGTCGAAATGTTTTCCCCCATTGATGTGTGTTTCATCTCGGCACCGGGACTCAAGACGGTTCAAAACTGGTAAGTAAGTAGCAACACCTGCCTACTTACCGATAAGCACTGAGATCAGGATTTAGTCAAACTGGGATTCTTACAGGGTTTTTTGCTTCAGACAGTGGTCAGGCTGCTAGCGTAATTTTTACTCAACCTAACCCATTATTTTTCTTGCCTAAATCGAAACAAAATTGCACCTGTATAAAGGTCCAGTACGTGCATTTTAGCATCAATAAAACACTTCGATATTAAAAGCTGCATGTGAAATATAAAATCTGAAACCTTTACAAATTGGGTGTCATGGCAAGCTATATTGTGTCTTTACTGCACCATGGGTAATGCATTATGGTACAAATCATATTGTTGTTGTTCTGGAAATGTCTGAATAAAGGATGAAAATTCATACTACATTGACAAAATTGATCAAATGGATGCTGTTGAAAATACAAACAAAATGTAAGCTTTGTAAGTGTTTTATCAAAATCTTGAGGACAAGATATGAAGTGAAAGACATATTTTTTAGAAAAACTGAGCAAGAAGGCAAGAAACTAACACAAACTCAGTGCAACAGTTGCTTCATCGCCGCTGAACGTAAAGATTGAAAAATCTTTAGTGAAATGACCGCCCAAGGGCTCTACACTAGAAAAACCATGTGGGTGTGACTCAGAAGATCTGAATTAATTCCTTAATTCCAGAGAAACTTTTCGAAAGCTAAATGTAGAAGGAGTGGTTAACAGTTTCCCAGGTCAGTCCAAGAATCTTCCGCAGTAACGTTCTGTTCTCTCGTAATTCTGTGTAGTAACAGCTGTGTCCTCCAAAAACAAAGGTAGGAAGAAAAGAGGCCTGAGGGCATAAAAGACATGGAATCCCCTCATCTGTCTTATCTACTGGGTGAATCTTATTCATGATCAACAGGCAGAGATAATCTGCTGATTGTTTTTGCACAAAGACTTCATCATAGTTTGTCTTATTAAAGGACAAGTCATGGATTCGCCAATCAACAGAAGAAAAGAACACACCTGAGAAAATTCTCCTTTATGCACTATAAATTTATAGTCAGTCTGAATGAGGATGCTGTTGTCACTGACTCTTTACTTTGAAAATAGTTTTCCTCAGACTTGTAGGTTCTGTAAGTGCGACGACAGCGAGGCTGAGAGAAGCAGATGCAGGTAAGAGGGCTTTGGTGGAATTTTCCAGGCCATCAGGACAACATGCACTATCAGACGTAGTTATCTTCCACCTCGCTGAAGCATCTTTGTCCAAAGGATTAAATTATTCCCGTAAAATCCATGTTAAGCCCCAGCTAACATGAGCATGAGGCATGTCTGTCTTTGCATCTCACTCCAAGCATCCATCTCGCCTGCCACACCAGGCTTGTCTTGTCTTTCATCTCCCTTCACTCTCAGTCCTTCGCTCGGCTGCGTGCCGTGCCACTGCTCTCGTCTGATCATGAGTTTAAGACTGTGTTATGACACATTAAAACCCTGTGTATGCTCCAAGGTGTGCACAGAAGACATATTGCATTACTTCACTGACTTAAGTATAGCTATGCTGCTAAGAAAACGCAATGCAGTGCAATCAAGACACTCTTAAAGAATCAACACAATATTATAATGATCAAGGGATTTAATGAATGTATAAACTTAATGCACTCTGTGTATAAATTACTGTAGCCTACATGGTAACACAAACATAAATATATAAACACTCCACTCCCTGCTCCTAATTCCCTCTAAAGTCAACGCCTGCAGCCTTTAAATCTTCTTCCTGTGTTTTCTACCTGTGTCTGTTTGTGTATTTGTGTCTCTGTGTGTTTGCCTGTCTCCTGTTGTAAGTGATACAGACTGAAAACATGACCACACGCGTGTTCAAAGAGAAGACAGGTGCGGCTGTCGACAGAACCTCAGGAGGAAAAAAAAACCGGGATGCAGGTTTTTGTACAGGAGTCATCAGGTGATTCAGCAGCACTGGTATGCATGTCGGAGGGCCCGCTGAACCCTGAGCACACACCTCGCTTACACTCGCATCACACCCTTGTGGGCACACACACATATTTGCAAGCGTGTGTTTGTGCGTGTTAAAGCGATGGTCCATCTAAAACACTGGCCCACTGCAGGTCTTAAAGGCGGTTGTTAAGCATTTTGGTCTTTCCTCATTGTTGGTGAACAGCTAACAATGTGAAGCTCTTCAGTGACCAGCGGACTTAAACATGGATATGTTTAAGCTTAGTTAAAAAAACTGCTTTACCTCGACCAGCAGCAACAGCAAATAGTTGTTTATGCATTATTTAATCAGATGGACAATAACGACCTAATGTCACAATATAACTTAGAATAATTTTTTTCTGATTATATTTTTCTGCTGCAGTAATACAGCAATTACAACTTACAAATTACCACATTGTGGTAGTGTCACTTTTACTTTTTCTTCTTAAATGTCTTCCACTGCTGCATATTGAGCTTACAGATCAGCCATGGAGCCCGGGTCAGGAGTGAGTATATTCTATAGGCATGGAGATATCATCAGCCACTCACCTCCTGTAGCCTTTCAAGGCTACAGGAGGTGAGTGTGTGATACTTGCAAGATCATGGGGGAGTATCATTGAAACATACATTCACACACACGCACACACACACACACACACACACACACACACACACACACACACACACACTCAACCTTATCTGATGAAGTCAGTCAGTACCATTCTGACCTGCAGAGTCAACTTGCACTCATTAAACTGTTAATGAGGTTTGGCCCATGAGAAGCCAGGGAGGAGATGGCACTGGGTGGTAAAGTACATACACACACACACACACACACACACACACACACACACACACACACACACACACACACACACACACCTTGTCTGCTTGTCATTAAAGCTTCTCATCAGATATTAGGTTGTTAAGTCACCACTGAATCTGAGAAGGATTCAAGTTTAACAAATGATGAGGAAAAAAAAAAATTTGGATTGCTGGCGCCCCCTATTGATACTGAGCTCTTTCTGCACTACATCCAACAAATGCGTGCTGGACAAAATAACGGGAACCCCACATGAAAGAGAAGTGCTTTAACTTTGAAGTATTGTTGCACTGCAGCTGCATCAGTGAGTCATGGATTGGCTACAGACGAGCAGCATTTATCAGTTATAAATATTACAATTAGTACTCGACTTGATACATGGGTTATAAAACAACGGGCAAATTACAGAGTAGAAAGGCAAAAGAGATTGTTCAAAGCCAGGGGATGTTGTAGATGTTGTTCATGCACCTGCTCCTTTATTTTGTCCTGGGATCCAGGTTGCGCAGCACCTTTTCCACATTGTTTTAAACTGACTGAATTGCCGGCACAGTGATCTAATAGTAATTCTTGTTGCATCAGTATATCAAAATCTATTTTCCAGGAGTGGAAAAGCTTTGTCTACCTCCAGGTGCATCAGCCACATGAACTGCAAAGTTATTAGATATACAAGATTCTCTAAATCAGGGCAGAGTATGACACATAAACGGCGTCAGCAAGAAAAAACAGGAGTAATTACACATCAAAGCTGACAGGGATTCAATAGACAGCGAACACGGTTATTTCTAATTGCAAAAGAAGCCTCTGTGATCATGACAGAACTGGATCAGCACCTCTGTGAATCACAGAGACCCCATAAAAACTTAACATCGTAAACACAGAGCTTGAATTTATGGCACGGCTGTCATTTGGAAAACCACTTCTATTCAAGTACATCACACAGAGACACCTAACCTGGTGTAAAGAGGCAGAAGAAGAAAAAAAAGCAGAGCCTTGAGCAAAGCAGAAAAGTCTCATTATTCATCCTTCACCCTCTTCATGGACAGGTTTACCCTAGCGTCAGGTCAATGGACGTGCTCGGCTCATAATGTCTGTCAACTGTTCAAAAATTGCTAAGACTCTTCCCTAAATATGTTTGCATTTACCAGGCTAGTAATACGCCTCATGAACACTGTTAAATGATTTAAGACATGTTGCATGGATACTAGGATTAAGTCAAATGCCATCACTTATCAGATCTGAATACTTTGGAACTGTTTGGGAATAAAATTGAGCAACAAATGTAGATTCCCATGTCCCCATGACAAGTGGAAAACTGTTCTTTCTGCAGATCCATGCAGTACTGCAAGTAATGGCTCGTTGGCAGCCAAAAAAATGTGAATGCTGACGCTGTTTCTATCCACCTGTAGAATCCGATAAAGGATTTTGCCCTGAATTATTCAAGTTTTTTTTGTCCAAAATCAGCCTGAGTGTTCATATGTATTTCACCTGAATAAAATAAACAGCATTAGAAGAAAAGTAGATGCTCTTCTGAGAGCTTTGTGGTATTTTCCTTGTTGCATGTTTCAAGAGAAGACGCATAAAAAAAGGATTCAGGTTTTGACCCTTGACCCAGACCGTTTTCTCCAGTGTGATCAAGATGTCGTCTGAGCATTTTCAGTCAAAACAAATGGAGTTTTATGTCATGCATGTTGTTTGAAATCATTCCCTTTATGTCAATATTTCCAAAATGAGAAAGGTCAAGTGGGTTTAAGTGCTACAACCAGGCCTGCCTGTTGAAACTTTATGATTTCTGTGTTTTCTTTCACAGTGAATCATCACAGTGTGTGTCTACAGTCGATGAACATCTACTTTGGCCACATTTCTCCTTCCCTTGCTAGACCCCATTTATCACAAACCAGCTTGTTTCTTCTTTCTCAAATGTGCAGCTACTTCTCACATTTTTCACCTTCAGCTGCAGCGTGTGTCCGCGTGTGTGTGCTGTGTGTGTGTGAGAGAGAGAGGCCTAAATCCATAATTCAGGATGTGGTCCAGGCACTCATCTTAAAGTCAGACCTACAGGCTTGTTGGCTGAGGATGTTAATTCCAGCCTCCAATTTCCTCCAAGGTCAGCATATCTCACTGCGTGACTGCGTGGTTGGGTTGAGAAAAGTTTTCTGTTGCACTTGCTGAGACTGTTTGCCCGCTCCCATGTCACTTTCTTAAAATGCGAGAGAAGAAATCTGTTGCATACACTATCTGACCAAGGGGGGAATTTAGCATCGAACAGTCATCTCGTCACAGCTCGCAAGTTTCTGAGACGTTAATCTGGAAATGTAAACTTGACTTCTCAAATGTCTCACTGACTAACCAGTTTGGTTAGAAGGAAAATAACTCCACAATCACTCAGACCGAAATGTAATCACTTTGAAAGGACCAATTATCAGGACTGGGAGAGCTGGTGTACCGAGGAATTCCAGGGGAGTGCGATCACAGCCAGACTGGCGTTGAAAGCTCATATCTGTGGCTTAGTGGGGCACCAAAGTCCCAGAAGGGCCTGTGGAGGACTGGAGGTGGACGTGGTAATTTTGTAAAACCGATGTGTCTCAACATTTTCAGATCGCAAAAGAAGTTCAAGTCCTTATGTATCCGCACGTGGCAGGTGACAACAACACCCTCAAATGCAAAACAATAAGATGCAAAGAAATAACAAAAACATTTAAAAAAGAGAAGCGGAAAAGACATAAACCAGAGGAGAGATACACGTTTACTGCTTCTGTTCATATGTCAGTGAGGGACGTTAACGCAAGTAAGATTTTTACACAATGACACCCAATACCCATTCATGATACTATCACCTGTCACCACAGTTGAACCCATTTAACAGGTGTTTTTTGAGCATTCCACAACTTTCCCAGGCTTTTCTGGCCCCTGTCTCAACTGTTGCTGCCATCACATTCACAATAAGTTTACATTCATAAAAATCAACAAAGTTGATGAGGTAAAACATTGTATATCATCAAAAGGTTATCAGACTATCGCAATTTGTTTTATTAATGTCCCAACTGCTTTTAAAATCATAGTTGTTTGTTCAAAAGGTCCAGAACAAGCAAGTGACTGGACCTAAAATTGAGATTGTAACTGTTATTTGGATGAGTCAAGAGTGAACTGCATGATAGGTCTGGCTATGCTCGGATGTTGAACATCCCCATATTGTTTTTAGTATACTGTTTAAGCATGTTAACATACGTTAATGGTAAACACAATGTACAGCTCAGACTGACGTGAACGAAATCATCTTACATATAATACCAAATATCAGGAAAACTAGACATTTTGACCTAAAGATGGCAGAAGAGTAAAAGTTGAGGTATTTCCAGCGTCGTTTCCATTAAACTTTAGGGGGAAACTGCAAAAGGCATAGGAGTAGAATATGTAACAAAATTTCACCAAAAGCCATACAGTAATTTCAATTTTATTCAAAGGCACACATTTGTCTTGTGCCAATCCATCATGTAGACGCTACCATTTTTCTCAGGATAAGACGGGTTCATCCTCTGGGCACCATGGATATCTTTACCACTTTTAATGGCAGTTGATCCAGTAGCTGTTGAGACATTTCTCCAATAAAAACAACAAAACATATAAATAGTGGAAAAGTGGATGATGGGGATCATAAATGTCTGCACAAATCTTCTTAACAATCATTCAGTTGTTGTTGGGATATTTTAGTCCAGACCACACTTGTTGATGGACATTACTTTACCTCCAGCATTGCTATAAAGGAAAAAAAAGCTTACATATATCATCTCACAATTATCCCAAACCACATCCTGGCCATCCCTTTAGGTTCAAACCCCCGCGTTAACTCAACTGTACAAACCCTCATCCATCTATGTTTCTGCTGCCTGCGTTTCAACACAGCAGCTATTGAACTGGCTCACAACAGACTACACCAGATACTGTCAGGAGGTGTGGAAATACAGTCTCACTCATCCCCATGGCACTGCCTCCTTCCACTTTGATGCACTGCCAAGAAGACATTTCTCACACTGATACTCAGATGGCTACAGAACAGAGGGGGCCACAATCACTCAGCGTGGCATAACCAAAATGATACTCGCACACAAAAGTTGTGCTACTTTCCTTTTCTTGTCTTCTTTTTTTTTTTTTATATCTCAACACTTCATCATTCTGCATCTTTAATACCTCAGCGTTTTGGTGTCTTTTGAGTCTTCTGGGTGATTATTGTCCAAGTGGGAACAGTGTAATGAGTATCCGAGGTGACTAACCCGGTGGCTGCCTGTGAGTCATAAGAGCGGCCCTCTTTTCAGATGCAGAAAGTTCTCAATGCCCCCTTTGGTCCCCAGAGGTGATGAGTAGCTCCAGTGTCGAGACAATGGCGGCACTGCAGGCCATTTGAGTTCTGGGCAGATTACAGGGCTTTTTTTTTTAAATCTCCCAGTTTGATCCTCCAGCACGCCTCACCATCCCAAATCTGAAGCGGCACAATTATTGAGCCACTTTTGCTGATGGCGGGGGGCTTCACTAAGGAGGGAGATAAAGACTCAGTGCAATAACACTGAGACTATCGAGACCCATATTTGATGGGATTTTGTTTGAAGTTAAATTAAAAGAGTAAAAAACAACTTGATGCAACAAATAATGTAAAAAAATTTTTTTAAAAAAAGACAAATTTGCCATGGTAGGTCTCTAACGATTGATACAATAACGGTTTATTAAATGTGGATAAAAGAGAGGGTGAAGGATGGCCAGAGTCAGGCTAATTAAGATTACAATAATCATTTCAGCACTGTCACTCTGTAGGAATGGTATAATACAGTGGCAACATGAGCGCTGAAGTGACCCCACCTAAACAAACACTGAGCTGCAGCACTGGCATCACAAGAAGACCAAGCCTTTTTTTCAAAGGAGGTTTAAATTACAGTCTTGGAGGGAGAGGGAAAGGACGAGGCATTGGGGAACAACTTCGCCATGAGGCAGTAGTTTAGTTTGAAGTGTTCATTTTAGAGCTCAATGGAGGCTTAATAGTTACCTCACAGGTCTACCTGTTGTTGCTACGCAGCTGCAGGCGCTACAGTAATGTCAGATTTTGTGAAAAGGTTACTGAGTTACAGCACTGCATTGTCTTTAGCTCCATCAACACCGAATTGTAGCTGGAGAGAATTCAAACTCAGGTAACAAGCTATCAAGCCAGTACTACTCAATTACTTTAGGTTATATTTCTATTTTATGTGATTTGATTTTCTATTTCTCGAGGTTACGTGTCTTCTACTACATTACTTTTACCGAGTATGCGAAGAACAAGGGGGATAAAGTTCTGAAAATGTCTTACATGACTGAAGGTGACAAATACAGATAAACATCCAACTTCATCTTTTTGTAAAGTACCCAGAAGTCATACTTGAGTAAAAGTAAAGACATGATGCTAAAATATGACTTTAGTAAAGTCCGTTTGGCAATTCCCACACACGAAAAGGATTCAAAGTATCTAATAATAAATGTATTTAAGTATCAAAAGTTATTTCCTTGCAAAGTAATTGTAATAAATTAGCAAAAGTAAGTTTTTGTCGTCAGGACCTCAGGGAGATTAGTGACCAGCTAATGTGGATCATAATAAAGACAGGAAGACCTCAGGTAACAAACAGCCAGACTATGTCACCGACTAACCAGCCAGTACGTTACAACTAAGTTCATTACTCACTTACTATTTTTAACATTTCTGTTTTATGTACCTACATTGTCTATTTCGTGACATGACTCTCAACAAATTACATTGTCTAAGTTTGTCAAGTGTGCACGTGTAGAGGACACGGGACTTTTTTCTTGCAATGGTGTATATCCACCTGAAGGATCTGACGACTGAAGGCAGCAGCTATCTGGTAAACATCCAACTACAGTGGAGCTAGGCTTGGGTCACATACTGCATGCGCGCGTCACACTGCATGTAGACGTGTCACACTGCACGCATCAGGAAGATGAAATGAAAAGACTTCAGTGACTAAAAGGATCCTTTCAATCAGACTTCCTTCTCCTCAGTGCTCAAACAACCATCTGTGATAATATTTAACAAACCTCTCCCTTTGTTTCTCCCCGTCTCACTCCCTCAGCCCCGTCTCTGTGTTGCTGTGGGCTTTTCGCATTCAGTGTTGAGTTACATGTTATCTTTTTGTTGCTGGCAGCGTGAAAGAGAATGAGTCAGACAGTGAAACTGATATCATTCCTCTCTCAAGCAGATGAGTCTTGGACAGGACCCTGCTAGCTTTGGATATTTGTCTTAGCTCGCCATCTAGTGGTGGAACACCCAGCATACACAATGTGACAGCATCTCTGGGAAATCACAGGGCTTCCCCAAAATGTTTTGATGATGAAGAAGACATACTTTTGCAAAAAATATTACATTTTATTAATGGATGGGAGAGATGTGCTTTTTTCCTCCAATATCTCTTGCCACCTACTCGTGACCGTCACAGAAAGATTAGTTGTTTCACCGATTATTTGGTTAATCCGAGTGTTGGGGGGGGTACTTTTCTTAGGTCACGACCACTCATTTCTAGAACAATGGACAGAAGGAGTTCTTTGCCTCTGAACTTACCAGATGGGGTTCAGAGGTTAAAACTGTGTCTGTTGGGGTTCATAACATGAGACATTGAAAACCTACACGCTCTGCAATTCTAACAGACTGACAGCTAACTAAATACTTCAAATGAGATGCAAACAGAAGAGCATTTTTTCTTGTTTTATTTCCAAAAGCTGCACAAAAATGATTCAAGATTCATAATTCAAGATCAATTTAATTGACATCATACAGCCAGGATTGTAGAACAAAATTATATTTTAACTCCTACTATGTTATTTGTAAAGACAAAATGATATAAATAATGATTAAATAGCCAAATAAATATTGCACTCATAGATACCAGCCGCGTAAATCCACGTGATTTATTTTGGATCAAGATCCATGCCTTATTCTCTGAGAAATTCACGAAAATTTTCAAAAATCACCCACAATCTCACAATGTTAAAGAAAACTAGAATTAAGATCCACACCTAAAGTCCCATCCTCCATCGAAGTTTCGTGGAAATCCGATTCAGCAGTTTTTGTGTAATGGGAGGTAACACAAAATCCTCAAGAATTAAATCTGTTCCTGAGCATATTCTTTTTGACAGTGAGTGTGATTATATATGGAGTGATCCCAGAAGGATGATCTTGCATACAGCAGCCCTGGATATAAGGATATATAAATGCGTTATTTTTAATTCAATTATCTAAATTATTCTTTGAAATTGTCAAAATACCCATGCTGCATGTGACAGCCACTGAAGGCACAGCCAGTGACAGAGCATCAGTCACCACTCTTTAACACTGAGCTCAGCCGAGCTGGGAATCCACCCATGTGATGACGTCACGGGGCTCTGACAAGCTGGTGGTGCCGGAAGAAAAGATGGCGGATCATGAGGAGCAGCTATCCGACGAGGAAAAGGTAAGATGCCAAATAAATCGCTAGATAAACTCCAGCGGGGGCACGTTAGCGCTCGTTTTTGAGTTGCATTTGAGTGTGTCTGTCGGTGCGTCCCGGCGTCGACCGGCGCAGTTGAATTTGGAGAAAACCCAGGCCTCATCACAACCGCTGCTGCTTCTGCTCTTATTATTTTTAGCTCAACTTCCGCTCATTTGCGAATCTCAAACGGAGGCTCCTTGTACGGTCCTGACTCAAAATAGGAGCCGTGTTCAAATTATAATTTCAACTAAGCTCGCCACCCGCACCGCTTTCGTTGTGTGGACATGTCGTTTCCCCCCTGTGTCTCTGGCTGCCTGTGTTAGGGAAGTTTCATACACCAAACATCGCTAGCTAGTTAGTTTAGCATAGCCGCAGCCTGCTAGCATACAGCTACACTTACCAACACGCCCTTTTCGCTGTTTGATACCGCTTTTCTGTCGGCACGCATAAAACACTGGAAGTGGTGGATTGTCCGATTATTTGACGTGGAGCAGGATTTAATTCGTCGTATGACATCAACTATGGGCATTATACAAGCTAGCTTGCTAATCGCTATACCTCTAATAAATAGCGTTCCAGTCAGTAAAAAGATGTATGAACTGACGTTAGGCTACGAGCTCCACTTGATCCACGACGTGAGGTTTTATTGATCATTTGCGACGTGTCTTTTACATATGCTCTTCATATTTAAAAGTCAACTCTAAAGCTCTCCCACCAGCATTTATTATTTAAAAAAATAACCGAGCACTGTTTTGCAAATTATGTAATCAAGCCCATACAGTACAGGCTTCCTACCCCTTTACACCCCTGCTAGTGTCTGCCCTGTTCATTTTCTCATTTCCTTAAAAGTGCATACACAGACACACACACAGCCAATACCCTGACACAACATGAGTGTTCGACTGCATGTGCCTGAACTGTCTGCACTTAAGTGTAATTTCCTGCTCAATGGGTTGACTTCATTTTGCAACCACATTTTGGTCTGTGTTAAGCTGTGTTTGCATTTTGGTTAGATGTGTTGGAAAACAGATTTGAGAGAGGGAAGTCAGTGTGATTTCTGCTGCTTGAAACACTTTTGGTAAAATTATTAATAAGTTAATTGACAATTTGGGAACTGCTATTTTTTGTTTGAGTTAGCCGGAAAATATGGCATGAATTAAATGGGTGCAGCTGTGAAGATTTGCTTGATTTATTTTTTTAAAATGTTGTACATTTTTATTTACTTTATTTCAATGTTTCACTCGATTATTCTGTGATATATCAGATTTCTCTCTCAGCCTGGTTGATTACCAGATCTGATACGTTCTCTCTGATCATTGGAATCAGTGGTGTTTTCTCTTTATCTGGTCTTTAGTCCAATTGTAGATAAAATTGATTATCTTTTCTCTAAAAGAATTTGCTCCTTTGGCTCTGATGCAGCGTGTAATCTACAAACAAACAAACAATGTAGACTCTTTGCCTCCAAAATGTAGTGGAAAATGGAAATAATATGAAGTACAAGCCCCTTAAGTCAAGTTAATGTACTGTACTGTAGTTACATTCCATCACTGTTTATTTTGGGTTTTGATAAATTCAGAACTTGTTTTTGTCTCTGTCAGACCTTATAGGCAAACATCTCTATAAGCTAGATAATATCATTAATCACAATAACTTGTGATGTGTATTCAACATTTTTCAAAATGTCTTTTTTAATTAACCCAACGATTAAATACAGAAATATTCAGTAGATTAATGAATAGTGAAAAAGCTGTAGTTGCAGCCTTGATCATAATGACACACAGAGAAGTATGTGTTTACTTGTTTACTCGATACCCCGTGTGTATCCATCTTTACCCTGCAGTCAAAATTCCCACCAAGCTTGTTAATATCACAGTTAAACCATTATGAGCATTCTTCTGTATAAATGGTTGTGAACTTTTCCGTTGCCAGGTTATGTAATACGCCATTCAGAGTTAAAACAAGGCCTGGTTTTATTTTCTTCTGTTCCACAGCAGTCTGAGTCAGAAGTTTTTTAGAGTTTAGGCATCTCACTGACCCGCGGGTGTGACTGTGTCATGCTCATCAACACACAGGCATCAGCTGTTAGCTAAGCATTTCATTACAGGACCAGGGCGTGATGGTGACTGTGGCCACCTTGTGATTTTATAAAGCTTATCATGGATGATGTTTTCAGGTCTGCGATGTGGCATGCATCTGCGGTAAATAAAGTTAACACATTTAGATGGTGGTGTGAGGAGGATGGGAGCTCTTGTCATCATTTAACCATATTGGTTTCCACAACAGTCAGGGCAGTTTCACTAGTTGACCAGACAGCTTTATTTGCCAGAGTTGAAAGAATGATGATTGGGCACAGGCCAGGCTGACTGATAAACATAGTTTATACTCAGCACGTAGCTGGTTGAGGCTGTTCATTTCCCTCTGTGAATATGATTGGTGTGGGACAAATATGGTTACATTATACATCTGTCCACTGTATGTTGTGCTGTTAAGAACACAGCATTTCCACGAAAAACATCAAAGTTGCATTTTGTACTTTGAAGGCTGTCTCTCCGGTGCCTTAGCTCAGAGCAATCAGCCATCTGCTCTGACCCCTCAGCCTGTTTTGTGCACCTCAGAGAAAACCCGCAAAGGGAGGAAATGAGCATTTTCATCTGTCTAACACTGTGACAGTGGGTAATGGTTATCTAAATTCACTAGTTAAATTGAATGTTACTGGCCAGTCATAATTTGCAGAATAACATGAATTTTGTTGACCAGCCACAGCCTCCACAGAGTCTCCTTGCACTCCTAGCTGATGGTACTTACCTCTTCCACTTACCTCTAAGTTGCTATGATCTGACATTACTTTGATGACTGTTTAATCTATTATAAGGAGGCAGCTATGGTAGGTAGCTTTAGAAAAGTAAACCAAAAACATTTGTTTTTGATAGGAGGACTGCATCCGTGTTGAACAAAAGAAACAATTTTTGAACTTGTCCCAGTGAAATCCGAAAAGTTTCCCAGGGGATGGAGAGAATTTCTGTCCTGTTGCTGTCCTACAATGTCACTTTGCTATTCCAAAAAAAGACCTAAAAGCTCCCTATTCAGGAATTACTAGAGTCTCTTCCATTTGTAAATGATTAAACATGATGAAGAGTTCCATCTCTGCCACAGACCAGGTTCTGGTCATATTCTTTTTGAGTCATTTGGGAAGTGTCCTGCCAGGCTTCCTGATTACAGCACAGAAACCGCTCATGGTATTACAGGAAACCACTATTACTCAATGTGTTTGCAGTCAGTTTCTTCATCTGAGAGCTCTGGCAGGTATGGAAACCAAGCAATTTACCTGTTAGTTTCATTGTTTAAGAAAAGGCCTAAAATAAATTGATTGCCCGAATAAACACCCCAACTACCCACAGCCTTAAGTTTGGAGCCAGCAGCAGCTGCCCACCTTGTTTTGCAGTCGTTTACAACATTGTGTCTTTACCCGAGACATATCATTTTTGTTAGTCTTTTTGAAGGTGCAGTATGTTTAAAGAATATGCTGCGATGTGGTGGTTCCTGTTTCAGAGAAGGGCAGACCTTTCTGCCAGCAAACGGTGGTTTTGTGAGAATACATAATCTTGTCAAAAGGCTTATATTTGAGAGAGGAAGTAAGATGGTATGTATAAATCTTAGTTCTCCCATTTTTTATTGATATGATGGTGGCGAGGTGCTGTTTATGATATCCATTCAAATTGAAACTCATGCCAATGTAATCAGTTCTAGATTGGGTAGTTGTCTTCAATAGATATGTGGCCTTCAAGGAGTTTCACCTTTTGTATGTAACAGTACTTTGTTGGGAAAATTGATTTTTATACATCAAGATGGTGCCTGGTTGAGTTTTAATTAGAGATAGAGTGATTATCAGCCTTGATGATACTCAGCATTTTTACTATTGTTATTATTGATGTTTTGTCTGATTAGTGATTAAAATAAATGAAAAAAAGAGCTACTTTGGCTCTGATACAGATCCTCTCTCTGTTTCTTTTGTCCTACCCACAGCAATGTCTGTTTGGTTACACATCACAAGTATTAACCTACTAATGCAAATGTTTGGGTAGTTTCCTATTTTGTCTTGTCTGTGTACAAGCTTCAACCAGTTGGATTTTGCACCAACCGACTGAACCAGCATTTGTCAGTAGTAACATTAGGTGGAGAGAATTTATCAGCCAGATAATGGTGAATTTATGTTCTTTAAAATTATAGCAGAAAACAACACCATTGCAATTTTGTAATAAATGTTCCTTAGAGGTTCAGAGAGGAGGGAAGAAGTCAATGAGTTTTAATATGACAAATGTGATTAGAGCTATGGAATATTAGATCATCCAACTTGCTCGTGACAACTTAGTCTTTCTCAGGTGCATTTTAACTGCTAGTTGTAAGCCTGTCTTATCAATATCAGCATCGTCGGTTATCTGCATTGGCTGAAAAAATTCATTTTGTGCATTTCTTCAAGTAATTGCTGTCAGTTTCCGCCCTAAAGTTTTAGCACTGAACTGGAAAATGGTCGATCAGTATATCACTTGTTGTTCACCAGCATTTGGAGGGAGACAAAATTAACTTGTTTTGTACATGTGCATGTTTGTTTGATCCAGCGGATCCGCTTGATTACATGTGGTGTTTTTTCAGGAAAAACAACAATGGTGGTCTTGGTGTTGACAGTGTTGCCCTATACATGTGATGAGGCAGTTGCTAAAGAGAGAGTAAAATGAAGACAACACCATGAAGTAAGCGGTACATAATGTTCTTCACTGAAGCATTTTAACGTAAATGTTAGAGCAGAGTTGGTTCTTTTTCATGTAAGAAAATCAGAAATACTTTACAGCACTGCTGTAGGTAAAGGTTAGTACAACAAGTCAGTTAACCAATTTAACTGTCAGAAGGTAAACACGGAGCTAAGTGTTGACAATACCAGGGATGAATGCTACCAAGGCACCAGCGTAAATAATGCAAAGACACAGTCACGGTACAGTAAAGTATTATAGATGAACTAAATCCCATGAATAGAATTGGTGCAAAGATTAGGAAGGAAGAAACATTTACAAAGTCAGCCTTAAGATATATATCGCCTTTTGATGCTCAGCAGGAATACAATGTGATTTCCATAGGATGATAAATCACAAAACATTATAATGGGTGATAGAAAAACACGTTCTGTGATGGTGGCTTTCTTAATGATTCGTCAGACCACAGCAGCTTATTTGATAAAGGGTTTTTCTCCAATTTTCCAGTTTAAACGTTTTATTGCCGTCTGGGCAAAAAGGGTCATAAAGAAAACCTCCTGTCTCGGAAACTCCTAACAGCTCTATATGTGTCCCTCACCCTGTGAACAGCCGTCTTAGACCATAGGGATATAACAACGTTTAATGCTAAAAGATGAATGCAGTCCTACCTTTTAACTGAAGAATGTACAGGCAGAGGAGTTTTGCCTGGACGTGCCTGAGATGAGGAAAGAAATATGCATGTTTTTCTGTCTGAACACAGAAGTACAGCGCCTCGAGGGACCCAAACTGATGCTCTGCGCAAGGGTTAGAACAAGCTCAACTAACCCCTTTCCCAGCTTTTACTTTTGTTGATAGATTTTATTAGAAGCTTGATAAGCTTTCTAAATCAGTAAGCACATCTAAGAAACCAGATTAGACGTAGCTGACCTAGAAGTTACCTATAAACTTTGAAATGTTGATTTGTTAAGACCCATGGCTTTACACTGTTGTATAAGCATACTGGAGGAGGTAATGCAAGCCAGTGATACTCCATATATTTCATAGTTGGCTGCTTGAGGTAAAGTGACACTACCGTTTTTGGCCCAGTGTAAGGAGAAGTCATTGGGGTGTAGGCTGAAGGTGAAAAATGTGCACACAGTGTCTGAAATAAACTTTTTAGCTCACCAGTTAAATTGACTGCTAGATTATGAAATCCAAAACTTGACTTATTTTGTCATATATTTGTTTCAGTTCATTTCTTTGAGATAATGAGAAAAGAATAAAGATAATCTAAAAATGTATTCATGGTTAATCAATCAGTGAAGTGTTTTTATCACAAAAATCTGCTCAAGTATTTGTTATTAAATGTAATTAAGGATTATGCCTAAAATTTAATTTGAAGGTTTCTAAAATCTTGTCAGGGGTTGGGCTGACATTAGCGTTGGCTGATATTCAGTGACTACTGCACTCTGTACTATCAACCCTCAGCAGAGAGCATAAAATTAGTTTGTTCTCTCAGAGCTGCTGTAAGCCAAGAGTTTCCTGTGTTTGTGACGTGCAGGAGAGAAATTAAAAGGGCAGTTGCTCATCAATGTACTAATGTTATGTCTCAGTTTATTTTTTTTCATAAATCTGCTAGTTAGTTGAACGTGGAACATTGGTAGTGTTGGTGTGTGTTTCATTTAATCGTTGTTATTGCCGTTGTCTTGGATTCCTTTGTACATCTAGCTGGCTAACTTTGTTTCAAGCTTCTGAGGCTGAGCCCAGCTAAGTTACAAACATGTTGTGTGAATACAGCTTTCTCTGCTGTTTGAGATCAGTGGGTCAGAGCGGCAGTGGTGAGTACAGTGGTGTGCTAATGTGCAACAACACAGTACCTCAAATTTGGTAATTTAGTAACATATAACAGATATTTAACACTACCATCTTTTCAGTTATTCTTTTCTGCTCACAGATGCATCCTCCTTGTTTTTATGTTCATGGATATTGAGAGTTAAATAGATAGCATAAAGGAGCTCCATTTCAGCACGTCTGCTTTCTCTTTTAAAAAAACAAAAAATATTCCCTGAAGCATTGAAATACTGATTTGGATGTCAATTACCACGGCAATAGCAGGAGCTTTGTAGCATTCAGGTCAGCCACTAGTCCAACATCACAGGCGTTATTCCTTCAATTTAATCTTGAGCCAACCAGCTGCCACTTCCTCATTTTGATTAGCAGAGGTACATTTCTACCCAGCCTACGGCTGCATGAAGGTCTTCTTCCTCACTCTGACACTATGTACCTATTATTCAGAAATGATTGCACCTACACTCCCAGCCCATCGCCCAACCCCCTGAAATTCAGCCACATCAGACTAGGTTTGCTGTAAACCTGGCCCTGTCTCTGCTGTAGCATTTCAAGGCGCCAGGACCCACTTTTTCCCTTCTATCTAGGATATTGAAATGGAGGCATGCCAGGGAAGGGGATCAAACTCAGGGAGATGATGCAGCTTAAAATGCCCGCAGGCCAAAATATTGCCTCAGTCTATTCCTGCTGTGCTTTTTAAGTATTATCATTATTTTCACGGATCTGGATTGGCACGATAAGGCGATTTTGATGCCTGGATTAGGTTACAAATGTGGTTTCACTGTCAGAGGGTGTCGTTTGGGATTAAGAAAGGGTGCTTCCAAAGAGGGTAGAGGGTGGAGTGTTGGGATCATCCAGTTGAAGTGTCTGTTGCAAGTAAAGGAGGGGCTGCTGGGTAATATGAGGTTGAATATACAGTGAGCAAGTTAAATGAAAAGAGACCAGCTGGTGTTTAGGACAACAGTGCACAAAGACACAAGGATCCCACACTGAGGGGGGTGCCTGCCGCCTATGTCCCACGTTCTTTGTGTTTGTGTCTGTTAATATTATTCCAGCTCCTTGGTCAGCTCATGTCTTTATGCCAACTCCTCAGACTACAGCCTCTAACAATCCACAAGAAACACAAGAATCCTTAGAAAGAAAGGCAATTGACTATTGGGAGATACAAAATTCCTTACTCTTAGCAAAAGAAAGACTTTGTCCAAGATCATGATTACTTCCATTGAGTCATATTTATCTAGCACGCACAGAAACACACACCGCCTGCTGTCAGTTCTGTTTGGATGTTCATGTGTGGCAATGGAAATGGATCTCAATAGCAATACAGTTTCCCAAGGGTTAGGGTTAGGGCACACATGAAAGTCCCAGATACATCATACATAGATCATTTTAGACTTTACCTCATGACACTGAAACAACTGCTGCCAAATGGCAGTTATTTTTTGAATTTTTTGATTAGCTAATTCTGTAAAATGTTGAAAACAAGAGAAACATGCTAGGGTTAAAAAAAAGATTTTTTAAATATCTGAATATGTTGCAAAATCTTAAACGACAACTATAAATGATAGCGACAAAGTAAAGAAACATGACAATCAGGAGCCCCATATGTTGTCTGACCAACAGTGAGGAGCTCAAAGCTATTTCAGTTACAGTTATATAACAGAATAAACAGCAGTAAATTCTCTTTTTTTAGAACGTTAACCAGTGAATATTTGGCAGTTTTCCCATTATGAATAACTTGAGATATATGAAAGTTGCTGTCCATCAATTTACAGTGGTTTACAATGCGAATCATGTCCACATAATCCTGAAATTTAGATCATTGCAAAATTTTCATTGACTGACTGATCTGAGGAACTGCGTCTCATTCAGATCTGTAATGTTTTGAGTTTTGAGAAACAAACGAACGGTGAAAATAATCATTCAGCTTCAATGGAGTAACTTGACAAGTTGTGGAACATTTATTAAATGTTAAAAATGTTTTGGGGCTTGATACAAGGCATTATCATCAGCATAGTCTGGGTAAGTTTATCTGATAGCACAGCAACCATGAATAACTTTTTGCCTAGAGCTCGGCCTTTCATGTACTGTGTTGGCAGTTGGTGCTCAAAATGAGGTCTCAGAGCTCTAAATTGTCCCAGTAGCCTCTGTCCCAGTGTAGCATATTGTCACTGGAAGGAAGACTTGTGCTGCGCCACAGTAATTACTTCTGCAAAGTGAGCCATGACTTTGGTTCATTTTGCTCTGAAAGGTAAAAGATATCTTAAAGTTTTAACAGGCTTTGGTCAAGTTTGATCTAAAGTTAGTTTTTATTTTAATTTTAGTTTTTAATTAGGCCAAGCTGGTGTTTCTCAAAAAGGAAATAAGAACATTTACGTTCATATTCTGTCTCTGGCAGGCTCTGCAGAGGTTACTTTGTGGTTGAAAGCTGGTAAAGTAGTGCATGAAGCAGACTACTTCCTCTCGTCTGCACTTTGGGTTTCGCTTCTGTGTCCCATCTTGGCATCTATCTAGCAGCATCTTACAATCACCACGGCAGTAGAATGATTCGCAGTATTTCAGTCTGTAGCAGGACAGGCAAACAGGAAGACGGTTTAATTGGTTAAATGACAACTGCCATGGCATCAAGTGTTACATAAGTGAACGCAAAACAACTATTAAAAACAAAGAAGAGTTACCAGATGTCAGAGGGATACAGTAGCTTTAGTTTTCAGATCTGATAACTCATGCTTATGCTGCATATGTGCGTAGCAGCTCACACTAGCTGCAGGTGTTGTTTTTATTTTGTTCAGACATGAGCCAGATATGTGCAAATAGACTAACAAAAACAATTTTCGATATAGAACTGAAATTGCGACAACCCCAATCATCCCTTTTTACAGATAAAGGGACAGTTTAACATGAAAATAAACTGCAAGAAAATATAGAAATATGAATTTATTTGATTTATTCAGTGTTTGTTGCTTCGCTTTCTTTGTTATAAAGATGTAGGCTATTGTCTCAGTGCATGAGTAGAACTGGTTCAAGGTACTTAGAGGAAGAGGAAGTATTATGCTGTTCTTAACTAGCTTTTAACAGTCAATACCTCTTTCATAATCTGCTAATGGAGTATCCCTCTCCTCCTCCTCCTGTCAGTGATTCATTTTAAACCACATCACATTCCCTTGGCTTCAGCTCCTCTCCGCTCAGTGCACCTTAAAACAGTTAGCATGGCTCTGCTGTCAAATGGGATTGTAAAAACATCCCCGTCCATTCCTTTGCAGTCTTCTCTAGTCTCTCACTAGCTGCAGGCGCTACACAATTAATTGTGCAAGTTCATAGTTTTTTGCAGCAGGATTAAAATATTCACAGTCAGCATTATTTATGCCAATCTCCATTGTGCTGAAGACAGTTTTCATGCCAAACACTCAAACTAAGTAAATTCAAATTCAGTGTTTTACCCAGACTTTTTTTCCTTGCCAGGGTAGAGAACAATATCTGAAATATTGTCTAAAATATGATTCAGATTTCTTCTGCCTGGCTATCTCTACAGAGTGTATGCTGCCTCGTACCAAAGGCATGCTGGGGCAGCCCCAGTGATCCTGATTCAAATGAGAGGTTCAGAAAATGGATTTATTGATATCATGTCATTGTGTTACATTACATACAGATGGCAAGATGAGACACATGGAAAAGAATAGTGTAATGCTGTTATTTCTGACTATGAGACTATACAGCCAATGTTCAGCAGTGATTTAATGGTACTGCTGAACTCTGAAACTCTGTGATTAGACTTAAACCAGATTCAGGCAGAGAGAGATTTTAATTTTGCATCCGACATTTAAACTAGTCCTCTAAGCTTATGTTGTCATTTCTACACCCTTCTAAATATACTTGCAAGCAGCCAAGCAGTTCTCAAAGTCATCATTTGCACATTTGATGTCTATAACTGCCAGACTATATGTTTATGACCAAATAATGTTGTGTACAAAAATGCAGTTCATTACAATGAGTATATATCTGATAATGAACATGATTTGTGTTCATTTTAACAGAGATATATTTTTTTAGTTCATTCAAAATTCTGAGTGAAAAATGTTAAAAACAACTTGAGCTGTAGCCTCAAACTTCGACCATCTTTAAAAAATGTCTTTCAGTGTATTTGTGCTTGGCCCAGCTAGTACTGCTGTAAAGGACACTATTCAACTGTGGACATTAATGGGTTTTAAAAGAGAAACAACAGATCCAGGCCTGGTGTGGATAAGAGACCAAAATGGAAGAAAGTTAACTGAGTGTTTTATATTTTAGGTCCACAAGATGGACTTATTCGCATGTATAGACAGAGTCGATCAAAATTGAGATGTATACACCGTTCTGAATCAGCTCAGTTCAGATCACAAGAAAGCCAGCATACCATGTGATGTACATTTACCTTAACTAATGACAGTTTCGAAATTATTTTTCTGGATTGTAAATAGCAAAGAGCTTATTGCACTTGGGCCTCAGTCATCAGGACCTGTTCTACTAGAGGCTGAATTCAACCCAGAACAGAACCTCTTACATCAGTCCATGTCACAGATGTCACAGATGTGAGGAGGTTTTCACTCAGCAACTGGTCAGATAACTGATTAGGTAACTTTGGTTAACTAATATCTAAACATATTTCCTGGAACAGGCCTGCAGTCTGCATACGAAAAGCATGTTTACACCGCCGTCCTCTAACGAGGGAGACCCAGTGCAAATGACTCTTCCCACAGGGATTTCAAGTCACAAACACAAACAAACACAATTTTCCACCAGCTGTTTAACAATATGTGTGACGTGCAGTCACACAAACACACATACCTTTATTGTATTACGAATTGTAGACCATTCAACAGAAGTGGGTCATGATGATCTGATGACAGAGGATTAGACTAATGCAGATAAACTTTGATCTCAGCATCACACACACACAGACACACATGTTCCTCCCCAAGTGTCTTCCTTTCTCTCAGTGTCGCTCATTAGCAAGAATCAATCTGCAGCTCTGCGCCAGTGCCAGAGCACTTGTGTACACACAGTGCTAATAAGGGCCCGAGGGATAGGCACAGATAAGCTGTCACACACACAAACACACGCACACATACATATTTAGGAACACCTTTCCTGATCCACCAGCTTGTCAGACCGGGGGGAACCTGGCTGGGACACCGGACCCTGCCAGTGATAGAGAGAGGTAGAGAAATATGGAGGTAGGGCGAGAGGGAGAATGTGTACTAGAGTCCTCAGCACATTTTTATGTCCTTATATGGTTGTAAACCATGCGGGGGAGGGAGGGGCCGTTGTCTCACTGTCAGTTTGACATGTGACCTGGAGAGAGGAAGTGTTGTGGTGCAGCAGCAGAACAGAAGTGAGGAAGGGGAAAAATGACTGTTCAGATGCGCTGCAGACTGAGAGAAGCATTGAACCGCGTCACTACACCCTCCAAACCAATGACACAGTAACATTACACCCTCTGTTGGCCACTTAGCAGACATGTATTCACTGTTAACACTGTGGATTTTTGTCATTAGTGGATGAACTTGCACAGAATGCAGCGCTGGGGTGGGATAAAACTTCAGCAAATAAAAAAATTAGTCTGAAAAAAAAAAACATCTTTCTAAGTAGGAATGCTTAGAATTGTCAAAATAAATACAAATTACATAATAGACAAATGTAATGTTGCATTTCAGATTTAGAAAGTGGGTTAATCTGTATCCTTTCTGTGTGCAGGTACGCATAGCAGCTAACTTTGTCATCCATGCCCCGCCAGGAGAGTTCAACGAAGTCTTCAATGGTGAGTTTTCTGTCTTCTTTGGAAGACTCTGTTGTTATTACCCCTCCTCTTCTTCCCTTTATCACCTGTTACCTCTCTACTGTCAGTTATCAACAAGCATAGTGTTGGAAGAAGCTAATGCTAACTTTCAATGTTGTCATCTCTGTGCTGTTCACACTTGACAGTGTTCTGTCGTAATAAGGAGTCTTGCAGTCGTTGTGCTTTGAACACCTCATCACTGATCAGTAACAGGGGGTCTCACATTACACACGAACAGAATGGATGTGACACAGGAATGACATGGTCCAATTAGTCCAGGCTGTTGGTACTCTGATATGCACCGAAACAAGGAAAATGCAATAAAATGATATTTGTTAGAGAATGGATGAGGTGGATGTGTGGAAAGCAAGAATTACATTTGGCACTAAAAACATGACATTATTGTGGTTCAGCAAGGACAACACTATTACAAATACTGAAAAGTTTATGTATTCTGATAGAAACCATACACGATCACTCTGCCACTACATACGAATAGAAGCATGATAAGACTGGATTGTGTGGTGACAGCAGAGGAGGGAAGGAGAACGGAGAAGAGTGTCAGCTTTCATTGACTGAAGCTCGATCCTGGCCCCCTGATTCGTCTGCGACTCAGCAGTCATTGGTGACAAGCTGGCGAGCTGTCTCCTGAGCACAGGAGTGCGCACTGATCTGCCGTTGATCCCAAGCTTTTCATTGGCAATGTCCAAATACAATCAGCCGATCAAATGAACTTCACAATTTAGTTGGGTGGCGTAAAGGCCCCCACACACCGCACAGACGTCCAACTGCCCTACTCCGTTTGCTTCTTGTCGGACCCATTCGGCAGAAAAGTTGCATGAACACACCGCGTCGACGTGGTGCCAGCTCCACAGTAGCGTGTACGTTCTGCGCTTGTGCGAGATGGTGTGGGCGGGTGTGTTCCTGCTTTTAGAGGATGTGGGTGCAAATCCAAATGTAAAACAATTTATAGAAAGGCTAGTTAAGATTGATTTTGTGCAATTACATTTCTAAAAAAAATGTTGAAGCATGCATACAAATGTAGTGTATACTCCCCAGGCCTCACTTGTGTTGTAGTATTCGATCTGTCAAAACCCTAAAACACTAAGGTTTTCAGTTTTGTTTTCAGCGAAAAATCAAATGTAAACCGAGCAAACAGCCTGACACTAGTGCAGCAGATTTAATCATGGAATTTACTTGTCAAACCTAGCTATAACTAATTAGGTTGATAGTCGCTGCATTCCATTTCAGTTCCTGTGACAGGAGCCTAATATCATGCATACAAACTCATGGCACGGCTCACTGAAACACCCAAATGGGATGAAGCCATTGTCTTCAGTATTGCTTACACCAGTGCTTTTCCTGCAATGACAAGACAAAATCCTTCTCATGAGAGCCCACAAGCTACGACCATTTAAAAAGTAAAAATATAAATAAAGTGTGCCATATTTTAGATACTAAGGTACTTGAGTGTACATTTAAAGCATTAGGTAAACTCTGTAAGTCTGTAGCCTTCTGTCTTTGCAAGTTCAGTGATCCTCTGCACTTAAACCATGGGGGGGGGGGTTTTGTCACTAGAGGCAAGTGGAAAAAGACATACAGATGGCTGCATTTTTTGAAGACAAAGGAGGATATAGGGTGAAGTTGACTCATAGTGATCCCACATCTGCTATGTGGAAGCAAATGTCTTTAAATTTCTGAGCTGAAATAAAATAAGCAAGGATGAATTACCACGAATGCTGATTAGTGAAAGAAATGGAATTTTACACTGTACTGCAATATTACAGCACTTATTTCCAATTACTTAACTGTCTTTTTAAGTACTACCAAAGGGTGGTGCCAAAGTCAAAGATTATAAAAACTTAAATTCACAAAGTACATGTCCTTTTTTTATTTTAAAATTACTTGTTTGATACAGTTTTATTGTCAACCTGTCTCTAAAAGAATTTTTGCTGTTCAGACAGGCCAAAATGAAAAACGTTTCTGTTCATGTACTACTAATCACACCGCTGTGGCCAGTCAGAGAGCTAAATGAGGCTATGGCATTTTGGCCAAAGTGTAGCACGCCCTGCATTGCCAGTGTTGACACCACACTGTTAGAGGAGCACCCCTTGAGAGAGTGTGTGTGTATGTGTTTTGGCATCGTTAAAGCCTCGTCCTGCCTCAATAAATGTCGTCACCTCAGAGCAGCACTTGGGGGCTGTCTGTCTGCCTCTTATCACAACCTGACAGCCACACACACTAAAACACAGTCCCCTCTTGCCACTTTGTCCCCTTTCATCTCCGCGTGATTTTACAGCCTCTTCCACTGAACTAATTTACCATGTCTGCATCACTCCTCTGGCATAAATGCTGCAAAGACTGACTGCAAACAGCTCTGTCTTTTGTGTTGGTGTGTGTGTCATGGCACTAATCTGCTGTACCACTCTCTACATTTTCCTCTCTCATTATCATGCCTTTTTCCCCCTCAGATGTGCGATTGCTGCTCAACAATGACAATCTTCTCAGGGAAGGTGCTGCGAAGTAAGTCAATTGTATTTCCAGGTTTTTGATAAATATTTTAAATATGCATTAAAGCTATAGGAAACAATAAACTTAAACTACAGGAAGAGAAACATTTGTCAACAAATAGACCCACTGTCATTCTGCACATAAGCTTTTTTGTTTTGTTTTTACAAATGTACAAATGTTTTTACTTGCACTCAGTTTCAATGAAAGAGGAAATTAGTCCATGTAGACTTATTATGGATCTAGTATAGGCTACATTTTTCATCTGGATACCTGACCCAAACCTTTCACTACCCCACAGGCCAGACTGGGCCAGGCCAGGCCGGGTTGGGACCAAATTTTTAGAAATTATGTCAGGTCGGATCTGCTTATGTATTGACACAGTGCTCTCAAGTTCATTTTAGTTAAAAAATATGTTGTAATAATATGCTAAGTTCACATTATTCTTTCAAGCGTAAAATAGTACCAAAATAAGTGATAACTGATGACGGACCTGCTGTCTGTGTTTGGGCTATTTACAGTGCTGTTAAATTCTTTGGTTTGTTAATAACGTGATGGCTTTTTAATGCAACACAGAGCCAATTGGATATTTTCCAGGTAACAAATATTAATGTGAGACTGTATGACAGGGTAGCACATACTCAGAGCCTGTTGACTTCAGGTCAGGCGTAGCTACTGCTGTCTTTGACTCGGTCAGGTTTGGACCGAAAAAATGTAGCACTCCAATATCATATATGTATTATGTAGATAGACACTTTGATTCAGAGTTTGGAGTGCATGTAATAACTGTTTCTCTCTCTCTGCAGTGCATTTGCACAGTACAACTTGGACCAGTTTACCCCAGTGAAAGTTGAGGGCTATGAAGAACAGGTGAGCCATGTAAACTGATGTCTGCAGCTCAGAGGTTAAATGAAATGGTATGACATCATGGGTGTAAGTCGGCTGACTTCTCCCACTTTACCCTTGTGGCCCTCACTGTCCATCCCATTCAGCAGTCTCGTCTCGGGTGTGTTGCTCACTCATTTCATGTCACATGAAGATTTGTTGCTGTTGCACCATATGGCTTACTTCTCAGTTGAGACCCCTCAGTTAAAAAGGTTCAGTCTTAGATTGTGATGCTGCATTAATAGCCTTGGCATGGTAGAAGTATAAAAAAAATGATGACTCATCAGAGATGGCAAAAGTGTGCACATTCCTTACTCAAGTATAAGTACAAAATAAGACTGGTAGAGGTCAGTGTACTGATACAACTTCTTTACTCAAGTAAAAGTAATGAAAGCAGGCTCTGAAATGTAGCCAGTAAGAACTAACTCTCTGACAGACATTTCTACCGGTGATTCAGTGCAAAGCTGACTGAAGCTCATGTCATATTAATATGATTCAAAATCTATTAAACTTAAAGGTAGAATCAGTAGGATTTGTGTTACCAGTAGGAGTTGATTGAGTCTCATTCCCAGTATTTCAAATACAGTCATTTTGGGTTGGTAAAGCATGAAACATAATAGAAAGTCAAGATTATTACACCATTATCGACACTGAACAGTATGTCAAGGCTAAAGAGATACTTTCTTACAGAGCAGAATATCATTCTTGTAAAGCACATTTCCTAGTTTAACATAATATGCTGTACAAATGATAAAAACGGTGAAAAGAAAAGCCAATAACTGAAAAAAAAGATAGCCAGCATCATAATGGGACACTGATGCAGGAAAAGCAACAGGCTTATTCACTTGTCATTAATATTGCACTAACGTGATGGAGTCCTGGGCTTTTTCACCAGAGAGGGGAGGTTGGGTTAAAGGATCAAAGTAAAGTGTTCTTTGCTTCCACATGATACACAATCACAGACGTGGTTTAATTTTTATTTAATTGCACTCACTGAGCTTCTGTGAATGTTGAACATGCTGCTGAATGAATGTAGCTGTGTGTAATGATTGCAATGTCTTATGTAAAGATGTCATCATGTCCCTCTGTTCCCACATCACGGGTTGAAATTCCCCTGTCAGATACCCAACAGGCTGAGCTGAGTGTTGATGAGGAAGACAGTAGATGGAAAGTTGATGCTGATGTCTGTGCCTTTGTCATCACCCCCCTTTTCTTTTCTTTTGTTTTTCTTCCTCTTCACATCCTTTTAATTAATCTCTCGATTTTTCTCTCCCTTTCCACACAAAATCTCCTGCCTTCTGCCATCCTCCCTGTTGTTCCCGTCTTGTTCCACTTCTCTCTGTGTTACTCTCTCTGGTGCTCCTTCATGTCCTTGTCTTTTTGTTTTCTTTTACTTTCTGTTCATCTGTCTTTCATTCTGGCTTGCTCTATTCCACTTCCCATTACCTCCTCCCTTGCTCTTTCACTCTTTTCCTTCTGTCTCACTGTCTCTTCATTCCTTCCAGGTCTTAATCACAGAGCATGGTGACCTTGGGAACGGCCGGGTCCTGGACCCCAAGAACAAGATCTCCTTCAAGTTCGACCACCTGAGGAAGGAGGCCAGCGACCCTCGGCCCCATGACGCTGACGGCTCCCTGGAGGGCTGGAGGAGTGCTGTGGACTCTGCCGTCAGAGCCTATGTCAAGGAGCACTATCCCAATGGAGTCTGCACCGTACGTCATGATCTACACGATAATCACAAGGATGTACCTTTAGTCACTTTAAGGAACACGTTATGAACACACTCAGTTAGCCATGCAGTTTGCAGTCCATGCTGGAAGTTCGAAGCAGCGGGACAATATTTGGGCTAATGGCTAACACATTAGCTTTGGCGCAGGATCGGCAAGAGCTAACTGGTTAGCATGATAACTTCACTACATCTCTGCAACACAGTACATGGAAGTCATATAGTTAAAAACTGTTTTTTGTATTTCATATTGCACCTTTAAGGTCTTAATTGCAACAAACATTTTATCCAATTCTGTGGATCCATCTTAAATTTGTTTTGGTCAAAATGAGTCAAGTGCTTCTTGAAAAGTTCACACATCTCATGTTTTAAACCTTTAAACTTACCACTGAACAACTAATATTGTCACATTCAAGTATTTTAAAATGAATCATGTTAAATTTATATCTCCACTATTAAACAATTGACATTGAGGTTATCAGTTTTTTTTCTTAGTTGTTGCTATACTTCAGAGACGTATATGTTCATACAACCATAATTAGTCATGTGATCTGACTCCCCTGCAAAGATAGCTCCCACCAAGCATCTACGAGCAGACAATAAAGACAATCAATCCCTCAATCCAGACATTTCTGTAGATGATTCTGACTTCTTTAGCAAAAGGAGATTTTAGAGCCTGAATCTTTTTTTGAATGTACCACAAAATGTTACAAGGACATTCTTGTACCTAAAATGCAGGATTGTTATCTATAAAAATAAATAATTAGATTGTGTCATATGCAATGCGAAGACTGCCTGACATTTGGTTTTCTTTCTTTTGACTGACACCTCAGCAAACAGTCTTCATTAATTCGATTTAGTTATAAAATGTGGTCGTTCACAGTTAGCAAACACAAACAAGACAGCAGGAGTATTTGGAGATGGTTGCATGGCTGCTTTTATAAAGCTTCTGTTGTGCTACTTATTTTATTAATGCAAAGTGAACAGTAGAGTTCTGTTGCAGATACGGAAGATTTCGCAACAGTGAATTTGTTGCATGTGCTTGCCAAATAGAGCAACACGTTCTGTGTGTACATAAGAGTATCTGTGTTGCAGGTCAGGTTGAGTATAAATGTGAAGCTGATAATCACAAACCACTGTCTCAGTCTTTGCTTCATGTGTACAGCAGTAAAGAAGAACTAAGAAAAGTGACCTTTAACAAGCGGAGAAATGTGAAGAGAAAAGTTCCTAGCATGTGAAATGTTTTTTCCTCTCATTTCAGATTTATGGGAAAACCATCGAGGGACATCAAACCATCATCGTGTGCATCGAGTGCCATCAGTTTCAACCAAAAAACTTCTGGTACAGTTTCTCAATATTCAATGTGATTTTATTTCTGTCACTCTTTCCATTTTGCACCAGATGACAGGCTAGCTTGTCATTTTTATTTTTGACCAAAAGGGTTTATAAAATTGTCACAGATGGTTTTAATCAAACCTAATTTTGCTGAATAAGCCTAAAAAGCCTGAAGTGTTGTTTGATATTAACAGGATGCTTTGAAGGCATTACTTTAATTGGCACTTAACTCTGGAGCATTAAAAGGCTGGTCCTCATAAGCGTTGCTGAGCTGTTTCTGATCGGGTTAATCTAATTGGATAAGAACTGTACCAATCCTCTTGGTTTATTAGGCTTATAGGTTGTTAGGTGTAATGATCCCAGAGCTTCTGTGTGTGACTGCCACTGTTACCTGCCATGTTAAATTAAAGAGGAACCTATAGGGCAGATTTGGGATTAGATGAAACTCAAATAGAGACATCGTATATTTCTCATCATATGTTTCTGACTCTATAATGTGCACATAAAAAAGTGACACTTGTATTCAACACAGTGACATTGTGATAAAGAAAGCAGCTTTTCATAAAACACCTTTTTGCTTTTATACAGCACTATAAGTTTTATAAAATTGACAACTCAACTGTCTACCCTTTGTGATAAAAGAAGAAAACCTAAGTCAACCTTTTTAGAGGTCTGAGTTAATGTTAATCCACTGCTTTGTGATTGTAGATGAGTGACAAATTAAAGGAGAAATTAAGAAACCCTTGAACCCTTTTCACACTGAAGGAAAAAACCCACCCACATCTGGCTTTTTTGAAAGAGTACCACTGGCATATTCCCAGGTCAAATGACTAGGTAGTTGTCATGGATATTAATTGGCTCCAGCTCTGATTAGCAGTGATGGAAACATAAAGCCCAGGCAAACATGATCAGTTTTGCCCTTTTAGGCGCAATGCTCCGATGCACCTTCAAGTTTCAGATGGTAGTGTAAAAAGGTTAATCCATTTCTGTTGAAGCAGTGTGAACCTTGTTCAGAGTTAAGTTTGAAAAAGAGACTGACTTACAAGATGTTTTTAAAAGAGTAGACACTCTAACAATGTCACTGGCCTCCATGCCCTGCTTCAGCTCTTTCATTTTTCTTCATGAGTTCATGATGACAAATGTGACTCACAAGAAAAAAAAAACAAAGCATAGAGGCAAACTTGTTTACCGGCAATGGAAAGTCAATCTTCTGCTTTTAGTGGATTTACCAGTGTTTACAAAAACTGCACACACCTGCTCATTTTAGTGTAAAAATGGTTTTGGTCAGGTTTGGACCAAAACCAGCCCTCAGAAGAGCTTTTGAGGCTCTGTGCTATCCTGAAAGTCAAATGGTGGCTTCAAACACCATTCAGCCAAAAGATATTAATTTATCTGAGGTTCCTATTGGTATTAATTTGGGTTTAAGACTTGTAATGCACATCATTTTTATACTCATCACACCGTGCAGTAACCCCTTGTTCCCTGTCAGGATTCATCTTCCTTTATTAGTGTTTCTCCACTCATTTATTCAGGTTTTTCATGCAACTTTTCACCTGTCTGTAATGTTGGAATATATACGGTTAAAAATCTAAGCTTGAGTTAGTTTACATTTACTGTGTAACTGTCAGTGTTGAATATATCATGATGCAACATAAGGCAGCTGATATGAGAGCACCCTGCAAGTGTATCTTATATCTCTTGTGGCTCTGGCTTGGCTTTTAGATCTTTTCAACTGTGGTTATTATTTCTGTTTCCTGAAACAGACATGTGACTTTTTAGCTAGACACACAGCTGCAGGTTCACTTTGATCGTAAATGATAGGACATCCCCGTTAAGCAAATCAAGTTAGACATGTTTATATCCAACTTCCCTAATGTATGTGTGTGATGTCAAGTCTTGTGCTCTTCTTCCTGTCTGCACAGGAATGGACGCTGGAGGTCAGAATGGAAATTTACCATCTCTCCCTCCACCACTCAGGTGGCAGGAATCATGAAAATCCAGGTATTCTTCTGCTCTGAGATGTAACCGACAGGCTCACTTTCTAAACACCGAGTCATTTTTGTTGCTGTTCACAGAGCTTGTTGCTAATTATTGTTTTCTATTTTCTGCTCACAACAGAGACAAACTAAACATTTAATTCCCTGCAGGTTCATTACTATGAAGATGGCAACGTTCAGCTGGTGAGCCACAAAGAGGTCCAGGAGTCCATGTCAATTTCTGTGAGTATAACTGGACACATTTGTTCATGTGCATACAGACAGATAAGAAAATGTAATGTGCATTCACCTCCATCTCCTTTGGGTGTGTGTTTTTAAGGTTTTATAATTTGCACTGTGGAGGTGTTAGGTGGTGTATTCACTCAACTATTTTCTTGAAATAAATTGTGTCATATTCTTTCAGAACGAGGCTTCAACCGCAAAGGAGTTTGTGAAGATCATGGAGGCTGCAGAGAACGACTATCAGGTATGTAAACATGTCAAATGGATATTCTGTGTTAAATATGCCAATTACAGGCTGGTTGTTGCAGGGAAGCTCAACTATTGCCTGATAACATGTGTTTACTGCCAGGGTTCTCACTTACTTTAAACATTATTTGATTAATTTATTATTAGAAATGATTACTGTGGGGTGTGCAAGTCTCCAAAACTGAGACATCATGAAGAGTTCATGTTTTACTCTTGTTTTACTCCATCACAGGATTTTCCTTTGGATGTCAACTTTTTATGCTATGAGGGATAGGAGTGAGAATGAATTTCACAGTTGTGTGAGTCATACTGATGAATTTAGATGATGGATTTTAATGGTCATCCATTCATTTCATGAAATTTAAGATGTTTGAAAACACTTTGAATACATACATCTTGGCTAAAATTTCATCTACAAAACCTAGGCTTCTACAATTAATCAATTAATCACTTTGTCAATTCAAAGAAAATAAATACCCAACAATTTTTGTAATGATGAACTGTTTCAGGCACTTTTCAAGCAAGTTCCAGACTCTTCAATATGAGGATTTGCTTCATTTTTTATTTATTTATTTTTACATTAATGACACAAGGGTTTTGGACTTTAAGATGTCACTTTAATGGCTCACAATTTTTTGACATTTTAACAGATTAATCTTGAATATAATTGGCCAATTACCTGATCATGGAAATCACTGTGCATTGTAGTGCCAGAGACAATAATTTAAATCGATTTTTAATATATATTTATACCCTCGTATCACCTCTGCTCTCACCTCTTTCTCCCTATTTCTGTTTTTCCTTCCAGACGGCCATCAATGAGAATTACCAGACCATGTCGGACACTACCTTCAAAGCCTTACGCCGCCAGCTTCCTGTGACACGCACCAAGATCGATTGGAACAAGATCCTGAGCTACAAGATTGGCAAGGAGATGCAGAACGCTTAAAAAAAAAAATTAAAAAATTAAAATAAAATAAAACATCGGAGAACATAACAGACAACTCCCCCCACCCCACCCCCCACCCAAACAACGTTGCATGACTGGATAGTTGTATCGTCTTTGTACAGAAATTAGATTAACGGGGACAAAGAAAGGTTTGGTCTCACAACCAGATGTCACATCACACATTGGATGTCTACTTTTAGCGATGTTATTTTGTTTTTATACAGACAATGTTAACTCCTCTGTATATTGAATCTAAGATAAAGATAATCGTATTTGGGGAAAGTGAAACTTGAGGAAATATTTCAAGACATAGGAAAGGGGGTGGACACTTGTATGCAAAAACATCCTTATAAAATACAGTATCACGTGTGCAATATTTATTGTGTCAGTGAGACCACACCTTTTATTTGACCTGCTGAAAAACGGTTTGAATTTGCAGTGATGGTGAAACAATCATTTTTGGGAGCGTTTTGTTCGCAATTACAAAAGAGCTCAGATATTTGGCAGAAAGGAACGCCTCCCTTCACTTCACAGTTAATGTCCCATACGGTCAACGATAAAAAAAAAAAAAAGTTCTTTGTGTTCATTGACTGGTATCTTTGGCACAAGCAGCCACCACTGTCAGCCACTCAATGTTCTTGTTCCCTCATTTTGGTACTTCCCTCACCGTATGTCCTGTATGTGAGTTCTCAATCTCACAGTGCTCCTGGCTAAATTGCCTTTTTGACTTGACATCATCTGAACCCTTACTCAGCGCGGGGAGTTCTGTGACCACTTAACAAGCTTAATTAACAAGTCATCAGTCGCTAAGTAATGTGCATAATGTCCAATTTACAATAAAATTAAAACGTATCACTTTCTCCTCCAGTGCTTATTTTTATTAAAAAACAGAACCTGACTGTATTATATAACAAGGCACATTGTAATATATACCTGTATGAAACATCCTGTCTGTCAGTTTGGTGATTTATTTCCATGAGATTAATTGTAATTCAGTCACAATTATGTTGCATTAAATGACAAATTTTCTATTTGCTGACTCACTCATAATTTCTGAGTCATTATTGCGATACAGAGTTCCTCATAAACCTTCTCACACCTGCATTACATTATTTAACTGCACTTGTTGCTAAAAAACACTATTGAACAGATGTTTAATTTAATTTTTTAAATATGACTACACAATCATTGAGCTAACATCATCAGAGGGCATCATAAGTGATATTCAGGTATCCATGTGATGGACATTGAAAGATCTTCAACCACATTTTGGAAACTAATTCGATTTTAATTACATTTTATACTATACTTACTCTTGTAGTAGACCATTAGGTACTAAAATACCTGAGAAGTTGTATTTGATGAGACTTTATCTGTGTTTTTATGCAGCGATTCACTGATTGATCTCATGAGGTCAAAGATCAATGAGATCACTGATACAGTAGATCTGTTTTTGAAGGTATGAATATAAACTGCAGACCTAGTGTTTTATTGAAGTTTTTACGGGCATCAAAGTACCATAACTCTCAAAATGTAATGATGGCATTAGTTTTTGGGTCATAAATCCAGCTGATGAAAAACTTATGATGAAAATACTCAGTTGCCAATAAACTACTTGCACTCTTTAGCTCTAGGTAATACAGTACTGCTCTGTGAATGATTATAAATTGGACAGATTACCTTTAAGTTAGTCATTTTTTTAAAATTGAGATATTATCTCCATAAAACACCAGGGAGACTAAAACATTGAAAAATGTGCCACCACATGTTTTTTTTTTTCTCAGATGTATCATTGAGGTTTACATAACGGGGTCCACCAGTGTGGTCCATGGGTGATTTCCCTGTTCTATTCTTTGTTTGAGTACCTGAGTGGCATGACATTTAAACAGGAAAAAACTGACAAATAAAAATGTGAAGCGCTTAGGTGCTCAGCATAGAAGCGCATGCGCAGGAGAACGACGTTTTGCCATATAGTTGAGAGCTGTCCACTCGCTGATGTTGCGAAACCCTCTGCCGGCGTGTTAGGCGTGTACTCATGCATTCTTTCTTCACTTTTTCCATGTCTAAAAATTATAATACTATGTTTTCTTATCGATTCTGAGCGGGTGTTGGCTCAATGTGCCTTAAGAGATACAGGTAAATCAGTGACAGCGACATCTGCAGGCGGCGGGAGCTAACTGTCCAGGTTAGCGAGCCGGTGGCTAGCTGGTAACTGTTAGCTGACATTAGCCGCAGTTTGCAGACACGTCTACACACAGTCCGCTGCTGCTGCTGGATACTAGACACATGTTGGACTGCTGGTGGAAGAAATGGTCGCTACTTGTGAGGACTTAACTTTCTTCCTCACATTCACAAATTGAGGTGAGTTCTGACACACGTCGCTTTAACGATCCCCCCCGTCGCTGCCATTCACAGTGCCTCCACTTTTTAAAAAAGTTTGTGTGTTTTGCAAACGCTAGCCAGTTAGCTGTTAGCTAGCAGGATGAGTGGCTAACGAGTAGCAAGGGTTTAAATGGAAATCGTCCTGTAAACGTGCGTGGCCACTGTTAAGTACATAGTAAAGCATGAATTGAGTGTTCCGAGCCTGGATGTTATTAGATTTCCTCGCCAAGCACTTTGAGCACACTCAAGAGACCTGAGCGTTGTACTGTTTTAAATGGTCTCCATCATGAGTCCATGCAATATCTCTTATCTGGTCCTCCAGAGTTTACAGTGTCAACCGTGTCCTGGTGTTATTACTGCATGCTGCCTGTTTGCCAAGTTTTCTCTCCTCTAACATGGGGGAAACCCCCTCTGCTGGGGATGCATTTGATGCATTTAAAGCAAGCCTAACGTTAGTGACTTTAAAAGAAATGTAAGCACTAAGTCATGTCAAGTTTACCAATGCTTGTTAGCCTTGTGGACCTCAAGTGTTTACCTCTGCTGGGCATTCAATGTCGGCTCAGTGGTTGAGTTGGCATTATCTGTCTCCCTGCTCTCACAGCAGCCAGTGGTGAGTCTCCAGTGACTGTGTGCTGAGCTGCAGATGGAAGAATGTGCTCTTTCAGAAAGCCAGCTGGCTCCAACTAGAGAGTGCAGGAGAGCCTTCAGGCACACATAGGCTGGTTGAGGAGTCTTGATAGCAATGTATGTGCTGGAACTGAACAGTCCTAACCAGAGGCAGGAGCAGGTTTATGTGTCAGATTTAATGCTGCTGACTCTCACCTTGGCACCTCTTGCACGGAGGTGTTGATGCAGTCTGACAAAACTCCAGACCTCCTACTTAAAGCCATGAGCTATGATTATTATTGACTAACCTTTTAACACCATGCATCATTAGTATCATCAGCCATTTCCTGGTAATAGACAAGTTTGTGAGGGGGGAAAAAAAACAGCATTGCTAAGAAATGGAAAATATGTATCATCCCTGGAGTCACGATAATATCCTCTAGTTTTACTTTTGCTTGATTATGGCTAAAATGATCTATAATTTCAACTTTGGATGATGGCCTGAAATGAAATTGTTTTTGTTGTGCACATTATCAAGGTGCACCCAATAACACATTTTTGATTAAATCTTTTAACACATTATGTCTCACTTCCTCTGTCTTTCCTCCCATGAGCTGCCATTCTAAAACATAACCAGAGCAAACACCACAGATTAAGCATTGTAAGAACCGGTGACAGGGTTAGGGTTCGCCTCAATGATGACATCAGGCTGGGTGCTTAAGGTTAATGTAGAGTTGGACTAGGAACCCTGCAACATTTTCATGAGGCTCGTAAGGTTTCTCTGGTTCGCATTCAAGGTATTTGTAGAGCCTGTCCAAAATGTACTTGCATAAATTCCTGCCTTACAGTCTTCAGAAAATGTGTTAATAGGCTAAAATGTGTCTTCACATCCAGTTGCTGTTTGTCAAAAAAATACCTTTTTTTTAACTGAACCCACTGAATATCAGGTACACCGTTGCGACCAATGAAAATATGTAATCGCTCTTCACAGATTTTTTTGGTGCATTGTCGACCAAAATAGTCACATCCAGGAGCCCTGACGGGACTGTAACATTTTGTCTTGTAGCCTGATTGATAAACCTGGATTGTGACGACTACAGATATCTCTTTGAAATGACTCCTTCACTGTATTTGTGGCATCCTGTAACCTAGTCATAAAATGTCTACATAACCAGGTGAGGTCTGAAAACATCTTCTGCTCAGCACCAAATGCTAGATGTACTGTAAGTGAGACAAAAAATAAGATATGGTCACCTGAATCACAGGCTAGAAAGTTTTTGAGCTGGTCATGTGAAATATAGCTTCAAACAACGATTATTTGCGCCATTTGATTAGTGTGGGTCTTTGAAATGTCATGAAAGGGTGATGGGTTTTCCCAAATCCCAAGATTGCATCATCAAAACAAATCCTCTTTGTCTACAATCCAGAACTACCAGATTCTGTGCAAAATATAGTAATGAAAGCTAAGCACAATGTCAAAGTTCAGTCAGTCACACATAATGATGTATCTTAGCTGGTAGAGTTTTTCTCGATGGGTGAGTCAGAATGTAAATTTTGACAGTACGTGAAACAACAGCAGATTTTCATATGAAAATGAACACTTCTGCACTGCTGATTTGCAAAATTATGCATCTCTAAACTGTGTAATGTGTATGTAGATAAGGATGGACAAATGCACATTACTAGATGTTCCAAATTATTTCTGTTGCCACACCTTTTTAAGCAAAAGAGTTTTTGACCGTGGTTGTGTTAAGCTCCAGCATTGCCTCTCTTTTCACATTTGACTAATGACATGCAGGTGTCACTCTCTGCTGCAAATATTACTTCAGCTAGCTTCATAGACCTTACACACCTTAAACTCAAAAGTAACAGCTTGCATTGACATTATGCTTTCACTTCCTCTTCCTTACTAACACCGTTAAATTCCCCTTTTCTCCTTTACCTTTACAAAGGCGATCTGAACTCTGGGATTCCCCCTCTGAACTGTCAGCGCTGTATTTCATTAGCTACCTTCTCTCAGCTTGCCTCCTCTAATTTTGACTTGAATCGCAGTTTCTTGGCTTTCTCAATAATGACTTGCCTGGTCTTGTTGCAGGCAAACACCTGTGCACCTATGGCAATATCTTGAGTAACAGCAGGATTGGGACAGATCCCCCTTGGGTCATAAAGCAAGACTTGTGTCCCTTACTGAGAACATGTTGTGTGGCTTCTTTGTGTTTTGTGTCATCATGAAGCTACAGCACCAGCAGCTTATGAGTCATGGAGTTACATACCAAACAGTTTGACGGATGATAATCTTTCACACAAAAGTTTTGACCTGGATAAATCTGTCATCAGTCTGAATTGGTCTGCTTGAATAACCTGGACTGGATCTGTGACCAACCTCAGTTTGATATGAAAGGATAAGAACACATTCAGGATAATGATTCTCATATATGCAGTTACTTCCCAATAGGAGTGCAATGTTAGCCATTGCAGCCGTTTTGTCGCCACTCAAGCATAAACAACTCGCACATGTGTGTTCGGTTCGCATGCGTGAACATCAGAGAATGACCAGGCGCTTTCTGTAGTACTCTGCAGCAAGCAAACTAAATGTTGTAGAGGGCAAACTAATTTCAGTTTTAAAATTCGGATTATTAACTTACCTACATCAAGACATAATCATTCTAGAGAGAATCACGATGCATCGAAGAATCTGGACTTTTTCCCACCCCGACTTCCCAGCTCTCTCTACCATAATGTGAGTTGATGCATTAATAAGATCAGTTCATCTACTCAACAAGGTCTGAGGACTTTGCCTTTACTGTCAAGCTAAATTTCCTTGGTAAATATTGCAGCAATCAGTTCATGAGCTAATTTGTTTTACAGCTTTGTTTCACAGAGGATTTATGAGTGTTTGTGAAAAGACAAGTTAGCATGTGGGTGAAAATCATGTCCCTTTTTCAAAATGCAGCATATCTTGTTGCTGCATTGTACTGTGGTGTGTTTGTGTGTGCGTCAATTCTGTTTGCTCTTTGACTCTGATACACTGTTAGCCTACCAAAAACCAGTGTTCACCGCTGATGTTTCAGTCAGTTAAATATGCTTCTACTCAGTTTGATGTTATCTATATTTGGCAAGCCAATTATGGCAATAAGAGATTATACCTCTACAGAATTGGTGGTAACTGACATTGTTAGTGTGTTGAAGCACAACCCTCCTCAGATGAGTATGCACATCTGTTGCATATCCATCCTCTGTTTTCACTCTTCCAAATCAAGGGTCTAAGGAACAGATGATGTTGAATGCATTACAAATTACAAAATTGTGATTTGTTATATGAGGCTATATAAAACAAACTGACAACAGATCATTGGATGTTAGGGCTGCACAATTGATTGAAATATTTATCAAAATTGCACTATGGCCTAGTACAATATCCATTGCTAGGTACAATGTGTGACAAAACAGCATTATAATGTAGCATTCCAATAAATCATGTTCTACAGATGCAAGTAAAAATCGACCCCAACAGATGTAACACATCATCAGTCAAAATTATATACATTTTTATGAGTAAAAAATGAAAATTGTAATCATGAAAAAAAGATCATGAAATAATTGTTTTACCATATGCTGCAGCCCTAAGCCATATGGAGGACTTTACAGCGTGGACGAATGGTGCATCACCTTTTTTTTTTTTTTTTTTTGCAAAATGGTGTGACATGCATATTGTCATGTTGTTTTAGCAGAGATAAGATATGATAACACTGCATTTTTGATTGCACCATCAAACAAAGATTGTTCCATAAGTCTCATCCAGTACTATATGCTGTATTCAGAGAATTTCAGCTATCATGTGTAAGACTGTTCCAGTTTCCCTTTAAGCATTCCATGTGACTTATAGACACAGCGATGCATTTATTATTTTTTGTGACCTATTGATTCCTATTACTACCGTAATTGTTTGGGCACATAAAATATTACTTCAGTCACTACTCTAATAAAGGTGACTGCATTTTGCTGTGTGTGCTTTAAATATTAAAAAAAAAAAAAAAAACCCACCATAGACTATTTTCAAACAACAGATTTGCCAATCAAGATATGGATTTGCTTCAACAATACATCCACATCCTGTATGATGACAGTCCAGGTTGTTTTGCATTAGTGATCACCCATCAAGCAAATTCTCACACCAGCATTTGGATCTCTTTTTAGTCACTTGACTATCACAATGAACGGAGGTTGAATTTAGCTGAGCTTGGTTGCTTAAAATAAATTGTCTTGGATGCTGGAATAAGCATTATAATTTGATGCTCAGCCACAGGACTGAAAAGGTCAGAGCATATTGTGAGATTTACGGACCATTGTGTAATTGCATATCAGCTGCTAGTAGCCTCAGTGACCATTGGAGCCATGCTGTAATCGAAGAAATGGCATATGATTTGTCTTTCTGTTTTTCTGGAGAATGCTGGCAGGCTCTGCGTTGAAGACCACTGATGATAAATTGTATCTGGGTTCAGACAGATCTTCAGGGCATTTTTCCCAGGCGTTATATTCCCTAGAGAATTAATTCATGTTTCAGAAATAAAATCTCTTTGAAGACTGGATATTTTTCCTGCTGACATGTTACTGCAGAATGATTCCAACATTGTCAGCCTTGGATGTGGCAGTGAAGCTCTGTACTGTAAACAAGATCATTCCACAGCTCTGGAAACAAGGAATGTTCTTTGAAAATACACAAATAACCTTGGAAAAGGCACAAGATTTTTGTAGTAAGACATCACACTGAAAACTGACCTAAATCAAATCCACAAAGGTGAAGTTGAAGGTGATCAGTCTGGGATTTAAAACATTTAATTTAAAGAAACCCCCTGAGTTAGCTCAGTGATGTGACGCACAGAGACACAGCACACAGCCAGATCAGACTGGTAGGGAACCTTTATTTAGAACCTTTGCACTGCTTTGGTAATTTGATCTCAGCCAGAAACTTTTGCCCTACCTTTGAGGGGACAGCCTGCCCTGCCTGCCCTGCCTGGAAAAAAGTCCATAATCGAGGTCTGTTTTTCATCCATGTTTCTGTCTGCATTCAATCAGCTGGACCCGTAGAGAACATCCATACCAGAAAGCCTGGATCACCCTTTAGACTCTTGCACCTTGAAGCATCCAGTGTGGTAATTTAAGGAAAACACTCCAAAGCCCTCACAGCTGGCTCTTTAATTTCTGACCCCCATGCCAGTGAGGGCACTTGCCAAGTGAGAGAAAGGTCATGGCTGCTACACAGGCAACCCTGACCATGCAAGGCGTCAAAGATACTTAAAATCCAGGTAAAAGCCACTATCCAATATGGTTTCCCTTCATTTAATCTAAAATGATCAGTGGTCGGATAAGGAGAAGCGTAGAGACGCAGAAACAGGGTTTTAAAACCATGAAAAAAAGTTGAGATGTGGGCTGTGCAAAGGTGACTGCAGCTAAGTAAGTTGTGTCATCTGAATTGTGTTGTTTTGTGTATACTTACCCCATCTGTTCAACTGGAATGGCAGGTAACCCCGAATGCAAAGAAGATGTTGACTTTATTTTGTTTTTCAGAGATCCTTTATTGATTTGTTTGGAAATTGGGTTTACTCGAAAAAGATTTTAGAAAACTATTATTTGATTACTTGTACTTTTATTTTTTGTGTGGAATATTTATTTGTGGTGAATATTATTTGAACTTGGCCAACACTGTCCTGCAAAAAGCTGCCAGTATTGAATCAAGCTGTTGTAGAAGAAGAATTTGAAATGTCATTGAAAGTTGTCAGGGCATTAAACCAATGATTTGTTGATCTTTACAAATCCATATCCAGTCTAACAAAGGCATTACCATGAGTGCTGAAAAAAAAATTACTTAATCAAAAACTAAATCGAATTGTGATCTTATCAAAAGTGAAATTGAATAGTTGATTTGGAGAATCATGACACACCTTTTTGCCTACAGCATACAAGTTACATTTTACAACCATTGGCTGTAGTGGCTGTTTCTTTCACCATTTTTAAGTTACTATGTGACTTTTGGTAAAGAAAGTGACCTGTTAATCCTGTTCTAATACAGAATGCAAATTTGCTGCAAGACTGGCTAAATAATGAAAGCGTTACCTTTTAGTTCCGCCCAAACAAAAAACACTGAACACTTCTGGTGCCCACCCCAGTAACAAAATGGAAAATAAACTCTGTACACTGATTGGTTACAGGCCAGAGAGATTAGTTAATCAGACAAGGCTAACAGCCACAGTCGGGTGGTTATTTCCCCACCCTATGTTCCTCATCTTGGCTCCCTACTTTGCATACTGCGACAGTTTGATGAATGACACATGAAATGGCTTGTATTTAAATGCACAAGGTTATCCAGATTTGACTGCATGCTCATATTTGAATCTATTCAAAATGTATGATAAAATTAACAAGAATCAGCATGATATCGGACACCGTCTGCTTGTATCACTCAGCAGACATGTTCTGTTACATTTCATGACAATTAAGGACAAAATACGTTTTTTTTTATAGCACTAGCTTACATCTTTGACTTGAAGTTGTATTTTCTGTGTGGTAGCTGGTGGTTTAAACTTAAAACTTAGATTTCTAGTAACCATTTGCAATATTTGAAAGTCTTCTGTATAGAGCTGCAACTGTAATTGAATAGTTGTCAATTATTAATGGCCAACTATTTTGCTGATTTTTTTTAGGGAAAAATAAAATTCTCTGATCCCAACTTCTTAAATGTGAATATTATCTGGTTGCTTTACTTCTCTTTGACAGTAGATTGAGTCTCTTTGGGTTGTGGTCAAAACCAGACATTTGAGGACTTTTGTGTCTGTAATTTCATGTCCATTTTTAGTTCAATTCTGTGACACTTCTTATCCGGAGTGGTTGGCATTCCTCTAGACTCTATGCAGTTAAACCTAAGCAACACTGCAGTCCAATATACTGGTCCAGTATATCACATCTGATGTCTTTTGGGTCAAGAGTGCTCACTAGTACACAACATGTTGTTCATAATGGGACAAATAGAGAAATACAGAGGCAAAGGAAAAGGAAAAGTTCAGCTGTTAGAAATGCAAAATACAGCAAAACAACATGTACTGAACTTGGACAAATCAGTCTGTGCTTCCCCAAAGATACAAGATCAGTTATCAAGTATTATGATTGTTTTCCTAACAGTTAAAATTAGGATGGCATTGTATCAGAAAGTATGTTACTAGGTAGCAAAGTGTCCTTCTGACTTCTTTCAGTTTCCATGATGTGTTGCAATAGGAGACTGCAAAGCATCAAAAAACATAGTTATGCAAGTAGAACTGGTTGCACACCTGCAAACTGATCAGCTTTTGGCTACAGTCACCTTTTTTATGTCAACCAGGGTAGTAGAAGTGAATGAAGAGGGTTTTAGTTTTGTATGTTGTCACCTTTTTCACTTCTCCAGAGTTTGTAGGTCTGTGGTTGGAAGCAGCAGGGAAACACTGGTTGTACTAGACTCTCAGGTGTAAACAAGTGCATGGACAGTCTTTATTAAGTTAAATGTGGCTTGTTGTCACAGGCTGTTAAATATGGTGCTTAGTGAAAATTCCAGTATGCTCAACGCTGCTGCAGTTTGGTCCTTCTGTAACAGGTTGACTTCAGGCATGCAGTGTTAAAAGAAAACAAAGAAAAAACAAAGAAAATAACAAAACAAGCTTTGGCTGTGCCGATGGCTGAAATAAACCAGGAGGAAAAGGATTTACAATAGAAGAGATGGTATGTTGGCTTTTGGTCTGCAAAGTTAATCGAATATTATCGAAAACAAAATATGGCCAAGTGCAATATCCAAATCACAGAAGCTACAATTTTGTGTGACAAGCCGATGTTATAATGAAGTACTGTAGTGCTGCAGTGATGCTGTGTCTTACAAATGTTGTTCTCCAGATTTGAGAAAATGTGTTTGTTTGTTACAGTGTTTTCCCTGGGTTTGTGGAAGACTTGGTTGCATGTATCTGGTCAGGTGGGGGGGTTCCCACCACAAGAGGCAGTTCTTCAACAGAAAAATGCAGTTTCACATCATTTTGGACCATTATTTGAACCACATAGGTCCAGAAAAAAAGGACAAAAGCTGGAGCAGAAAATATAAGGCACCCAAAAAACTTGCCCACCGGGGAATAACTACATGACTTAAGTTTTTTGATGCTTTCCACATTGATTTTCCATTCAGTTGGCTTAGGTGGTGCACAGAATGGCATGGGTACTGCCCATAAAGCTGAAATGGTATAGGAAAACCCTGGTTACATACTTCTGCTATTATTTTCACTAATTGTTAATAATAATAATAATAATAATAATAATAATAATAATAATAATAATAATAATAATTTGTCAAAACAACCACTATATATTTTTTCTTCATGGAGCCCAAGTTAGTTCCCTAAACTAGTAGACAGAATGGATTACTCTCGGGTTGCTCAACGTTTAGTGTAGATTTTTAGTATACCTCCTTAACTTAAAGGAGAACTTTGGTCGATTTAATCATGCAGCTTCATTGCTCAAGCTACCCTTACAGGGCTCCATTACAGGGCTCTGTGAATGGAGAGTTAGCATTGACAGCTAACAGCATAGGTTCAGAACTTTACACTGTGTTTTAAGCTTCCTAACATGCTTCACATCTCACCACAAAAGTTATGCAACATCAGCAGACACCTTACAACACGGCACTGTACAGTGTATGTCTCAAAATGAATAAAAAAGTAGTTAAAACAGTGTGTTTGTGCAAGGAGCTACATACCGGTTGGTTGACATCCGTGTCTTCTGGTAGCTAGACCAATCTAGCCAATCTGTTGAGCGTGCGCTTACTCCCTCATTGGCGGAGACAGAAATGTATTCCAGCATTTTTCGTTTTTCTGTTCATAATGTACATGTCCATGTTGCAGCCTGTCATGAGCCATGGGCCTTACAATAGCCTGTTAAGCCTGTTGAGCACACGCTCGACGGATTGACTAGTTTGGTCTAGCTACTGGAGGACACAGATGTCAACAAACCGGTATGTGGCTACTTAAAACACACTGTTTTAACGCCTTTTTTTATTCATTTTGAGTCATACATGCTACAGTGCTGTGTTGTAAGGTGTCTGCTGATGTTGCATGACTTTTGGGGTGAGATGTGGAGCATGTTAAGAAGCTTGAAACACAGTGTAAAGTTCTGACCCTATGCTGTTAGCTGTCAATGCTAACGCTCTGTTCACGGAGCCCTGTAATTGTTGGACCAATGTGTTCGCGTCTTCGGTACTGACAAGTCAAGGGTGGCTTGAGCAATGAAGCTGCATGTTTAAATCGACCAAAGTTCTCGTTTAACCTTGTCTGGACCCATTCAGATAAGTTCTGACAAAGAAGCTGCTGAAGAAGAAGTGACGGCCCACCGCTCCTGTCTCCTATCAAGTGTTTTCTTTGTGCATTAACTTCAGTGGGGTTCTGTCATTAAAGACAGTTATTGGTTGTGAAGGAAATAATGGTCTGGCCTCGGCATACACTAATGCACGTCTAATGCTGTAAAAAAAAGAATGTCTTTTTATCAGGCCAGTAGACTGTAGTTCATTTGATTCAAGTGGTTGTCCATCCCTCAGTTGACTAATAATAGCAGCTCTGTGTGGCTGGAGACACACAGTTCCTCATTTTGACCAGCTGGTGTCAGCAGTGGCAGCCACAGCGCTCCTGACCCAGTTAGCTGAATGATGCCGCTGCGTTTGAATTGTGACCCAGTGGAGGTAATCAAAGCCTCACTGACCTTCCTTTTGTGGAAGACTCTGGTTCCTCTGAAAGAGAAACGGGGGGGATGATTGTTTGGATTTCAAAAGACTGCCAAATCCTGCTGTTGTCTACACGGTGGATGTGTTGGGCACAATCCATTTTCCACACCAGCTGGCTTTGAGTGCTATAAATTCATTCTCATCAGATCAGGAAATGACCACCAGTTAAATGCCAAATTGGACTACTAGCACATATGCCTCTGGCTGGGTGGTTTGTCGACTCTTAACAGATAAACTGATGGGAAAAGCTGCCATGATTTTGAGATTCTGGCCTTCCCCTGAAATCTTTGGAAGTGCAAGATACAATGGCCTGAGGACAAAAGGGCTTTTCTTCCCTGATGCTTTGAATATGTTGGTATATGCATGTACTCAATTGTTATCTTTTACTTGGAATATGATGCCAAACAGTGCTCTGTCTTTGTAACGTAAGTCAAGGATAGGATGACATGAAGCTAACAAATTTAGCAAATTTCAAAGAGCAAATTTCAGTGTTGCATATAGGGCTGAGCAACGTGGCCTTAACATAATATCACAATAATGGTAACAGTTCTGCGGTTGTGAACTTAATATCCCAAATGTTTCCAACAGGGTTCAAACCCAGAGAAAACCTCAAGTTTGCTCAAAGTTGTGGTGCTTTCTCATATGTCCCCGCTCCTACTTCCAAGTTATTAAATAAGACAAAACATGAATAAAACTTAAAAACAACCTTGTGTTTGAACAGATATCGGCCTTGAGCTAACGTTAGCCAGCAGTGGCGCACAAGGAAAAAGTGTGTGTTTTTAAAATTCAGGTAAACGCTCACTATTTGACATTCGCCAGGGACTCTGATTCTTCCCCTCCAATTTCCATAATCTCTTTCCGTGAGTTAAAGTAGTTTTCCCATTCAGCTCCAGTCAGCAGTCAGTATTATACTAACGTCACATAAACTCAACAGAGGTCTTCTCTACAGATTGCTGCTGCAGTCAGGGTGATAAATAGGCGAGAAGAAAAATCCACTTTTGTATTACACATGTTCAGAATTAATCTCTGAGTTCAGTAAATGGCTCCAGATTCAAGCAGTGGACAACTGACCTGTTTACTCCTCAGATCCGGCCTAGCCTCTGACACTCTAGTCGACTTTGAGCAGCTGAGCAGTGGCTCCTCCCAACAAAACACTCGGCAAATGCCTGAAATTAAAAAAATAAAAGATATATTTTGAACAAATACCTTGATCAATATTGCAACATTATTGAACGGATGACTTTTGATGCATTTATAAAAACAAGTGTAACAGTCTGGCTGGTTCTATCTAGTGTCATATCATAATAACAAAATACAATTGACACATTTCCCAGCTCTAATTAGTTAAGTTTTTTTTTTTATGAATTTATGCTTTTATGTCTCGTCTCTTCTCTCTCATTATTAACACACTTTTACCAACATCAATTCTTGTGGCCTTCCCTAAGTGCTGTCCCTCTCCTTCTGCCTCCTTCACTTTTATCCCTCTCCTCAATTTTTCCTCCTGCTGAAGGATGGCCACACTCCTCTCATGCTTATTTTCAGTTTCCTAGCAACCAGGAGGAGATGCTTTTTCGGGGTGGTACTTTGTGATGGAAGCGGGGGCGGGGTGAGGTGTGCATTGTTCAGGAATAAATGGCTCATGAATGCAGTTCCACTGGAGAGAGGCCTTGAGGAGCACTGTTTTAAGTGAAGCATTCATTGAACGACAGCATTGTTCCATTACTCATTGTCTGACTCAATTAACAGACCCATTCACCTGGGCTTCACTGCTGTTATGGCAATAGGTTTGCATCCTAATTATCAGTGTGGCAGCAAGAGCAAGGCCCGGTGCCAGAGTGTGTAACCATAGGCCATGTGTGACTCAAACACTCTTGGACTGAAGAGAGAGAGGCTGAAGTTGACAGCGAGGAGCTCTGCACTCTGTTCTGTCTCTAGGAAGATGCCTTCTGTGTGAACACTCTGTAGCGTTTCATGACAGACCTTTTTGTCTGTTTTATGAAATCGAGAATCTCTGCATGGAATTTTAGGTTACAGTGATGTAGATTATGTGATTCCTTTGTCAAAAAATAACTTAAGTGTACAGTGGTCTTGCATGTTCCAACCTCTGAATGCTCTGAATCTGGAAGCACACGCTGTACTGCCAGATATCCAATTAGTTTATTCAGTTAGGCAATTAGTTTAGGTCTGAATAAGACTTCTGTCAAATTGTGATGCTGTGTGGGCACTTGTTCAGCCTTAAAATTTATTAATTAAAGTGATTTGAGCACAGGTTGTTACTGCATGTGCACAGGTTGTTATTGCATGTGTTTTCCCATTGAAGCATGTGGTGTTTGACAGAAGCTGCCTTGACAGGCAGTGTAGCGACAATACAAACTAAGAGTAATACCCTTTTGGTGTGTTATTCGGTTGATTTATCAAGTTGCTTATGATAAGTATTTTCCAGGACAGACCATTGCGTTTTCAGTGGTTAAAACGACAAGCACTGGCAGATCACTGATCGTGTCAGTGATTAATGTTAAAGCGATAGATCAGCCCAAAATTAAAAATACATACTTTCCCTCATACCTGTAGTGCTGCTTACCCACAGATATATATAGCACTCGGCTTGTGTTGCTCAATATCCCAAAAACATACATTTGAAAAACTCAACAGCAATGTCTCTTTCCAGAAATCATGTCCAGTTATTCAAGATCACAGGTGCCTCAACTATTTCCCTGAGGCTTTGTTTATGACTTAATTATAGTCAGCAGTGAAATATATGTATATTTTATATTATATTTTGCCAGGATAATGTTTTTCATTTCCTTTTACTTTATCTGCCTCTTAGGGCTTCTGTAGGATTTGCAGTTTCATGTTGGAACATTATTCCTCACGCATCACCAAACAAAAAAAGAAGCCAGCTTTTTTTCATAGACAAGAGGTGAGCTAGCAAATTTGCCAGTGTTTCAGCTCAGCCAAGGAGGAAGCCATTAATCTTTACATCTCACACTTCACAAGTACAAGCCTCTGGTCGATGAGCATGTTTCCTTCTTCATTGTGGTAGCGGCTGGCAAATTTAGCTCAGTAGAAAGAAAATAGTTCCTCCATGAAACTCACAAAAAGATCTGTGGATTATTTTAAGGTACCAGGTCATGATTTCTGAAAAGAGTCAGTACTGTTGATTTTCTTGTTTTAAACCTTGATCTGGAAATATAAGAACCACAAGCATCTAGTGCCATCTAGTTCAATTTTATTTCTGAGAAGAGAGGAGGCAGACATCTCTATGGCAGATATCCTCTTAACTCTAACTCACACCCAAGTAACTTCGTAGCCCAAAATGCAACTTGTTTGTTGTTTGGTTCAAGTGCCCTCTGCAGCCAGAGATTCTTTGTGTGGTAATACGATCTTGAACATAACTGTAGAAACCTGAGTGCTTTTGTAATCCTCATAACTCCAACAGAGTGAGACGTTTTGTCTGTAGCTGATCACATGCCAATTTGAGATTCTCCCAGTGAATCTTGAATTCATATCAAATCAATAATTTAAGATTATAAATTTAAGAATTTTGGTCTAGGACCTTACATTTTTGGATCAAGTAACTTGTGAAAAATATAGTGTGTCAGATTGATTAGGCCATGGCTGTTACTTTAATGCGATATATATTTAATCAATATTTAAGAAAATGTAAGATCGGGGGATTGGGGCCAAAACTATATTTATTATATAAATATTTTGTAATACAACAATTTTTGCAGTGTAACAGGAGTAGAGAAGTGGTGTCTTGCCTGTGCCTGAGGGACAAAGACGTGGGGAGAAGAGGAGGAGGGCGGCTGGGTATGAGACACAAAAGAACAGAGGCCTCCGTCAGTACACACTCCTCTATTCAGCAGCTGGGCTAATCCACATGCTAGCTAGCTTCAGCCCATTCACAGTGGGGGACACAAGGACGTCCGGCTGACCTCCCATGTATTTAGGTTAGCAGGCTATTATAAAGACTCACCACTGTACCCATTCAGATGCTTAAAGCAGGCCCAGCCTGTGCCAGTATGGCACAGTTACTCGGTAATGTGTGCACTTTACTACATTTAAAGGCTCCATACCTCAGACTTCATTAAAGTTTTACTCTATGCATCAATAATGAGACATCACTTGCTGCATTCTCACTTCAGGGTATCCATGCATCCTGAAAAAGGCATAAAAAGTTGAATCATTTAGATTTAGAGCTCTGAAAATGATTCAGATGCCCTATATACAGTGCCCTCGCAACATACCAGGATTTGTGTCCAGTAGTAGAGCTGCAAAGATTTGGCAATTCAAGATTAGAAGATTAATCTGCAGCTATTTTGATAATTGACAAATGAAACTTTTTAAGCAAAATTAAACTTCAGCTTCCAGTTGATTTCTGCAAACTTGCTCACTTTGAGCTTAGTGCAGTACAACTTGTACTAAAAGCTTTAATTTACAGGTCATATACACGTGATGGAATGAACTCCTGGGTTTTGTTCTCTGAAACCTGCAGTAACAGAATGGAGAATGGATGGTTGAGTAAGTGGTCATAAATTCTTTAAGTCTATATGCACACTTTGTGTGGAAACATTCAAATACAGTGTAGTACATTAGGTATATTTTGCTTATTCACAAGGTATTCAAATATTTGAAGGTTGCAGTCTGCGACCTATGTTTTGTATATCAATATTGTTTAAATCACCTCACATTTTCAAATGTTTGCAGAGATATTCCCATTTGATCTCAGCCTATTATAGAGCAAAGATGAGATATATGATACATGTGATTTAATGTGAATCCATATTTTTCCTTAGTATTCTTGCAGGTTTGATTGATGATGTTGTGATTATAACAGAAGATTTGTTGCGTGGCTCCCTGATGGCCAGGTGTATATGTTTGGTTAACAGCAGTTAAACATACAGCGGTCTCCAGTGCTCTGCTTCATAGTCGTTTCAATTTGTCGAACCGACAGACTGCAGCCCCCTGCCCCCCCCCATTGCTCCTGTGCGTGTGAGTGTGCGTGTGTGTCCCGGTGTATCTCAGTTTCTTTTTAGCTCTGAAGTAGACAAACCATTTTGATTGGCCTGCTTCCCTCTCTTTTTTCTGCCCCAGCTGCCTTCCTCCTCCCCCTCTGTATCTCTAAACTGCACCCCCTCTTCTCCATCTTGTTCTCCCTCCTTCTCCTTTTCTTTCATTCCCTCTCTTTTGTCACCTTTGCTCTCACCTCCTCCCTTTCCTTATCGTAGCTCCTCTCCTCCTTGTCTTCCTTCTTCCTTTGTTTAATACAGCCATCCCATCTCTCCTTCTCTACACTCTTGCACTCCCTCTCTTCTCCATCTTCCCCTCCCTTTTTCTGCTGTTCCTCCTTGTCTCTTTCCCTTTCTCCCTCCTTGCCTCCCTCCCTCTCTCTCTCCATCTGCCAGCAGTAGTCAGTCAGTCTTTTTACAGCGCCCCCCCCTGTGACATCACTCGTTGTTTGCATAGCTATTGTCTTACAGCGGCTGCAGCGGCTCTTCACCAGATTTTTAGTTTTTCACTCCCCCCTTCACTCCTCTCCCCGGGAAAGCCTCTCTCTCTCTCTCTCTCTCTCTCTCTCTCTCTCTCTCTCTCTCCCCCTCCCCTCTCTCTCCCTCTCCGTTAGTAAATCCTACAGTGGAATGAGAAAAGAGAGAGTGTCGGAGAGGAGAGGATGAGAAGCAGGACACAGACTGCAGAAAGAGGAGAGATGCAATAGCTAGCCACGTCTCTGTTTCGGGATTTGACTACAGTTTGCCTTGGCCGTGAAGGATTTCTGCTTGTTTTTGTTTTCTATTTACTGATTTAATTTTCCCCAAGCCCTCGTGTTTTTTTGCGGCCGGACTGTGTGTGTGTGGAGGACGGCTTTTAAAGCAGCGACGGATAGCGGAGCTGGGGCATCTGGCCGTCTGGGAGGCAGCGACGGCCGGCTGGCTGCATTGTGTTGCTTTGATGACCCCCGCTGTGTAGCTGCCTGCTCATCAACCTCCCCTCTCTCTCTCCCTCTCTATCACCCTCCCCTTTCTCTCTCCTCTCTTTCCTCCTTCTCCTCCTCCTCCTCCTCCTCCTCTCCATCACAGCTCCCGGCCCAGCCATGTTCGGCACAGAGTCCTCATGTAAGTACCACCAACATCCTCCCGCCTCCTCTGTTTGTCTATGTTTATGAATCTTTTTTTATATTATGTCTGTTTTATCAGAGGGAGAGGAGGAAAAGGAAATGGCTAGGTTTCCTCTGCTCCTGCATCCCTCCTCTCCTGTCCTCTCTTCTTCCTGTTTTGCCTCCATGGTTGCTGGTAGCAGATTGCATGGGGAGAAATCTGGGATCTACCATTTTAGCAAGGAGGGTCGGCACTACAAGCTAGCTGGTCACGCTGAGCTCACCGCCTGCCTTGCATTCTCTCACACTTAGACTCACTGTGTGTCTATATGTGAACACCGCCTCTCTGTATGTATTCCAGACCTCTTAAGTGTAACGGCTCGCCAGTTGAATGCAGTTTCAGCGTGTCTTTGTGCATGTTTGCGCGTGTGTGATTGAGCATGTCAGAAGATGGATGCTTTTGCTGGAGTTGCATCGTTTCCACAAGCCTCCTCTGTCTTGTTTCTCCAGCTCAGTCAGATTCCAGAGCAGGGCATTCCCAGCCGTAGATGCTACTGAAGCTAACACAGCACACGGCTGTTGTGTACATTCGTGTTCACGTGTGTCTTTGGGCACTGTGCTGCACCTCACCCCCCTTTAGAAGAGTTGTAGTGTAGATCTGTTGGTGGGCCGATGTCTCTGGGCAAATCCCTTTCTCCCCCTCTTACCCCACCCTCTCAAGAAAACCTTTCACCATGATCAATACCCTGATGCCTCACTCCACTACCTGCTCAATACGTCAAGGAAGTCTGAGCTGATCTAATTGATTCTGTCATGGCTGCACAGTCAAACCTGAAAGTAACTTATTTTTTGACATCAGATCAGAGCTAGCATGCACACCGGCAACAGCACACTCTGTGGTGTGTTAGCATCCTGGCTGTTCCGGTGATGGAAAGCTGTCATGCACCACTTCTCCTCTAAGCAGTAATCTTTGTTTATGTAATGCACAGCTGAGTGGATGACACCATGGAGTATTCTGGAAGTACAGCCTGGTAGAGATCACATTGTTATATTTCACCACTGAGGTTGTCGTGTCCTTGTGGTTCGCAAATTCTGAATTCTTGCCAAAATTTGAGGTCATTTGAGGGTCAAACTCAATGCATTCACCAAGTTAGTTTGACAATAGCATGTCCTCAGTTTTCAGCTTGTTGGGACCGAAGGAATTGTACTGTGTCTCAAGTTTATTCAAGTTTCTGTATTAATCAAAGTAAAGTATTAATGACCGCAGGTGTGTAGGTTGAGCTCTCCAGAATGTGAGTTCATGCAAGTTTGCTCAGATATTTCTGTTTTGTCTGACACTTTATTTTGTTTAGAATAGATGGTTTAATACAGAAGGTTTCACCTTGATGTCGCACAAGCAACAACAGCAGTCACTTATGGTTAGACAAATGGCACTTGATTCAGAAAATATATGAATGCTGCAAACGTTTTTTTATTCTCACTTTCAGCTATAACTGTTACAACATCTTCCCAAAACTCAAGCTGTCATTTTCGTTCGTAACAAAAGTGTTATTAATGAGATATTAACGCATCAAACGTGCCTTTTTAGATGAATGACATGTATACACTTTGAAATAAGATAATAAAAAAAGGCAGTTTAGTTGTATGTAAGCTAGCGAGTGATGCAGGGGTTTTACCCAGAAATGATTCTAAACAAACACCTTGATTGGTTCTATTAATGAAGGTAGAAGAGGATAATAAATAAATGGAAGATAAATATATTAAGAAATGCTCAGCCTACATACTCATTAAATTATGGGTTCCTAAAGCAATTAAAGAGATCCAGCATACTTAATGTGGAGTGTTTAATTTTCACTTTTCGCACACATTCAAACCCTCACGACTTGTTTATGCTGCCACAAACTAGTCCTGCCCCATGCCGACTTGATGTAGGTTTTTTTCACACAGCTTCACTACAGACAAAATGGGTCAAAACGTCATACCCCTTAAAACGGTTAGGTTTACATAATAAACTCACCAGTGTTTGTTGAAACAACTATTTGTTGGAGGCCCATTTATAGGCTATTTCATGGGATTTTACTTGGCTAGGAAACGGCTTGAGTCCAGGTTTATTTCCAAGCAGCAAACAGTTTATTCGCAAACTTGGCAAAAGGAAATTAATTTGGAAACACTGAGAAAGTTGTTAGTATGAGACAGGGAAGTTTTTTTCCTGAAATGGAGCCAAGGATAAAGATAAGACTTGAAAGTGAAACATTTATATTGTACAAGCTCCTGATTTCCTGCAATCATCCAGCTAGTATGTGAGACTTTTACCATTTTAAAATGAACTATTCCATTCCGATAATCCGTCAATCTAATAATCAGTCAGTCTAGTTATCTGATCACCTTGCTTTGTCACAGACTCTACCACATCAGACACTGTTTGATTGAGAAAGCCACTACTCAGATTTGTATAGTCAATAAACTAATTCTGGTCTCAAGTATATCCAGCTCCATAGTCACAAAAACCTGGCAAGCACTATCCCTCTGCTCAGCCTCACTCTGCAGCGCTCTAGATAACAGAGTCATCTTAAGTAGGGATGTCTGGATTCAGGTTTTTTTTAAAATCCTGATCCAAGACCTTTAATGTTTAGTAAATGCCGATACCGAGTACTGATCCGACACTTAGCCTTAACTAATATTTTCCTGGATAATACAGCTGCATTAAGAAAAAAATTACCTGCATCCAAGCTGTTCCTTAATAGTTTTTTAAAATTATTTTGTTGAAACAAAGTATATACTTTCATATGGCTCTTTCGTATTCTGCTTATGCTATTGCAACATTGGCCTACCACCTTCCTTGCATTAGCAGGTGAGTCTATGATGCTGCACTGTGACAGCAGACCCTCGTGTACAGCCATATGAAATTCGTGCAAGATGCAGTAACGGCATTGAGTCCACACTCAAAATTGCCAATCCCCAATCAGTGGAAAAATGCTCATATCGGCCCCTATCACGATCCTCCAGATCGGGTCTGGACATCCCTAATCTTAAAAGCCAAATGTAAAGGCTTTTAAATATTTGCTTATATCATAATGTCTTAAAATAAGCCATAACCACATTTATTTCGATACATTAGCATAATTACTGTGAATGGCACATTTCCAGACTGTCACTGGAGGAAAAAAAGGCAGCCTCTATCAACCTCTTTGGTGCGTTTGACATTGTGGGTCAGTGTTCAGGTTTGGTGGGAAATGTGCCGAATTACTTTCTGGCAACAAACAGGGACCACTCTGTTCCCTGTTTCTCATAATGCCAGATGGTAGAGAGAGTGGGAAGCAAAGAAAATCACTTCCAACATGTTTATCCTCTCCACCACAGCAAAAAACTAAACAATGCAAATTCCATTAATTTAGTCTCACTATATCGCCTATATATTTGATAATACACATAAAAAATTGTTTGATCTAAACTTCAGCAACTATTACCTAAACATATCTGCTGATTAAGGTCAAGCAACAGACCCCTGTCTGTTTTTTTTTTTACCGTTAGAACACAATGAAACAATTGTAAAGAAATGTGTGGTTCTTGCAAATTGCAGAAGTCATCCATGGATAATAGCAGAAAATTGAACCTAGCCTAGATCAAGCTTTTATATGAAAGGGATTTCTTCCTCTGTGTTATTAAGTGTTTGACTTTTAAAATGGACTCTTCATTAACCATTTCCCTCAGTTTTCAACTGCAAGTAGGACTTATAAATGCACCTTTTCTGACACCAGTGAGAGCAGGAACATCATTCTTTGCACAGTTTTGGGAAAATGCAATTACCTTTTTACTCACACAGACTGAGCTCATTTGAAGACATTTGACCTCATCAGCTGTCACCTCCCTGCCCCCAATCCAACACAGGTTTGGCCTAATGGCATCTGCGTTCTATCTTGCTTTCTCTGCTTTGGCCTGCTTGTTAGGATCTTAATATTAAAACGTCGATGATTCAGTAGCTACACAATAAGTCTGCACTTAATCAAAATGGAGGTCAGTGCTTGCAGGTGGTACAAGATTTCATTCCTGCCTGAGGGGGCATTGATTTTTTGCTTTTGAAGTCATTTCAACTTTATCATTAGTACAGAGCAAACAGTGACAGAAAGTGAGAGGGAGGGAAGTGAATAACTTATAACAAAAACTTGAGGTCGGATTCAAACCTGTGTCTTGTAGTTAGATTAAATGCACCTCAGCCCATTCAGTCAGTACTGCAGCCTGGGGGCTATTGATTGTCTGATGTCAAATTGTCTCGGAGAAGCACGGATCTTATTATCATTAATGTGAACTGAAGAGACCAACAGTGACATAGCACTCCTTTGTTCATATTACTATTAGTTTAATAAGTTCTCAGACGCTCAGGTTGAGGCGTCCATTGAGGTTTTAGTTCTATGGCATTGAATGACAGTGTAGCTTGTTGTTAATTGAAAAAAACAAAAATCTAGAAAAGTATAAACAACAGAGGAATGTAAGTAAATACAGATTACCCAAGTGCAATTTTGAGATGCTTTATTTATTTCCATGTTCTGCCTCTTCATACTTTCACTCCTTTACATGTGTTTGATGACGCAAGTTAATATTTCCTGTAAGAATGCAGCATCAAAGTCTTGCATTTGTAAATTCATTGATTTTGTCGCCACATTGACACAAAAAACACTGAAACTAATTATTGGAAACAAGTTTGAGAACATCTTGTTATAGCTTTTAGTGGCTCCATGACCTTTGGAGCAACTTTTTATCATGATGGATACTTGCAAAGACCATTGTTTAAACCACAGGCTTACAATTTCCTTGTTGGCTTTCCTAAACCTTGGCTGTCCAACATAATTTCAATATTTTTGGGCATTTTAATGTCTGTCTTATTGAGGAAACAGCAAAGACTACCAAAAGTCGATTACAAGTTTACAATGAGGTGAACTTGCCTAGCTGTGTATACATTTGATAAATATGCAGGGATAACAGTTTGGATTTTCTGTCCTGCAATAAATGTCTCTTTGGATTCTGTTTGACCTGAAGTCCTGTAACAACTACCTAGTACTGCTATATTGGCATCATTCCCCCTCCACCCCTGTGCTATATAATATTGAACAGTATATCTTCTTTTTTGCTAAGTTCATGTTGGATCAACATGGTGCTGATCTACATTGGCTTGCATGTCTCTGTAATGTGTGATTTCAGTCACGTTATTATGTACTCTCCATCAAACTTTTATTTCCTGATCATCTACTGAGAGCACTTTCACAGTTTGGAGCCAGAATGAACCGTAATGTGCACCGCTACTTGTGTGATGCAATGCAGTTTCAGAATGGATAAGAACTTTGAGAGTCTTCTAGGGTGTCCTCAACCTAAAAATAGATTGACTCTGACTCTGGTCCATGAACCCTCGCAGAAACCCGAACACTACACCAACTGGAGACCAGGCTATTTCTGTGTAAGATTAATGTTAGATCACCAACAGTATGCCAGCTGATAAGGATGAGCTTGGGGAAAATGCAATTGGCAAATGGAGGCATGTTTTGATTGTGGGAGGATTGCTGTAGGCCATACCTTAGTCATATCACTCAGACGTTGTATAAGTGCTATTTCATCAGTGGCCATCATGTTTGTTTTTTTTGTTGTTTTTTTTTAAAGCTGGATATTATTTTCCCTATTGCCTGGAGAAGATCACATCTTTCATCAGTGATAAGCCACTAATGGGTTTTGAACTGTCTTGCTGAGCTAGCTCCAGGTTGTGTGTTGTTTTACTGTCGGTGCCCATGAGAAGAATAAGGTGCTTACTGAAAATGGCCAATTGATGAAAGCCAAACAGCCCTCTGACGGCAACCAGTTGTCTCTGTTGCTGTGGTAACCTCCATAAGAACGGCAAAACGGCAGAGCGATCAGGTTTCTGTGGTAACTGCTGACTTCTGCTATTTTTGTCTCTTGAGCTCATATAGTGGCTGGAAGTCGAGCGAGCCAAAAAGGAGGCTTCATTTAGATAAAGGATCTTTTGTAAGGACTTTATCTCGTATCCCATGAAACAGAGAGACAGTAATGTATTCTCATGGATCAGGACCTCTGACCCTTAATCCCCACCCAACAGAGATCAATGCAAGACCTGAAAACCTTTCTCCAAAAAGCTTGTACACTCTGTTTTGCACCCAGAACTGAATGGGAACTAGTTTTGAAGCCGTACTCGTTTACATGCAATATTTCAATTTACCTTTGTTACTCAGGCCTGCTGTATGATTTGCATAGAAATATTACAGGAAAAAATAATAGAAATAGTGCTTTTTCTGTTTCTGTTTCATAAATATTTTTTTGAATTTAAGTAACAGTCACATCTGTTCAGTGCTGTTGTTTTAATCCAACCACATAGTTTTCAGACAATAGCTCAGCTATTTAACAGAAAAAACTGGACATTTTTTACATCATCTATAGTCATTTTACTGGCACTCAAAATCTCCATATATGGATCTAAGAGTGGTTGTGAAAGTATTCAGCAAACAGGACCAGCTCCCAGGCCCTTTTTCTGCTGCCATCCATAACTTCAGCAGTCTACATGTGCCAACAGTAACAAAGCTCAGACTCTGCGTTTTGATCATAGGATTGGCCAGAGTCAGGGGAGGTGAGGTCATGCTGTTGCTCTTTAATTCATTCCCAGCATGCTGACCGTACTTTAGGGCTGCAAGTAACGAGTATTTTCATTATCGATTAATTACTTTCTCTATTAATGGATAATTTAGGTCTGTAAAATGTCAAAAAATTGGGGCAGGTCATAAAATTTGTCATCTTTTGTGCAGCAGACAGTCCAAAACTGAAAGAATCATCATTTACTGTCAATGAAAACAAAAAGTACTAGACCATAACTTTTAAGTTCTGCAATCAACAGATCTTTGCCATTTGTCTTAAAAAAAAAATGACCAAAACTAAAGATTCTCATTATGATGATGATGATTGATGATGATGATGATGATGATATATTCTTGATATTACTCATATAGTCTTTAATATGAACTCCACCAGTGGAGAAATGTATTAGGAGAGCAACTTCAATATTGTGGGAGTGGTTTGGTTACAAAACATCGGATGTACAATGAATGGCAGTAATATGTGTGAAGTTTAAGAACACTGTAAAAGAAAAGGAGGAACTACAACAAACTTAGGTGTGCTACTGTGAGTTCCCAACCTAGTCACCGGGATAAATGTTGTCAATGTACATCTCTGCGAACCATGGATGTGTTTAAACTATTTATGTTGCATCTTTGTTTCTTTGGGTTCAATTTTCTATTTATGTTGTGATGTGACAACTTTTCTTATGGTTTGGTTAGCTAAAAACAACTTGGTTAGGGTTGGGGACAGTCAAAAACATCCAGTTTGGTTTGAATAAACATGGCTGGAAAATGTCCCAATGTTTCTGTAAATATATCCATTAATGTAATCTTTACAAGTGTTGAAACAGTCATGACAGCCATCCGTTCTTAAAACATTAAAACATTTAACAGATGTTAAAATTGTACACTTTTTCATCAAACTTTGTTTATTAGCTGCATATAAAACAGATGTCAGTAGAATAATATGAAGCTTGGAGTACTTCACAGTTCATTGAGTTGAAAGTCAGCCCTGGTATCTGTAAAATCCCCCTTTTGGATACTGATACTTCCCAATAACATGGTAAGTAAGAGGCTTGACAGTAAAGATGAGAGAACTTGATGATCTGACCACATAAACCAGTGGAGTGCAGTGGTCTGGTGTCAATTATTTGGTCAGATAACTTGAACCCTCTTCTATGGATGGAGGTGATGAGGAATGAAAACATCACTGTTCTTGGCATATCCCCTCAGCCATAATCATTATGTGTGCTTGGCTACTGATGAAAAGAGAGTTTCTGGGTGGGTTGCAAAATTAGTTTGAATATGATTAACATCCAGTGCTGCCTGGTATGGACAGAATATTATTTGGTTGATACAAGCATCTCTGCTTGTAGAGTATTTAACAGTGAATTTGAGGGGCAGCAGGACACTGTGGTGGAATTAGAAAAAAAGGGACGCTTGTGATTTCTGACCAAACAATATAACATCTAATTTCTCTGTTGCGTGACTGTATTCAAATTATAGGTCTTTTAGAAAAAGGAGGAATAAATTATGGAGCCTGTAATTTGACAAGTCTTTACTGTTATTTTCAGTCTGCCATCATGTTGGTGTTTGCACTCTCCAAGAGCTGCTGTTCAGCTGTTAACGGAGCAGCTGTACGACCGCCTGCTGTAATTTTCTAGTGTAGTTGTGAGTGTAAACACCTGGATTTAAACACTCTTTAGTGGCACATGCTGAGATTATCATTTGACAACACAGTAATGATGAATTGAGCTATTATTTTGCAGTTGGTAGAGTGGACATCCCAGTTGCAGAGGTTTTGTCCCCACTGCAGTGGCCCCGGGTTCGAATCCCTGCCTGGGGTCCTTTGCTGCATGTCACTCCCCCTCTCTCCCATCCTGTTTCCTGTCATGCCTTCATCTGTACGTCATTAAAGCCATATAGAAACGCTAAAAAGAAAAAAAAAAGAATAACAGTGAGGTTAAAATTTGAATTTACATTCTTTTTATTAAAGATTCTGCATTCACTGCCAGTTGATACTACAGCTGCTCATGGCTTCTAAAAAAAAAAAAAGGGGGTTGCGGGCTCCCCACAGGGCTGTATGTGAAGACTGCTTCATGATAATTCCTCATGGTTGATCTTCAAGGAAACGCAGTGATAATTGAATCGGTTCAGTGGGATCTCGTACAGGGAATCGCCGCATTTATCATCATCATGTTCGAACGCTAACGTAGAGCTGCAGCTAACCTTGTCAGCCATTTAATTTCACTGGGCTCTCCTCCATCCTCCTTCTTTAGTCTCAGGCAGTAGCAGAAGGAGGAAAGAAAGTGCCTTGTGACCAGAAGGTCACTGGATCTAATCAATGGATCAAGAGGGAAATCCTGTCTCTGGTGAAAGCAGATGATAATGTTTCACCCTTCCCTAACAACTGCCACTGATGCGCTCTAGAGCAAGGCACTTAAGCGCCGATTACTCCATTGAAACTGGTCATGTGGAAGACTGGAATGAAACTGGGCTAATGCTTGGAGTAAATGTGTGTTAAACAAGCGATTGCTTATGAACAGAAAATGAACATTATAAAGGCCCTCTTGATGATTAGATAAATATTTGCATTGTGATAATCTGGACTGAAGAACTGATCCATGGCTATCTGAGGAAGATCCTTCATCCATTCTGCTGTAGGGTCATTTAGGGGTTGTCATGGTTACCCCAGCAGGAGGAGACTAAGGAGCACCTGCTCCCGCCCCCTTTCATTAAAATCCATGTTATTGATTGGCTGGACTGGCATCTACAGACCCCCCTTGTACTTATTCTGCTGGGTTACTAGCGGGAGAGCATGATGGAGCTGGCTTACAATTGCGTCAGCCTGCTGTCACTCATAGACAGCAGCCAATCAAGAAAAACAAACCAGACCAGCGGCCCCTGCTAGTAAATGTGTTCTGTGAAAGACAGCTAGTTGCTGCTTTGACTGCTGTATGGATGTGGACAGCCAGTGGAGACACATAATTATCTTGACTTCTGGTTGCAGAGGGACAAAAAATCTCACTTTGACTGTGTTTTGGTGGCTCTGGTGGATGTGGCGGTGGAATGGAGGGTAAGTAATGTGGTGTTGCTTCATTTGGTGTGCTGCTGCTGACGTGCTGTGTGTCGTCAGGAACTCTACAGTAGCTGTGTTTCTGATCTTTTCCCTTGCAAATGGCCTTTGTATTGTGTACAGCAGGTGGCCCTGTACATTTTGTATTGATATTCATGAAGTGGACGGTTTGCTCAGTGCGTGGGCGAGGGCCTGCTGGCTCAGTGTGTGTCTGTGTGTCTGTGTGTTTTTCTTGCCTCTTTATGTCTGAGTTGTATATCGGTGTGTGTACTGTTTGAGGGATAGTGAAAGCAGATATTCGTGTTTACATTGTGGCTTGTTGAGCAGAGCTAGATTAAGCTTGGGTAGAAGGGATGTCATTCAGTCTTTGTATTTATTTTTTGTCAATGTCCTGCATGTTTGTTTTCTTTGTTTACTTTTATCCTCTGCAGTTGTGGAAAATGATTAACTGTACAAGGTTGTTTGACAGATTGTGTCGGTCATCACAGTGTCTCACAGAACATCTTCCTTCCCTGACTTTCACCAGCAAAGACAAAATGACTTCTCTTTGTGGCAGCATCACAGATCTCATTTAAGACAAGACATTTGAGAATAATTTTTACATTTTCAGGAAAATATTCTGTCTTCTTGAGGAACAAAAACAATATGACATTTAAAAGCAACATCTTAACACAATCCCTCATTGTTAGTGTTGCCAGGTTTTCATTTGGGTAATGCTCATTGAATACTCAGACACTACTTTGTAAGTAGTTCCATTTAAAATCTAAAATTAAAAAAGTTTCGAACTGAGATGTTATGTCGCCATTCTCTTCCACATGTGCGTCTTGTAATTTAGGCAGCATCTTTACCACATGCTGTGGCTAATTCTAGGATGAATCTCCCTTTGTTATGCCCTGTATTTATATGTTTGGATGTTTCGCATTACCTAATATGACTGGAATTGATTTTCCTGGTTTGCTGCAGAGATCTTCTTTTCTTAGATCTCTTTTCTGTTTCTGCACAACAAGGGGAAAAGCACTCGTTCAGCTCTACGTCAGTTGTTTGGTAGTCCTTCTCCTGGCACCCAAAATAGATACACAGAATTTGCAATTAGAGATTTTGTGTTAGTCCTGTCTCTCTCCAACTGATACCATTCCTCTCTCAACACCTTCCTTCTTTCTCATGTTGAAGATAAGTTTGGGGAGCATGTGCTGCATTATTATAACTCATTGGAATTTCATAAACATAAGAAAAAAACACTGTCTATATAACACATACACACGTTACGCACACTGAGACTAACTTACTTGCTGCTGCTGCTGTGACAGATGCTGGCTACACTCCGCCATGCTCAAAGGTCAGCAGAGGTAGTTAGACCCAGACAGGCTCTGCTAGCAGCCCCATCAGTCAGGGCCAGTCACACGAGCCAGGCTATGAAGCGCTCCCTAATCAGCTCTGCCAAAAACATTTCAGGTATGAGCAGCTGAGATGAAGTGACTTACAGCTCAGGTGAGGGTGCATGTGGCCTGCATGGTCTCCCAACTTTGTGTCATGTTGCTGACATGTTGCTCAGGATAACATTTGAAAATAATGTATTTCCCTAAGCAGTGTCACTTTATCAGAACACCCTGCCATGGCGACTGGCTGCTTGGAAACATAAGTTTTAGAATAATTTTAGAGTATTTTCTAATTAAAAAAAACAAAAAACAAAACAGAAAATATCTCTTTTCATTTCTGATAATAATCCAACACTCATTTGTCCAGCTAACATCCACTGGGCTGTGAAGAATCAATTGACATGCACTTTGCAGCCTAAAAAGATGCTCTACAGTGGAATAGATCTGGAGATTACAGCATGACTCAGTTTTATGACACAGCAGCGCTCTTAGTGAGGCTTGGTAATGACACACTCTAGGACGCACATTTGAGCTCCATATGTGAACTGTAAAACTCACCACCACATCACTAGTTTCAAAGTGATTCAAAAGAAATTCAGTAACTTGCTTGTGGTACAGCTGTTTGAATTAGATGAGCAAAGTTCCATCACTGATGCTGCAGGATTGAGGCTTTTACTCTGACATCAATAGTTCATTAACACTGATATATTTAAGCTATTTCTGTGGACCTTTGGCTTTATGTTTTCCATCATTGTCTTACAACATTTTGTCTGTTACAGCGCTCTGGGTTTTAAAATAAAGCATGATTAAATGTTTCATGGTGTTTGAGGGTGTTCCCATCAAAAATCAATCAACAGTATAGAGTTTGAATTCACAGTCTTACAGTTATTGAACAATGCAGCACGACATCTAAACATGATACGGCTCAGCTCAAATCGACCTTACTCAATTTTGGTACAAGGCACTTATCTCAGTTCTGTTTTTCAGTGCAGAGTGTACCACCTCAATGTAGGTGGGATTCTTAGCTGATCGTCATAGCAAATCTGAGTGAAATTGCCACGACATCTTCAATGCGTCACAAACACAGTGGAACAATGGGAGAACGTCTTCTATTTTTTTATTTTGTTTTTTTTAAATCCTTTCATCAGCAACCAAACAGATGAACATCTGAGCTTAATCAGTTGACATAGTTAAGTGGCTGCCATTTATTAAAATCTGTGTCAAGTGAATTAAAAACATATGATCCATGTGCAAGGATCTCCATGTCAAGCAAGTTTATCTCTGACTAATCAGTGTGTCTTCGCTCTGCCGTTTAGTATCGACTGGGTTTGCTTGGAACCTCAGCTGAGGTGATACCAGATAACTTAACAGTTACCAGGTTGACAGCTTTGACAATGGAAAACCAAAAAAAAAACAATGTTCCAGTCAAGTCAAATGGAGATGTACCATGCAGTGGGAATATGGAAAAACATTTTTTTCTTGTTGTAGATACTATATTGAAGCCAGAAAGCCTCAAAAACAAGCAAGAAGTAAAATTGTCTCATTTTAAACCACATGCAGCCATTGATAACAATGTAAAAAGAAAATGTGCTAACTTGTCCACTATATACATAGTTGGACATGTCTGTATTTAAAATTGCCACAGTTTCTACAAGATTCATCTGATGTGGATGCAAGTCCCTAGAAAGAAATCTGAAAGTCAGCACTTTGATCATATATTCATTGTATCATATTCAGTGTGGAATACAAAACTAATGAAATGTTTTCTGCATTTAACATTGTTGTTCCAGAAGTACTTGGTACTGGTCTCTATTGGAGGTAAATGTTTAAGTAATGCATGTTGCCCAAAGGCAATACATCTGCTGTAGAGTAGTATATGTGTCAGCCTTTACTGGTACCAATAGATTCATATATAATGATTAAGACGTTTCATTTATTCTCTTTTGCAATCAGAAGACATAGATCTAGCTTGGGTGTGTGACTGTGCATAAATGAGAGTCATTGTATGTTTGAATGTGTGGGTGTTCACGTGCGCCTCAGTGTGTGTCTTTTATAATTCCGGTCATGGCACAGTCTCCCGACCGTCCCCTCTTCAGCAAAGGTCACATCTCCTGCTGTCTCCGGTGACATTTAGTCTCGAGTCTGTCTGTTAGAATTTGTCCCTTGAATTCATCACGTTATCCTCCCAACATGCTCTCTGGCTGCCTCCTGATACAAACTCAGTGGAGTGGTATCAGCCAAAGAGGTCACATGCTTGAATAATGGCCCAGCAATGAACATTTCTGAATGAGAAATGTCCCATTAAAATATGTTGGACCAGTTCTGAACAGTTAGTTGAGTCCGGTGGCAAATTAATTGAATACAAGTTTGATCTTTGAATGTTAGAGTTGTTTATTAATCAGGAAATGCCTGCAACTACTTCTGTTTTATGTTATTGAAAATGGACTTGTTGTCTCAAAATGTGTGCTGTCATCCTTGTATTTAAATGATAACACATCTCTCCCTGTCCTATAATAGCCTGCTTTTCCCTCCATCTTTGAGTGTGGCATCTCAGAAAAACCTTACAAACTTCTCATTTCCTATTTGGTCAGACAGCACATCTTAAGAACTAGGTCTGACTGAGCATAAAGCCACACTTACTCAATGACAGCAGGACACAGATATACAGACTCTGTTTGAAGCAGCGCGCTTTCAGACAAATCAACAAGGACAACCTTAAGCAAAGCACTCAACCCCAGTTGCTCAGTTGTAGCTGATGTGGAGTGGGCTTGCCTACGGTGTTACACAGTGCCCTAACACCACCATCTTTGTTTTGCTTTGTTTCCACATAAGGCAGTTGATCAATGCTACAAAAACTGAAAAGGGTCTGCTCTGTACAGCAGCGGCACCAGAGTTGCAGGAATCACACCTCACTTATCACATCACAAGAGTAAGAAGAGTTGGTGGAGGATTTGTTGTCAAAGTGAAACGCAAAGGGCCTGTTTGGAAATGTTTTGGATATAAACCAAATGAAAATAAGGAATAACTGGGAAAAGGAGTTGATTACATCACTGAGAAGGTGGAGATGTACAGGCTGTCCCCTCGTCATTAAACAGTAAGCTGGCTGCAATCAGTGGGCTGATTTTAGAAACACACAAATGCCACATTTGCTGAGAAATATTCTGAGGAGGAGTTCTATGTAGTTTAAGTGTTCAATGGTGAGCCCAATCCTGAATCCTGATAGCAGTGAGTCTTTTTTTCTTTTCACTGACTTGATTGATTGTTACTTCACTCACTGCACACAAGGAGGGAACAGGAACATTCAGTCTCAGTGACCTTGTTATAAACTGCACATGGCACAAGAACAGCAGAATGACTCAGTCTATATATTGTAAAGTGCATGACAGGTTTTGGGCATTAGTTTAGGAAACCATCATGCAAAAACAGAGAAGCCAGATGTCTTTATGGAATAGTGTATTTGCCACAGTTACTATCTCAAAGTTCAGTTAAACACTCCCTAGAAATGAAGTCCAATGAAAGTGGCACTTTTGGCTTCAAATTATCCAACATTGCAGCTTGATTACTTTTTAGATTATATTACTTGAATCATTTCATCAAGTGTGACATTTTAAATGAATATTCTAATCTCTACATTGCTTGTTTTGGAAATTAAATCTGGGACTTTTGGATCATGCCCACTCTACTTTATTGTTCTATGTGAATAGACCGTATGTCAATTCTGACAAAAATAATGTGGCTTGACAAAGATGAAAAAGTCTCTCACCAGCCAGACAGCAGTATCCTCTCATCAGTGCAGGCTGACAGCAGCTGTCAGGCCTGTTTGACCGCAGGCCCATCTGAAAGACCCTTTTCTGCTTGGACGAGAGCCTGCACTTCACAGCAGTGAATAGCTGGCCAGCTGCACTTAGTTTATGCACGTGTGTGTGTTTCTGTGTGGCTGGGGTTCATATGAGTGGGGTCTTTGTCCCAGTCTCCCCATCTTCAATATGAGTCCTAGAGAATTAACATGACAACCCAAACCCCCCAGTCGTATGCAATGATCTGTCAGTCAGGAGAATCCCAGAACAAGTCTTCATTACTGCAGTGGCATCTTCCAGCAATATCTGCGGGTTTCATTCGGCTTCAATGCAAGCTGTTCTAATAAGTGAACGATTTTCAACTTGTACTTTTTTTTCTGTGATACATTACTTTTGATAGCAATTTGTACCACATCGGGAAGAGTCTATGCAGTTCTCTGTTGCTCTAACACTCGTTGTGAACTTCAACTTTGGAAACAGCGGAATGGGAAATATACAGGCCTTTACTTCATAAAGAGTGCCCCTGTCTGAGACCATACCCTGATGAAAAGATAAAGTTGTTATTATTTGACTATAGCCACCAGGGGTGACACTTACAATTATTTAATAATCCTTAAACTGTCAATCATTTTCATTATAAAGTATCAAAACCTTTCCCGAAGCCCAAAGTGACGTCTCCAGATAGCTTATGTTGTCCTACCAACAGTCCAAAGACTCTTCATTTACTGTAATAAATGACACAATTTGGTTACCATTCTTGTCCGCTATGATGCTATTTTACTCACCACCTTAACTGCTGACATTTGGGGATGTAGTGACAATGATGGAAATGACTAAACCTGAGAATGCATAGCTCAACCATTCAGAGGTTTGAACTTGCATTTTAAACAGTTTAACCATGATATCTAAAAAGTTTATTTAAAGAAGCATAATCATTTATGATTTTTTTGGCCAGGTGTATCGTTCACAAACATCTTCCCTCACACTTCTGAAGGCTCTTTGTTTAGTGTTTTGAGCAGCCATAGATGTTTTGTTTGAGGAGTCAGTTAATCTCTCCAAACAGATCATTGTTTATATGCTGTTCCCGGTACGTCATCTTATTCACTTAAGCCTGTTTTTTCTCACATTTCTATGGCTTCTATGAAAAAAAAAACCCTTTACCCGTATCCATCTTAACACGACCAATACTGAAGCATAAAAGCAGGCCTTCAGAATCATAATCAACCGGAGACAGAGTTTTTTTGTCAGAAAAAAAAATGCTCCAGTGTTGTCATTTTTTTAAACTGGAAATCGTCCTCAGATGATGAACAGAAAGGTCACAGCTCCAGATATCATCTGCCACTTTTGTAATCACCGTTTCTTTTTCTCTTGTAGAGATGTGTGTGAAATTGAAAACACAAATTGAAAACAGATGGTGGTGGAGGACTCTGTGACACTGTTTGTTGCTTCATCCTGGATAATAATATCACTTGTATTGCAGCTAAACCACCTTTGTCACACTCATTCCCTCCAACTGTTCCAACAGTGACTGAATGTAGACCTCATTTAGATCGCCAACTAATCTGCTACATAAACTATAAATACACTAACTTTTAACACTATCCGATGAGTAGGTATGCATTGTGGTGTTGCAGAGTAGCATGGACCAGCTCTGTACTGTAAGGCTTGAATTATGGATCATTGACTGAGTGTTGCAAGCATCAAACTCCCATGTATGTCCTTTAAATTGGCTAAATTATGTAATATTAGACAGACGGCAGGTATTGCACATCCTGCCATGTGACTAATGTGCAAGCCTACATTGTGCTGTCTGCTGAATTAATATATTGTGCAGTCTAACTGTTATATAGTTCTTGTTTTGCGTCATCAAAGGTTGTGTTTGCAGTCACATTTTGTTAATTTGTTGTCAGTCTCAGTTTAGGCTGCCAGTCAATTTGTAACACCAGTTTTACACTTAGTTCTTGGGGAGTACTGCTGCGTGTGTGAAAAAGAAGTATAAAGCCTTTTTTGGCTTCAGGGGAAGATGCATTTAATAAAATAAACTCACTCTGGTGATGTCATTCAGTAGCTAAATTTATTTGTGGGTAATGTAGGCTTCTGGTTTTGAAACAGAACAAGAATTCATGAAGTAAAAAAGTTGGTATCTCTGGCTCTGCCAGTTTTGAACATTTGTTTTTAAACTTTTCACAATGGGTTCAGCAGTATTTTAGGAGTGCAATGCTAGACCACTTGACTGCTTTTCAAAACCAGGCGCCTACATTACCAGCAATGCAAGGTGAAATGATGAAATCACCAGAGGCAATTTATCTGATTACATGCAGCTTCCTCTTGAGCCACAAAAGGCTTTATAGTATTTTCTTCACATGTGCTTTAAGCTCAGTTTCTGTTTCCTACCCATAGTGCACCTTCACTCTGTAGTAAGGCTTACCCTGGTCCCCTGGTGTTGTGTAATGTCACATCTGAGCAGCAGGGCTCTCTGGGAAATGCCAAAGCCTGCATGTGGATGACGTGTTTAAGCATGAAACGTTTCATGTCTTGGAATCATAAATGTCCTTGAATCCTCTGAGTCTTTTTGATGTTTCCCTTGCAGTCTTAACTAGTCCTCCATGCAGACATGACCCAGTTTCATACAGACACACAGCATTTGAATCTACAAATATCTTTTCTCATGTATTCGCCGTTGGTGTAGAAAGAGGTTTTTTAGTATCTAATTATAAGCTCTAACCCTTTCTTCTGTTTGTGTCTCCTCTACAGTAAGCATGTTTCTCAACACCTTGACACCCAAGTTTTACGTGGCTCTGACGGGCACTTCCTCCCTCATATCAGGACTCATATTGGTAAGAAACTTACTCAACTTTAAGTAAAAATTGATGTTCCCTGACAAAGCTTTGAAGGTGTCAAAGCTGTTATACTCATTGCACATTGTACTGGTGCATCAGCTATGTTTAAGAATCACATCTTAAGGTTGATGACTGTGCGCTCATACTTGACATTCTCACTCATGATGTTAGAAAGTGAAAATTAATTTTCATAGATGGCTCCCCAGGTGACATGATGAGCCCAGGATGTAATTTGCTCGGACTGTAATCAGAGGTTCAGAGGCCACGAGGTGCTGAGGAGAGAGGAAATCTATACTCATTTGGTTGTTAAGATGACCCGCAAAAGAAAAGGCAGCATTTGGCACTTTGCCATTTCATATCTTTCCGGCTCATGATACCATGCAAGACACTTTAGAGGATTTTAGTGCTTTCCAAACTGAAGTGAAGGTATTTTGGGATTCATTTTTTAAAACAATTCCAAATTTCAGTTTCTTAAATATGATTATTTGCAGGCTTCTTTTCTCCATGACAGCAAATCGAATATCTTTAGGTTTTGGACAAAGCAATCCATCATCCTCATCTTGGGATTTGGGAACATTCTTTCACCATTTGCTGGTATTTTATAGAACAAATACTGAACAGATGAATTGACAATAATCATTAGTTGCATCCCTACTGTGTACTGAACTGTCCCTGAGCAAGGCACTTCTCCTTCAGCTGCTCTAGAGAAGCCAAAATGGGGTAAAGATGTTGCGTTAAAGTGACACACAGCATTTCTGAGATGTGTTTTTTTGTTGCAACTATCCCTCAATCTACAGCTTGGCAAAGAATTTTTTGGCGTCTTACGTCATTTTTCAAAAATGGGTAGAATTAACAAAGATGCAATGTAATAGAACTGTTGGCGAGGTTATTCCTACTTATGTAGGTAATTTATTTCTCTTTCAAGTTCTTCACAGAGACGGCCAACTGTGCAACAGTGTTTGGTCTGTATTTTAAAATAGCTCCTCTCTTAATTAACTCACTCTCTCTCTCTTCCCTGCGGACTATTGGCCAATATGTGAGGCTGCTTAGAAAAGCTGTTGCACATGCTCTGAGATGAGTAAGAAATGTAGAAGCCAACTAGTTTAATTGAAGCGATACTGGTCTTTTCTCTGTAATTGGAATAGATGTTTATGTACGGATTTGGTAGATTTCCTCTGAAGGGTTCTAGATAACCTCCATCAGAATATGATATCACTTCCTCCCTCAAGCCAAGGCCGAGTGTAAGAGCTTTGTCAGATGTTTGTCTCTACATTTAGTCAAATGCTGTAGCTCTGATTCTCAGTCACAAAAACTTTAGCTATAAGAGGCTCTGATGTTAGTATATTTTCAAACCCTTGATGTTTTGAGCAACATTCTTGTTTAAAGGATCATTTCACCCAGAAATGAAAATGTATATTGTGGATTCATTGTCTACTAAGGGTATCACGATTTGATAGAAAATAAAAGATTAGCACAAACAGCTACACTTTCGACCTTAATGCCCTTTTATGTCATTCACATTTTCATGTTCTTTTTAAAAAGAGGGAATATTTCACAGTGACAGTTTGACTTTATTCTGGTGCTATTCGCAGGTTAGGATTAGACAAGTTCAAATATTATTCACCAAAAATAAAGACTCCTGAGTTCAACACCCTTTGGTGATTTAACATTAAACAACAAAATTCAGTTTGTTACAAAGTTTGATGTTTCAAAGCAGTCCGGAGTAGACCCTCTTCCCAAATAATTGAATCAAGGATCTTTCAGTTCAGTTCCAGTTTCCTCTACAAGTGAACCCTCTTCTCATCAATAAATACTATCCGAAACACAAATAAAATGACCCATACAGCTCATCAGGTGTAATTAAAGTCTCTGCAAGCCCTGAGATCACAATTTGATTTGAAAAGACGTTATTATCTGTGAGCCCCGGGGTGAGTATGTAATTTCTGAATCTTTCTCATTTTAGGGGAACTTTTTCTTGAATATTTATAGTCACAGTCTTGTGCTGTTTGCCAGTCAACTGTTCCACAGAGCAGCTGGTTGTGGCTTGCTAAAAAGCAATTAGATGGTGATTGTCAAGATACAGAGAGTATCTCTTTATGTGTTTGTGAACCTCCACTGCTTTCAGCAACCTTCATATATGGTTGAAGGGTGACAGGACAGATGTTGTTTGAAAGTAATATGTACAACTTGGTTTGACAAATGCTTAAAGGAGAGTGATGCGCAAAGCAAGTGCAGGGGTAAGTCATAAAGGTAAATGGCATGCACTTACTGGATACAGCACACTAGAGCAGTACTGATGACAGTGCAGCTGCCATGCAAGGTGCTACCTTGCTCATCAGGAGCAGCCTGGGGTCCAGAGTCCCACTCAGAGACGCTTTAACATGTAGATTAATGGACGACCCTCTCTCCTCATCTCAGACATGTGTCATCATGATCCAACAGTCTGCAGATTTTCAGTCCAAATAAACTGCAGGTTTTACGGATTCATTCCTCCTCTCTAGCTGAGGGTAGTAATTGGAAAAATTCAGGAGAAGCACACTCCTGGGCCTTTGTGGCACAAGGCTGAGACCCACTGATGCAGACAGTGTTAATCACCGGAATAGCTTAGTCCACATTCTGATTAAAATGGAAAGCAGATGGGGAATAGCTAAGCACAACTAAAGTTCTTTAGCTGACAAAGTATTTTTCTCAGTTATGTGCTGGCCAGTAATTGTCTTGATATGAACATCTAGCTTAATCAGAAAAATCTGATTAGCTGGTAAACATTGAAAGTGGCTAGAACTTTTAGGTCTACTACCAGTGTTTAATAGACTTACTGGACTGCAGTACTTTTGTAAAGACTGAAATTAAATGCTGCTTTAAGAGTAGCACTAATGCAGATGTTAGATTAAAAATGTTTTACTCCTAATATTGGTATCATCATTGGCCCCAGAAATAGACTCTTAGTCAAGAGAAATGTTAATAGAATGTTTTGAACTCAAACAACCCTTTCTTTGTCCTTCATGGAATAAGTGTCATATTAACTTGAAAAAAAAAAACAAAAACCTTTTTCTTTCTCTGTTTCTCTCTCAGATATTTGAGTGGTGGTATTTCAGGAAATATGGGACCTCCTTCATAGAGCAGGTGTCCGTGAGCCACCTGCGCCCCCTGCTGGGTGGTGTGGACAGCAGCTCCCCCAGCAACCCCAACACCAGTAATGGGGAGGCCGATTCCAATCGACAAAGTGTGTCCGGTAAGAGCTGATGGGTGGAATATCTAGCATAGACATAAGAGCACCTTATAGTGCTCTGTGATGCATCAGTGCAAAACACAAGGCAGTCCTTGATTTTGAGAGCAGTATCCTGGCAGCAGATCAAAAACACAGCTCTGCTTTGTTATTAGACATCATAGTCATGAAAATATTACTAAAAACAAGTAAAAACAGCTTCAGTGTACAGGAGGTTAGGGGCCAATTGATTGTAAAGTTTGTCTCCATAAGAAGGAAAAAATGTTTCAATGCTGTGATTTTACCTGGATATCTTTTGATTTTAAAGATGCACTATGCAGTTTTTGGTACCATAAATAAGGTAATGATACAAATGTAGAAATAGCTATTTGTTATATTGTCATAACTAAATAACAAAGCCGTCCTCAAAGTCGATCAAGGGCCCTACTTTTTAAGCTCTAAAGGTTGCTTACTTGATCCAGTGAATGAAAAACAGGTTACAGCATGTGAAATTGTCTTGTCCTTTATGGAGAGTTTCTTTATTCAGTTTCTTCACTCTCTCTTCAACAGTGAAGATTTTCACATACACAAAACTACACAGTTAATACTACACCATTAACCTTTTCTGTTATAGTTTGACATCATCATAATGGTCAACAAATATGGAGCTAATGGGGCAACACAAATACAAGAACAACATAAACAGAAAAATGTATCCTTTAAATGTTAACGTTCATCATGGGTCTTGTGATGGTCATCATCACCACCATCTATTTATTTAACTGCTGCAAGGGGCTGACTTTGAGTCCCTGCTCACTTCAGCTTTTCCACTCTAGATCTCATTTCTTTGCAGGCTGCTGTTGCAGTAATACAGAGCCCTTCACTTTGGTTCTGCTATGTTAACCTCAAAAAGGAGAGTTAAACAGCCAAGATGTTGTAAAATGTCAAAGCAGCTTTTCTGCTGTACTGATAAAAGTTCTCACTGGTCTGCTGAATGCAAGGAAAGCATTGATTTTAAAGTGGCATTTTGAGAGAGGCTTCCACACTTTTTATAGATTTGCTACCAAAATACTTTTAGGACGGAAGAAGTAGACGACTATTAAAACTGAGATGCAACACAGAGACATCATTGAATTGATAATGTCATCCTTTGACACTTTGTGGAGTTGGTACATTTACACTTAACTAGAGACTGTTTATTTGAGATGCTGCTTCTAGATGAGTTTTATGTTAATGTGTAACTTCCAGCTGTGAATCAGTTAATAGATCTTTTACGTGGGTGTTGCTACAGGATTTGTCTTTTGATGACACTTCTGTCTCCCAGCTGCTTTAATATAACTTTACAAACACTGAAATATATTGTAGTATTTTCATTATCAGACACAGTCTCACACAACTTGCAGCCTTTTTGCTGCATAGAAGGTGTATATATATTCCTGCACATGCAGTATTGATACATGGTTATGTACAGCCTGTACAATAACTTAATTGTTTAACCTTTTAAAATGATTTATTGGATCAACAGTTGCAAAAACAAAATTCCTTTATAACTGTTTGTAAAAGTATAATGATTAGTTGATTGATTGGTCGGTTGATCGGATTGTTTCGTTCAAGTTTTCAAGCAAAAAATCTTTGCTTCTTTCTTAAATAACAACAAATAGGGGCATAACTCTAGAATAAATGCTGACTGCTGAGAAGCGTATTCTGCTTACACATCCAGGACCGTAGCTACTGTTAAGTTGTCAGCCATGCAGCTAGCCAGCATACTAGATGAGTTTTGGCATTCACACCATGAGAATAGGAGATTTAGATTTTTTGCTGCTTAACATGCTGACTTAAGTGGATATCTCTATAACTCACTACATGGTTATGTCTACATAGTTTTTTGATTGAATTAAATGATAGATATGAAAATAGTCAGCATACTTAATGATCATATTTAGTGGCAGCCTTAACTGTGTGGTAAATACAATTTTTTGGATTCTGATGCAGTTTTCATCCTCAAAACAAGAATTAAGAGAAGTACAGAACAGCAATAGCAAAACAGGATCCACGTTTTGTCTTTTCTGTTTTAAGGAGGGATTGTCTACACACTCAGTACCACACTCGGCATATTGAGTTAAACAGTGAATCAGACCTCCAGCCTGACAGTGCACTTGTTGAACTACAGTCAAAAAAATTCAAGTATCTTCAGCAAGATCCTCCACGGTCGCTCTGTGAGCTCCGCTTAGTGGCTTCTTGGCTTCTGTTCTCCATCAGTGAGGCTTTGATCATAGTTAATCCTTTGAATGTGTACTTGCTTCCCCATGGAAATTCATTAATTTCAAATGAGGAAATGTCTTAGTGCTGAATAATTCTTTTAGTTCCAGTGTCGATAATAAAAGAAAACATTTATTCTATATATACATCCATAATTTAGCACACATTAAATGCCTCCGCCTGCTCATGTCTAACCTCAGCTGATCAGTATCATATCCACATGTTGGTTTAGAAGCCTTCACGGAGGCATGATGCAGCCGGATTTTGTTTTCAGCCAAACAACTTTGACTTAAGTAGGATTATGTGAGCTATTAAATCAACAAGCCATGATCGAGAGAAGAAAGGCAGTCTAATTATTTGGACTGTGCTAATCCTCAGTTTTCTGGCTAATAATCTACTCTGTGTAATAATCCCTCCATTGAAATCAGAGTTGCAGGGTGTAACATATTATTTGTCTTTGTTACAACAGAAGTCACTTGATTGAAAAGTCTTAGTCTGCACTTGAAATGAAAAACATGTAGTACAGAATGAATTCAGTGGGTGTGTATCAGCTGAATAGATTGTGACGTGGTTTCAGATGTCTTGAAGTTTCTTCACTTTAAGTGGTGGGCTTTAGTGGCTTTAGTGGCTTTTCTACCTTGTAGAGTAAAGATGGTTTAGCCTTGGAATGATATCGACGAGGGTAGCAGCGGTATACCTCGCAAAACAGATGGTTATCATACTGTGTACACTTGCTTATCCAAGGTATTCATTTCTGCCATATTAGGGTTTCAAATTACACATATGTAAATCAAGTTTTAGCAAGATTGTCTGAAGGACATTGCATTTTGTGAAATCAGTGATGTATAAACAAAAAAAACACTTCTGTTCTCATTCCTTCAAGGGTCATTGTAACTGATTTAAAGGATAAAGTTTACCTAACAATGAAAATCCAGTCATTAGCTACTAACACTATATATCTTGAACTTCACAGCAAAACAATGTTGCTGCATTCTCCTGAACAAGTAATGTAGACGATGACTTGTTTTAAAAAAGTAGAAGATCCCAGATCCCAAACTAATTGGAAGAGATGTTATTTATACCCTTTTTGAATTTGAAATCGTCACTGTAGCTGTTTTTATATCTTGTATGATTTATATTTATGGGATTTTGGACTGTTGGTCAACAAAGCAAGCAACACAGAGATGGCGCCTTCAGCCGTACATGGACTTTAAATTATTTTGTGACATTTTATAGATGAAACATTAATAAAATGATACAAACATTATGAAAAGGAAAATTGTTGTGTGACAGCACTAATAGTCACATTAATTGTACAAAGCAGCAGTTTAGTATTACTCTACCTTAAAGATTGAGGATTTGAGAGGGACAGATTAAAAAAAAACAGAATGATTGAAATCATTGAAGTCCATATTATATTGAAGTTCATATTATAAAATCCTACATTCATCTGTTCAGTGCTCTTAGCCAAAAAATAAAAGGCTCTCGACTGTTCTCTGGGAGCTTCTGCGGAAGCATGTATGGTCACTGAGGACTTTGAAGGCCTTTTCCCTGTCAGCCGTGCTCTCAGACAGGTCGATGTGCCAGTCATGGAGCTGCAGGCTGGATGGCAGAATGCACAGTCGAGCCCTTTGAAGTGTGCAGAGGAGGCTCAGTGTCGACTTTACCCTTGACACTCATCATCAGTGTTGTTCTCTTTCTGTCTCCCTCCTGCAGAATGTAAAGTATGGAGAAATCCGCTGAATTTATTTCGTGGAGCCGAATATAATCGGTGAGTGGTGGCAGCTACCTGCATCAGTCTAGGGTTCCAGGAAAACACAAGCCTCCACTGTCTTTCTTCTTTCTTTCTTCTCTCTGATCTGCATGTCTTCTGTTTTGTTTGTGTTCCTAATCAGTGTCAAGTTTGCTCCTCTGCCTTTTTTTTACCATCTTATTTGTAATTATTGGGCTATTTCTTTTTCTCTCCTCTTCTGTCATCTGTTTGTCATTTCCCCCTCAATTACAGTACATTTATTTTCTCTCGTTTCATTTAGTTTTTTCCTCAGACCCTCCAATCTTTCATTCTTCTTTGAGATTTTTTTTTCTTGTCATCAGTTTCTATTTTCAGTCACTCCTCCTTTATTCTCTCTTTGATGTGTCTGCCTGCTGTTTCTTCCATTGAGTCATCCTCCACTTATATATTTCTCGTGTTCTAATTATCCTGTCATTTTCTCTACTTGTCAACCCACATGCTGAGCTCTGGCTCTTAACTTTAGCCACTCCGAGTCAAGTACAATTCCCATTAAGTCAGCACATCTCATTGCTTATTTACAGTCATCTGAACAACTTCCCACATCTTACTTATACCTCATTCCCTTTTTTGCTTGTCATTGTGATACTATGATTCTTTACATCATCCTCTGTTTGAACACTTCGTTGGTTTCTAATTATGAATGTGTCTCTGTGCTGGTGTTCAGGTATACGTGGGTAACAGGTCGAGAGCCGCTGACGTACTACGATATGAACCTGTCAGCACAAGACCATCAAACCTTCTTTACCTGCGACTCAGACCATCTCAGGCCTGCAGACGCAAGTCAGTAAACGCACCCTCATGCATATACAGTACATGCATCTGGATATGTGTGCACAGGTGGTAATGTGACTCCTCGGACTTCTTAAATATGTGTGTTTGTGTGTGTATGTTTGGCGGCAGTTATGCAGAAGGCATGGAGAGAGAGAAATCCACAGGCTCGCATCTCTGCAGCACATGAAGCTCTGGAGCTCGAAGAGTGAGTCCACTTCCGCTTTATCTTCCTCTCTTTGATCCCCATTCACACCTGGTATTAAAGTTTGATCCATATGAGGACATGCTGAAAAAAATGCTGAACTAAACTAAATGTTAAAGCTGCAGTGTGCACATCTTCTGCTTAAATGTTCATTTGAAGTAAATTACACTCAGTGTAATGGCACCATCTGCGCTTATATTAGTTCCCTGTATACTTGCTTTCACTGAGCAAATTTGTCTGCCAGTGGGCACAATATCTCCCGGGAAAATGGGCACTGACTGGTGATGACAGGCTGGCAGCTTGGCACCATTTCTGTGGGTTTTCAAGTATACATTATAACCTAAATGAATAAATAAACTCATTTTTTGTCCTGTGTTTTGGGAGGTGGTGCTCTGACGAATGAGACAGTTTTTTTTGTAAAAGCGGCACCAACAGTAATACCGTTTTAAAATAGTGACATTTACACACTTTGATGCGAGGTATAAATGCATCATGATCTGGCATGTCTGACCACATCTGGAGGTGGTCTGATTAAGTCTGTGTTTGGGAGCTTACCTGGGTGTAAATGAGCCAATGCAACATGCTGGCATTTCTACACGACATTAGCATTAATGCAGATATTTGTATATTTGTGTAAAGCTTACATAAAATATAGATTGTCCAAATTTAGAGAGCAACAAGTGAAAACGCAGAAAGAGACACACCTCTAGTAAGGATAATGCATCTATCCATGCAATGAAGGCATCAAATAATGCAAGAAAAAAAACCTTTTTTAGATACTCTTTATAAAAACAAAGGAATTACTATCCTATTATATATGCCAAATTTACAAGAGGTGACAAATATTTGAGAGTTTGTCATAGCAAACGTTAGTTTCACCAAACTCCACAACTCACAAAACACTTGGATTTTATTAAGGAAGTCTGGGGCTGATTTACAGCCACCTCAAATTACACAGAAGAACGCAGAAACAAATTGTCTATTATCAAGATAGTGTGTCTATATACAGATCTCATTTAAAAATGGGATTTAATATGACTGTTTCACAGGTGTCTGCTTCAAGATAAGCAGTGTGGATTAAAGTACAGTAATATAGATATGTCTGTCAAATCATCTGTGCTAATAGTGGTGATTATTAATTATAATCTTTATATGCAATAAGACAATCAGGTAGTCCTTGGAGTATATGACGTGAAATTGGAAATTCAGAAATAACGTTCTTGTTACAATGATTGAAAATGCTCCATAAATATTTAATTTTCCTGTTATAAACTTTTATTCATCCAGAAAACACAGATTGATTTTTGTCCTCATTTTCCACCTGTGACCTGCTTTATATTCATGAAGTTCAATAAATTAATTTATCACTGACCAGCAGAGGAGAAATGTGTTTAAATCAGAACTTGTTCAAGGGCGCAGCAGCAGGTTTTTTAATCCAATTTTACTCAGCCAGATTCTCTCTGCTGATTGTACCAAACCAGGTCGTCTTTAGGTCTCAAGCTGTCATGATAGTTGTTCAAACTGGTGTCTCGCTGGTACACATTTGTTGGGATTTTGACAAAACATGGAGGGAGGGTACATCACTCATTGGCACTCTGGTCTAATATTAAAGACACAATGAAATGGCTTATTATTTCCTTTCTACGTTGTTTTTAGTTTTGTTTGCGACCCTTTAAAATCGAGTGTCTTTCCCTGACCGCTCTTCACAGTCTTTGACTTTAATTTGGATGTGAGCAATTTAATCAAAGAGGGATTTCTTCTAAGATTCTTTGATTCAAGGGGTTGTTCAGGGTCTGGAGGGGCAAAAGTGTCCAGTATTTTAACAGTAAAATGCAAAAACTTGAAAGTTATGGGAAAAGATATATATTTTACTCTTTTACTCTTCTTATTTGGGAAAATCACGTTTGCAATTGCATGTTCTTCTTTTCACGTTCATCTTTATTTAAAACTATAAAATTCAAGCAGAATTATGTCACATCCTTGATTTTATTCCATAATCCTAAATAGACCTGCAACTAACACTAATTTTAGATGTCTTCCAATTAATCAGTTAGTTGTTTGGTCTATAAAATGTCAGAAAATGATGGAAAATGTTAAACATTGTTTCTCCAAAGCCCAAGATAACGTCCTCAAATGTCTTGTTTTGTCAGCAATCCAAAGATATTCAGTTTACTGTCATAAAGGAAGAAAGAAACACTGGAAGCTGGAGTCAGCAGATTTCAGTGTGATAGGAATTGAAAAATTAGAAACCACTTTATGCTGGTGGGAGTGTTGATGGGTATCTGCGTCATTCATAGGAGAAGCAACTTAACATGTTCTCATGGCAGTTTATGGTTATTTTTAGGAGCATGTGTGACTGCAAAGGCAGTGCAGAGGAACTGTGGCAGCGTTGCATGTCCCTCTCAGCTCTTATCAAGGCCTTGACAGCAGATTGACTCAGATGACTGCTTTGATCAGTAATCTGTCAGATGCTGCTCTCAAATACATGAGGCATAAAAGCTATTTTATAGCACCGAGACACCACGCTGTGTAGACAAACAAGGCATACAGTGCACTGAGTTGGTACATACACAACGATAAGTTAGTTGATGTAATTACCAACAGATCCTTCTACTTTTCTCCTCCTGTAGTTGTGCAACAGCATACATTCTGCTGGCAGAGGAAGAAGCTACTACCATCATGGAGGCGGAACGTTTGTTTAAACAGGCGCTAAAAGCTGGAGAGGGCTGCTATCGCCGCAGCCAACAGCTCCAACATCACGGTACACAGTATGAAGCCCAGCACAGTGAGTATAATCCACTCAGGATCAATACTGCTAATAATCATATTTTCAAAATGTCAGATTGCAGCAGGAAAACTGCTCTTCATTTTACTCTTTAAGGAAATAAATAGCAATTAGAGATATTAAGGGTTTAAACTGAAATGTCTGTGTTACATTGTACGTTTGCATGTCTCCACCAGGAAGAGACACCAACGTATTGGTGTACATAAAGAGAAGACTGGCCATGTGCTCCAGAAAGCTTGGCCGAACACGAGAAGCAGTTAAAATGATGAGAGATGTAAGTACACAGCCAGAACACACACACACACACACACACACACACACACACACACACACACACACACACACACACACACACACACACACACACACACACACACACAAAGACAAGAAGACACACACACTGAGAGGAGGTTGTTCTTTGATTTTTGAAGTTTCAGAGACTCCAGTTTTATCACCTGGGTCTGAAAAAACACACAAAGCCACATGACAGTTTTCATTTTTAACATTCAGTTCAAGGTTTCAAGGTTGAGTTTCAAGTCTTACTGCATAGTGATGAACCCAAAGCTCTTGTCTGCTGACATGTGTGCATGTGTCGCCCCCTGTCCGGTATTACATGTAACAACAGTTGTGTGTTTTCCAGTTAATGAAGGAGTTCCCTCTCCTCAGTATGTTCAACATCCACGAGAACCTGCTGGAGTCGCTACTAGAGCTCCAGAACTACGCCGACGTCCAGGCCGTTTTGGCCAAATATGACGGTGAGACATGACGAGCTTGCGCCCACACACACATACACACGTTTATGTTACATATTGATATCGTCGTACACAACCAAATCCAAAACTATTTCTACCAGAGCCTCCTGTCACTGCCAGTGATTGCAGGGACCAAGTGGTACTTTGCAATTACTTAATGAGTAATTAAACACTGAAGCCACTCTGTAGAGTGATTATGTGTACATTTATCTCATTAGAATATAAATTTATCCTGGTGCCAGTCTAGTGTTCATTAAAGCAGAAGTTATTGTCCTTTATTCCTGAGAAAAATCCAGTTAGTAGCTCCTCTACAGCTCCAAAAGTCTGAGATGTTTAACCTGCAAGTAGAACTGTAATTTCCTTTTGAACGTGTACTTAAAGATGAGAGATGCTAAATATATTTCATATTTATATATTAACTGTTAATATTCAAAATGTGTAGTGTAGTAATCTGAAACATTCTTTGAAAGGGTGTGTATAAGACTGACATGACACCTGTTGTCTTAAGATGACATTAATCAAAACATGAACCCAGCCAACATAACCTATTTGTGTGAAACTATTTAGCTTTATGTGTTAACATTGAGTGATATAATAATTGTTTCAGATGATACAGAGTTTTCAGAATATTTAAAGACAGTCAGTCAACTGACAGGAAATTAATAAAACTATTTTCATAATAGATACATTTTTAAGTCATTTTTCAAAATTGAATGGCAAACATTTTCAGTTTTCTGCTTTTATGTGTGATGGTAAGTCTTGTCTTTGGGTTTTGTACTGTTGGTCAGACACAGCAAGCAATTTTAAGACATCACTTTACTTTGTTGTAGAATTATTTTTGTGCATATTTCTAATTTTCTGACTGATCAAAAGTACAATTGTTATTTGCAGCCCTAATACCAACCCACATGTGGATATACACCGTAGATCCTTCAGGATGTATTTTATATAGCAGGTGTCATTAGACACAAACAGATACATGATCTTTTTGTTCATTTATCTTAGAGCTGTGTAAAGTTTACAAGTAACATCATTGAAAAAAAGCCAATTCACACCTAACTGTCAGAGTAAAAAATAAGACTTGATAACAAAACAACCCCAAAGCTTTGAAACCTAAACTCATCATCTTCACTCACAAAGCTCTCCAGGCAGCAGGAGGGTTATTAAAGACAGCCCCCCTTCCCCCCCCCTTAGCTATCACCTGTAATTCCAATCTTTTTCTATGTTCACTAAACACCCTCTCCCCTCTCTCTGCTTTGTGTCTCCTCCACAGATATTAGCTTACCCAAATCTGCAACAATATGCTACACAGCAGCTTTGCTCAAAGCAAGGGCGGTATCGGACAAGTGAGTATCTATTTTCTTTGGTTACAAAGCTCATACGGGCCGGGGGCTCCACATACCTGCTCTGCTATTTAAGAGGTTAAAATAGAGCTGAAAATAGCCCAAGGGACCTGGTTAGTGTGAGCCAGAGAATAGGACTGAACCATGGTGTAGTAACTGTGGGTTAGCAATGATTGTGCTCTTTGGTACAGGGCTGAGCTCAGGCTCGATCAGTATTGTGAGAAGTGAGTGTTTCTGTCCATGTACAGTCATACTGATGGTGCACAGATAAAAACAAAAGACAGTTTTTTATTCCTGTGTGCCCATTAAGTATACGTGCAACCCTGATTCCAATAAAGCAATAAAGACATTGTGAAACATAGATTAAACAGAATGTATTTATTTGCTAATCCTTTTTGACATATACTAAAGTGAAAACAGTACAAAGAAAATACATTTAATGTTTTGCTGCATCAACTTCCTTGATTTGGTTTTAGATTTTGGTCTTCTTTTGTATGCCTTTTCTGTTTTACACCTGGAAATAAGTAACCATTTTTCATCTGGTTATTTTGTTGTGGGTAAATAGGTGAAACAAGGTCTTTGGTTACCAAGAGCTTTAGAGATTTTGTGCTGTCACACACAAACACTTAATACTCCATGTTTGTTGATTAGAAAGCATGTACGTGTCTTTAGAAAGGAGGATGCTAAAACTCTAGTATGACACAGAGATGCATTAACTCAGTAGTCCGTCTTTACAGGCTGACTTTAGCTGCAAACTATTCTCACTCTAACTTTCTAACTTGTAGATTGATCATATTTGATCCAAATGTGTATATTGTAGTGTAGTAGGCAGTTTGGTGGTGGTAGCATTGTAGTCATCTAACTACAAAGTACATCGTTTATAGCGTAATGTTAGCTTTTTACTTCTGGCAATTTAATTTACACTTCAAAAACCATAAAAGTGGTGTTTCTCTGTCAGGATTATCCTGCTGAACAAAACATGTAGGTGTCAAAACCTTGAGCTGCCGTGGAGGGTATTTTCTACAATAATCCAAAATCCAATTCAAAAATTAATTTGACTTTTTGTTCAGGATAACAGGACGGTGCTGACTACTCATCCTTGCAGCACTCTATTATCTTACACATACAAAAAAATACACACTAAAGCAAACAAAAACAGTGCACTGGTTGTGATGTACTGGAGTCTGCTCCTGCTCTTTCCCTCGCATGCATGTTAATCTAAGTGTGCTCAAGTGTTCCCTCACTTGATCTTTTTCTTCTGTGTGTGAGGGATTTATGTGATGTTCTTGCACAGAGCAGCTAGTTTGTGACATGTGAGCAGCCTGGATTTCACCATCTTTATTCAGCATCGTGGGAGTCATTTTCATCTCACAAACACTTTGATCGTATAGTGCTTTGCAATCCCGAGTCATAATGCTGACATGTGCGTGTGTGTGTGTAGATTCTCTCCAGAGGCAGCCTCCAGGCGAGGGCTGAGCACAGCAGAGATGAACGCAGTAGAAGCCATCCACAGAGCGGTGGAGTTCAACCCTCACGTCCCCAAAGTGAGACTCCGTACCTGTAATACTGCAGACCTGCTGTGATCACATGCTAACCATGTAACACAGCTACCAGCCAGTGAAAGTGTCAGTTAATCCTGCTCATCGTCCGTCTTTGTTCCCTCTCTTCTTCTCCTCAGTATCTGCTGGAGATGAAGAGTCTGATTCTTCCTCCAGAACACATCCTGAAGAGAGGCGACAGCGAGGCCATCGCCTATGCCTTTTTCCACCTGCAGCACTGGAAAAGGGTAGAGGGGGCGCTCAACCTGCTGCACTGCACCTGGGAGGGCAGTGAGTACACACACTAAGTTACACTTCCATATCCCAAGTTTCATTCCAAACAGAAATACCACAAATTGACTGTAATCAGCCGTCTGTTTAAACCAGGACTTTGTGTGTGTTTGGTGTGTTTACAGCATTCAGAATGATCCCATATCCTCTGGAGAAGGGTCACCTCTTCTATCCCTACCCCATCTGCACAGAGACGGCCGACAGAGAGCTGCTACCCAGTAAGAGCCGCCCTGACACACACACACGCAGTGTGTATCACTGCAGTCCAATATGCTCTACAGATGCTCTAAAATACTGATGGAAAACGTCCTGTTTTGTCTGTTTTTATGTTCTGAATTTTTAACTAAAAATTAAAAGAGGAAATATTGTACAAACATGTGGTCTCAATAGATAAATTGTCACAAAAGTTGTGTTCTTTTTTTATTATTTGGTTAGTGCTGCTCACCAGGTCTCTTTTTATTCTTTTAAGATCAGTGGGTGTAGTTTTGTTTCTTCTACAATCAAACCTCACAAAGGATGCACACTAGCCTAAATGAGAACCTGCACATTAAATGACAAAAACCAAACAAGAGCAACGCGGAAAAAAACTTAAGTGGAAAACCAAAATATGTTTATATTTGAAGACTTTCACAAAGAACTGAAACTTTCTTTAATGCTTTTAGTCTTAAGTAATTTCTATTGGTCGAAGGATAAGAGCTCAGTTTGTGTTGGCAAACAGAGCTGAATTCAGCTCAGTTCATGGGAGCAACTACTAAGACTTAAGTCTTAATAATTAAACCCTGTGGGATTCGTTCAAACTAGTAATTATAATATTTCTAGCAGTTGCAGCAGCATCGAAGTGTTATAATTTGTCCATATTGATGAGGATGATGTAAATTTGGTCTTTTCATTAAGAGTAATTATGCCAATCTTAATGATGCCTGGCACAAAAAATTAGTGGTTAAATTTGACATTAATAATTATCGTGATGAGACAAATTCCTCAACAGAATGCTGAGCTCTGCTGTGAGTGTGTGTCGTCCTGCTGTCTGCTCAGCAGCTCGTCTGTCTTCACACTCAAACCTTCACTTGATTAAGTTGGCTTCCAGCCACGGGCGGCAGCCCGCTGTGCTGTGGTCGTATGTGTTGCTGGGTGGACGTATGTGAAACATCTCATTACTGTTATTTGACCAAAACCCTCAGTCTAAGAATTAATTTTCCTATTTTTTCACAACCACTTAACAGCTTAACTCTAAACAAGGATAGCTGCTGCTGCCATGTTCTCTGATACAGGAGCAGTGTGGTCCACATGTGTTTGGACTGTATAGAGTTGTATGTCAGCAGCAATCTGAGCAGACATGTCTGCTGTTGGCACACGTCCACACTGCTGCCTTCAGAACTTTCCTTTAAACACAACCGATGAAGAGTTTGATATAATAAACCCTGAGAACCCTGATGCTTCAGCCATCTAAATTCAACATGTGCAGTTAAACATTAGAGCTCCTATTTATAAGATAGTTGATTTTTAAGTCTCATTCCAAAATTGCCAAATACTGACGCTTTGGGATTGTGGGTCCGGTCGACCGCCAGCGTATTTTTCAAATTTGTTCCCAGTCAGGAGCGAGCAACAGACCAGAGAAAAGGCACAGTGTCCAGCATCTTTTTTACCGAGCACTCAGTCTGTTGCCCTGCCAAAATGTTTTACTTACTACTGAAAGAAAAACCTCAGTCCCACAGACAAAAAAGAAAAACGATGCTCAACAACAAAAATGAATTATTCTGTCAACACACTGGAAAAAAAGGTCTCTTGACAACAAATCTTTTCACTTGGTTCCACATGAAGAAAATTGACTGTTTTTATTGTTTCATGCATTTTTAGAAAACAAACATTCTCTTTCTGTAGGAAAAAAACAAAAGCAACCTTTGATAATGAATGAAGCTACAAACAAAGTGTATTCTAAATTTTTTGCCCTAAAGTAACATTATGTTTGTGTGTGTTTGTGTGTGTGTGTGTGTGTGTGTGTGTGTGTGTGTCCCACGTGGAAGCAGTGTTTCACGAGGTGTCAGTCTACCCTAAGAAGGAGCTGCCCTTCTTCATCCTCTTCACAGCCGGTCTCTGCTCCTTCACCGCCATGCTGGCTCTGCTCACACACCAGTTTCCCGAGCTCATGGGAGTGTTTGCTAAAGCTGTGAGTACACACACACGCAGCCACACCTGTTTGGAAAGTTTGAAGTGAAGAGACAAGACAGAACTTTGATTTTTGCTCCAGGTTAAAGCAGAAAAAAATCGATCATGGCAACAAATCTGACCTTTTCTCTGGCACACACTTTTCTCTTATTCAACATTTTGTTTGATGTCGTGGGGTCTTAAAAGTTAATGGCTTGATTTCCATAAAAATCTGCTGGGTTGAATAATATTTCCAGTGACCCCTCAGACCTTTCTTTGTGTGCCACCCTCTGGTCCCAATGTTTTTTTTGCACACAGTATCATAACGTAACAAGCAGATCGCTCCAAACCTGCTCCACGGGGGTAAAACTAATTAGATTTGAATGATTCTGTGACCTTTTCTTCTACCACCACCACATCCAGATTAAACATGTCGGAGCTCTTCGACTCCAAATTCATCAGTTTGTTCCACTGAATAATCATACTTTTACTTTTTTTTTTTGTCTTAAACAAACCTAATTTTGTTTAATGTGCTGTTTGACTTGTTTGAAATTTGTTGGCTAAAGGTTAATTAATGCTTCTTGTATGAAAGAAAGTCTGCTTCAATATAACTGTCTCTGCCCACATACATCTATGCGCTTCATGTTGACATGGATGTTAAAATGTTAAAACTACTTCGTTTCCTGTAGTCGTGTCTCAGTTGTCTTGAGCTTTTGGCTACACTGCAACACTGCCCCCTATGACTACCAGGGGTACTGCTCCATTGGTCAGTCTCTGTAAACTTGCAGATAACATGCAGAAGTGAAGTAGAGATGAAATTAAAGCCTACGTACGGACAGAAGCCTGTCCACATGCTTATCTAATGTTGAGCATAGATGAGCCTCACATCAGCCACTAGACAAGTGCAGTTGATGTGTTTGAGGTTGTTGAGCTGGTCGGCTCCTGCAGCTACTCAGATACATCTCCACACCCAGTTACAACCAGACCAATGTTTTTAAACGTTTTTTGACTTTTTTCAACATTTAGAAGCCGTTTCATCATTGATTTTGAAATTATCTTCATAAATGAAGCTTTGTTTATATAATACTGAAACACAAAGATGAAAAATATAAACCAGAAATCACTAAAGACAAAAAAACCTGAAATGAATCAAAGCAAAGACAGATGGTCAGACAGAACCTGCCTCCATACTAAACCCAGAGCCACCCTCAGCCTCCCCTCCTGTAATCATAGCAGCCAGCAGGGGGTGCTGCCTCCCCCGCCCCACCACCCTGCAGGCTGAGCTGCTCACCTGGAATGTGGCTGAGCTCATCTCTCCCCCCTGATGTGATACTATCAGCAGATACCATCTACCCGCTGAGAGCTGGAGCGCCACACACACACACACACACACACACACGTGTGCACACTCTTAAGTTCGCCTTTATTCATTCTGTGTGTTTGAAGTTCATGGATTACTTATACATTTTAATTAATCTGAAACCACCATATAAAGAGACTTTTCATGTTTATTTTAGACATTTTTCATAGTTAAAGGGGCACTATGACGTTTTGGAGAAGGAATTAAAACTCTGTTTTAATATTTACAATATTAATGGGGTAATAATCTAAACTCAGATAAATGTATTCTTTCCATAACCGAATAAACGAGCTGTTCTCAGAGGAAAATAAGATCCCAGAACACTGTTTGAAGCTAGAACGGTGGCAGGGTCCGCTGACTGAGGGAAAATGTGGATCACTGAGTGTTCTTGTCGTGGCTGGTGATCCACTTCATGCGGCGTTGACACAGTTCTGATGAATCAGCGGTGCATCCCCACCTACCGGATTACAGTACTGTCTCTGTGTCGCCCACACACCACACATGGTACACACTCCTTAACTTTGAAGTGCTCTTTGAAGCTGGAACAGAGATGTGTGATACGATGTGTGAGGCCGACCTCGACTACATGCAGGCGGAGAGCGGGGCGGCACAGACAGACTCTTCTCTCTCTGTCATGGCTTTTATCTGCCGTCTTACAGAGTGAGGACCTCTATGACCTGCTGTTGCTCTGGTGGAGCCCCTATTACTCCCCCCCCCCCCCTCCTCTTCACTGGCTGTTGCCAAAACACACCTGAGGATGAGAGTGGCTCTGTGCTCTTAGGCAGGGCTGCAGCAGTCAGGCATGAAGTGGAAATGTAGATTTAATGGAAACAACTGGAAAACAGTGCAGTATGATCCGTTTTATCATTAAATTATTAAAACATCTACAACCCTGAATCCAAAGAAGTGGAAAATGCTGTGTAAAACATCATTAAATACAGAATTAAATCATTGGCATCAAATGAAACAGTTTTATTGTTTAAGGGTTCCTGAGCTCATTAATTCCTTTATCCATGTGTTCAGAGAGGCGGTGAACCTGGCTCTATCCTGGGTTGACAGAGAATCAATCAACAATTGATTTGTGACAAAACAGTCCCAACTTTGGTCCTTCAGCTTCTACTGTGTCAGATCTCAATCAGCTGGCTGTTCTCTTCATGGTCTTCCTTTAGTCTGGTGAAGAGCGTAGGCTGTGGTTCTGTTGGAAAAAAAACAAGAAAACAAACAAAAAGGGAGACTGAAAGTGGACCTTAAGTTACGATAATGTTGCTACTTTTTCCAGTGTCAAGAATGAAGTCGTGCTGACGTCTGGCTCATTACCGTTTGTGTGACTGTTGTTCTCTCCTCCCCTGTAGTTCCTCAGCACGCTGTTTGCTCCTCTGAACTTCATCATGGAGAAGGTGGAGAGCATCCTGCCGTCCAGCCTCTGGCACCAACTCACCCGCATCTGACCTCGACCGAACCGGACCGGACACAGAATCAGACCCAGGACCAGGAGCCGACCTCCATCCAGACAGAAACGGCTGAACTGAAACCCAGAACTCTGCGCTGGACTGAACTGACACACATTTGTGCCAAGAGTTCAAACCAAACTGAGAACAGACGAGGACGGGAGGAGGCACAGGACAAAAAAGGCAAAACAACGGAATCAAGAATTGGTTTTGACTTTATTTGATATGTTTGCATTTTTTGGGTTTTCAATCATTTAAAGCTGTTCTTTTGTTGTACAAAAAGAGGTGATCAGTTGCCATCATTAAAAAAAAGTGAGAAGACAAAAAAATACAATAAAGGACTTTTTGTGTATTGCTGCAATCCAGCTTCTTCCCGCCATTTTGATTCATGCGCTGTTCAACGGCACAAACGTGCAGCGCTGCAGTTTAACTCAGCCGAACATCATGTGGAACTGACAGGCTGACGGGCAGGTTTCTTCTCTGATCTTCTGATGTGCGTTTTTATCAACAAACTAACGTCTCACTCCACAGGTAGAGTTTCACCTGCAGCCACCAGGTGCTTTGATCTAAAGTAATCCTGAGGGGCGACGGTGATCTTTACTTCCATTCTGTATTCTGACACAAACATGATATTTTAAGGCACAGCGGCACCCATTTTCTACAACACACATATACTTTAATCAAAGGTAATAATGCTTTAGAATTTTGAACATGTTTTATTTTAAGTTATTATATAAAAACCTTTTAGCGAACCATCTGGAACTTGTGTGAGCACACATTCTGCATTGTTGTTGTGAGGCTGTCAGACTTTCCAAATCAATCTTAAACTGCATCACCAAAGAATGATGATGTCATTTCAGCAAACAAACAGATGAATGAAAAAGAGATGCTCACTGAAGTTTTCATCTGTCTGCTTGATTTCCATGCCACACAGAATCAACAGAAAGCAAAAGCTACTTTGCAAGAAAAATAAATACATCCAAACATGTAAAACAGTGTGGTTGGAATTAAAACACAATCAGCAAAGTATACATGGTCTGTAGGTGAAGCACAGACTTGAAGAGGTCTTCATGGATTGATAATAAAACGTTCCACACTGATTTAATCGCTGAGAATTAAGGACATCACTGGACAAATCCAACAGGAAACACAAGTAGATTCTTCTGGGTTTCTGGGTGTTTCTTTCTGCTGTTTGACATCCGTGTTGCAAACTCTACATTTAATTCTGACTACCAAGTTTTTTTTTTTATCACCGATTAGATTAGAATGATAAAAAACAAACAAATCAAGTTAGAACAAAGCAGGAATTTCACTTATCTGACAGCTCTGAGAAAGTGAAAGAGTGTTTATTGGTTAAACAGTGTGTATTGATTACAGGTATTGGTTCCTTACACTATACATCTGATTTTAATTTACACAACCACATATTTACATAAACAAACAAACAAACAAAGGCCTGCCTGGTTTACATGTTTTGCTGAGAGATTTGCAACGAGTGTGTCAACTCTTTGTCGTGTTTAAACATGGACACAGTGTGTGATGAAGTTTTGCCGGTTGTATCTGTCGTCTCAGGTGAGCAGGTGAGTTACAGACTCCTGTGACCTGTTCTGTCAGGACATCACAAACACACTGGAGAGTAAATAAATACAGTGAAATGAGAAGAAATGATGGATGATTAACACCTCTGCAGAACATGACAGCAGGCTGTTGAAGTGATTAAACTTCAGCTGGTCTGGATGTGTTGACACACGGCTTCTTCGGGCTGCAGTCGTCCTTCTAACTCATACTAACGTGTCTGTTGGTGTGCTGGATGGATTTAGACTTACGTTAACAGTGACTGAGTCCACAGAATACTATATGTCTTACAGCATTTTTTTTTTTTTTTAAGTAGACTTTGCAACTGGACACGCTCGTCCTCAAATGTGAGGTCATCTTCTTTGTTCTTTACTGTGTTCATTTATCAAGTTAGAAGCTTTTGGTCATATAAATTTAGTAAACGTGGAAATAAACCAGGTGAAGCTCATTTTCAGATCCCACCTGCACCTCTTAAAGACCGCTGCAGATATGTTGAAGCTGCCACCTACAGGCAAGGAAAGCCTTTCTGCTGTAATTTAAACACTATGGTTATTCATCTTTTTTTTTCCATTATTAGGCTGTATCATTCATCTCATGCTGTCAATGATTACAGTGCAACACTGGATCAGGTCTTCATGTTAGTTGTAAAACCACAACAAACAAAACTGAAGCTATGAAAAGTTCCGTCTGTGACTGACACTGACTGCAGGTGAAACAAGTGTTAGAACTGGCAGCAATATGCTGATATCCCTGTACAGTATATGGCGAGATCGTCCCAGCTGAGCTCTCAGGTCTAGACTGGTACCGTTACTGTAGGTTAACTGAAGGTAGCGCAGTGTGGAGAGCTGGAAGCTTTCCAAATGATGACATGTTTATACATTAGATGTCAGTTCCATAAAACAAGAGCCGCGTCAGTCTCTGAGGACCAGGTTGGGGTGTAGAGTCACTGCAGTATGAACAGGTTTGTGTTGCTTGACATATTATTTAAATAAAGGTACAGCTCACTACTTTCTTAACCTATAACATGTTGATGAAAGCTATTCAGTGTTCCGCTCTGAAGTCTGGAGTCTTTGAAGGCAACATCAACCAGCAGACAGAGGTGATTCGGGGATTACTTTCTAGCATGAGCAGCAAAGACAGAGCGCCACCTATATTTACTTTAGCAGACTATCTACGATGACTGACAGCTGATCTCTGGGCAGTGAAATGAAGGCTGAGCACCGACGAGGGGGGACGTCCCGGAAAATGTGCAGTCCCATACATGTAGCGAGCGGTCGGCCAGTGGCGTCCGGTCACGTCTGGCCCTTGCAGGTGTGCACGTCCACCTGCTGGTGGCAGTCTTGGCAGTGCACGGCGCAGCACCAGTGGAACTTGCACTCGCACTTGGTGGTCCGGCTGACCCGCGACGTGTCGTAGCCTCGACCGCAGCACATCACCTCACAGCCGTCGATGCCGCGAGACGTCCGGTTACAGACCCGCCCTCCAGTCCCCATCGAACCTGGAGACAGAGAGAGAGACAGAGAGAGGCCTAATTATGCTGAATGGTCCATACCAAATTAATTTCTATAATTGGATTGTAAATACTGTACATTCCGTGTAAGCGTCATCAAGAACTTTAAGCCTGGGGGTGCTGGATTTAATTGCTAACTCAGTTTAAACTTTTTTTGGAAATGCTGCACATCAGAGGACCCACAGATTGTTTTAAATGTCGATTCAACGTTGTAAAAATAGTCTTAACAATGTATGATGAGCCTCCTGCACAAGAAACTTTGTTCATTTTCCACATGAGAGAGAAAATCTAACTTAATGCATGTTTAAACTTTTCCTCCTCAAACGATGAGCTGAACTTCTGCTCGAGGTTAAATCCGTTTTTACAGCAGCTGTAGGTTTTTCATTTCCCACTGAAACAACATCAGATTTCTCCACTAAATGAAAAAAACACATTTCAGTAGTTTCCTTCCAACATGAGATTTCCTGTTTGACACCTACACTCACAATTATTCCAGGCTAAAAAGGTGAGAAGCATCACGGGAAATCACTTGGACGTCTTGAAGGAACAATTCCCCCTTTAACTAAGTCAGTCCAGTGTGGAATCAAGACTTGGCGGGTTCATGAGCCAATAGAAGAAGTTTTACCAATAATGGAGAGCCAATGAGAGCGCAGTATAATTCTGGCAGTACGGTGCAGAGGAGACAGAGGGGGCGAGTAAGATGATGAACGCTGGACGGAGGAGAGATGAGAGATTGATGATAGGAGCTGTCAGCCTGCAGTCCCACTCTTCATCAGCTCTTCATTTTACAGGAGACATCCACTGCTTGCACACACACACACACACACACACACACACACAACACTATCTCCTCAGACTGGCCACACTGATCATGTACACATTCTCCTGAATGTCGCCCTTCACTGGCCCACACACACCTTCCAATTTTCCAATATCGGGCCCATATATGCCGTGCATCAAATTTAAATTGGTTGTGTCAAGATGAACACTGCATTTTGCAAAGCTAACTGAAGTTCACGTCATATTGATAAAATCTGACTAAAAGGTTGAATCAGTACGATTTGTCCCAGCTGTTCCTAAATGCATCACAAAGACAGTTGATTGCTGAGTCCCATTTCCAGGATCAAATAGTCACACAGAAGAAACAAAATTGTCAGAAAAATCTACTGAAGTACATAATGAAGTGTTTGTACTCTGACTGCTGTGCAAAGTCATCATCAGCGTTCTTTCCCACTATGTTGCATATCTGACCTCTGTGAACTTCACTCCGCTGCCTACCAGCACAGCACGTTGGAGAAGTCTATAAAGAGCAGCGATCACACCCTGCGTCAGCGAGCTCTTACATACACTACAGGATAATGCTGACAGCATCACAAACTGACCGCACCTCATTAACATCACAACAATCCAACGGCATCTTTTCTGCCTGTTACATCACCTCACAGAGACGAAGGTGTTGCAGAGTTCACAGACTGCAGCAGAAAACACAACTAGCAGCCTCAGACAAACACACACTGTGTGTTTAAATACACTTTTCAGCCATTTGATCATATTAGTGTCCGATTAGTTGATCGACCTCAAATTATCAAATGATTTATCCATCCATCCATCATCTGTACACATTATGTGTACGCCGCTTAATCCTCTGCAGGGTCGCGGGGGGCTGGAGCCTATCCCAGCTGACTTAGGGCGAAGGCAGGGGACACCCTGGACAGGTCGCCAGTCTATCGCAGGGCTACACAGAGACGAACAACCACACTCTCATTCACACCTATGGACAATTTAGAATAATCAATTAACCTCAGTATGTTTTTGGACTGTGGGAGGAAGCCGGAGTACCCGGTGAAAACCCACGCTGCACAGGGAGAACATGCAAACTCCACACAGAAAGATCCCAGGCGTCCCAACCGGGATGCGAACCGGCGATCTTCTAGCTGTGAGGCAGCAGTGCTAGCCACTGGGCCACTGTGCAGCCCCAAATGATTTATATTATTATTATTATAATTAAAAATGGTTGTATTGTAATTATCATTATTACAAAATGAATCCCAGCTGACATGGTCAGAGTCCTAAATCCCTTCAGCGACAGCGACATCCTAATTTACAATAATCTTGAACATTTTCAATGTGAAATGCAAAACAATCTTCTGGTTCTAGACTTTCATATTAAAGGATTTGCTTCTCTAAAAAAATATATGTTGTGTAATTGAATATCTTTGGGTTTTGCGAAACAAAAGCCAAAGTTTTGGAACTGTCTACTTAAATTAAGACTTCTTTGTCTGAGGTGGAAATTCCTTCTCACAGTAATATCAAACAGTACATGTTAAAACCTGTAACCGTGTAAACTTTACATGACAATAATCTTAATCTGTTTTGGTTTTTGTTTTTGATTCCTTCTATCTTTTTGATCCCGCTGGCATGTCTTGAATTGTATATTTTGTGCGTGAATTTGTAGAGAATTTATTTGATAAGTAATCTGTAAATCAACACTTCACAATCTCAACTGATGAATAAAATATCTGAAGCCCTGTAAAATAACAAAAAGCATCACTGACTCTGCAGTCTTTTCAAGTTTTGTGATAATCTTGGTTCTATTTCAGATTTAATCTTAAAAACCGCGATCAAACCCGCCCTGTAGCTGCTGCGGTGCAGATGTTCTTCCAGCAGAGGACTTTGGCTGCACTGTGCAGGTGTGACTGACTGCTCCCGTCTGACTGTGAAGTGTTACTGAAGAAGAACATGTGTCTCTCCTGTATAAATAAAGGTTTAGAAAAAAAAATGATGCACTGGCGTCAAGTACCATCTCGAACATTGTTCTGGAATTTGCTCGTGTTTACATTCTGCTCCGCTCTGCGAGTGCGTCCCGTCTCTGCACCGTTCCCTCACCAGGTAATATGTCTGGGCATGACCTGAAGCTCCGCCCCTCTCTGGCAGCGCGCCCGCCCGTCATCCACGGTATGCTGCCCTGCTAGAGATGACATCACGGCCAGAGTCTTCCTCACAGCCTTCGCTCTCCCTGCGTCTGCTTATTGAATTAAGATGAGGGGGCGCCGAGAGATGAGTTTAGCACCTGAGCCTCGCCGGGGCCGAGGGAAATTGATTTCACACTTTAAAGAGGCACAGAGGGGCCGTCTCACTATCTCTGTGGGCTCCAAGCCTGTGTGTGTGTGTGTGTGTGTGTTTGAGTGTGTGTGTGTGTCCATCTGTCTGTGAGAAAGGATTCAGTGTGTGTGTTTCCAGAATGATTGAGGGTAAATTTGCATGTCTTTCAGAGGTTTTTCAGTGTGTGTGTGTGTGATGTGAGAAAGAACAAGAGCCAATAACTCAAAGTGTGTGTTTCAAGAGCGATTGTGAGTCATGTTTGTGTTGGTGTGTGTGAGTGCGTGCATAAGTGTGTGTCTAAAAGAGAGGGAGAGATTTCGATGTACAGTACATGTCAGGATTGAGTTGACATGCCTGACTCTGTGTGTGTCCCAGAGGAGACAGTCTTTAGAGAGTGAGCGAGTTCAGTTCTCATGAGAGGCCCAGGGCCAACAGAGAGTGTGTGTGTGTGTGTGTGTGTGTTACCTCACCCTGCTTACATGCACACAGCACATAAAGCCCTCATGTCTGCTGTGAACCCTCCACTTGTTCCCAAATGGGGGCCAGAGGTCCATCAGGATGATGGTTTCTGCAGCACAATGAGGCCATGATCAGACTGTTGGGACGCAGCTGATGATTCTCTCTATTGTCAGTTAACCTGCAGATTATCTTCTCTTTAAAATGATTCAATGTTTGGTCTATTAAACATCAGAAATTAAGAAAACATGTCCATCACACTCTCTAAAAGCCAAGGTGATATCTTGTTTTTTGTTTTGACAGCTCAAAACAGTTCACAGCGTAGGTGTCACGTGAATTAATTGTAAAACTGAAACAGGAGCTTTGACAATTTTCAAATAGCTTTGTATCACTACAATTTCGGTAGAATATAAAAATGAACAAGTTAAACTTCTCTCCATTTTGTCTTCAATCAAAGCCCCTCACTTCTGGCTGCTAAATGCAAACATCAAAGTCTGATCGCGAGAGAGAAAGAGACGCCGCTCTCTGTCTCTCTCTGATAGAATGAGGGGCGTTTCAACTACAAACAGATACTGAAAGAACTTTGATCAAACTGTGAAACACGACAGTGCTGATGGAATGTGAGCAGACTACAGACTACACTACTTGGTGGTTTGAAAACAGAAGTGATTACATGTGGAGGAGACGGTGGAGCTGGGGAAGATGTCCTGATTGGATCTGACTGAGAACCTGAGGGTATGCCGAGTCAGCAAATTGCCAATCACAAGGTAGCCAGGCTGTAAAGCATACTCTGCTTTAGCTTCTATTTTCTCTGAATGGGACCACTGACCTAATGAGTTAAGAGAGAAGTAGAGTCATTTTTACATACAATCGGACTTCCATTCTAAAACCAGTGGGATGTCCTCCTGCCGGCCACTAGAAAGACTGCAGGGTCAAGGCACTGCTGCATCGGCTTCAGAGGATGATACCAGACCCTCAGGTTCAGACAGAGGGCCTCATTTATGATAACGTTCTTCGATTTGTACTTATCTTAAGCTCATTTCTGATGGTGTGCCTACTTTCGATTCATAAAAGATGTTGAGCATGAAACGCTTGCTCAGCCTTGCAGGTTGTAAGGGTCCTATTTGTAACTTATGCACCCGGGATCTATAAGTCGCACATCAAGTTCATCTGACAGCACCTGCCTGGTGATTAAATAGTCAGGAATAGCCACAGGCAAAGAGAGAAAATCTAACTTTTTGGAAGACGAGATCAGGTCGGGTTTGGGCGTAAAAATGTGGTCTGAGCTGTAATTTGCTCCACTTTTCAGAAGAGGAAGCCCCCCTGTCCACAATTTATACAGTCTATGATTGCAACCCTCCTCCTCCCTCCATGTTTCCTGTCTGTAAACCGTCCAAAAGCAAAATACCAACAGATAAATCAACTGTGGAACTCATTCAATGACACCTTCATGCTCAGAGACACGACTACGCTCTCGCAGCTTTTATCTCCACACATCAAACAGCCCTGCCCTCTAAATTAAAACCATACTTCGGACCATTCTTCATGCTTCTTTAAGGTCATAAAACTGTCGTGGCACCTAAAACACCATGACGGAGCCTGAGAACATCGACTGCAGCGCACAGAAGACATGACAAGGTTTGGATCTCTACATCATCCAAAGTTTCCTTTCCTGAGAAATATATCTTATGTGCAAAAATCTGCAGCTCATTCACACTCGTGCCTGTTTTCATTTCAGGTTGGGCCAATGATTGGTTACCCACAATGCAACACAGGGGAGGAAAAAACAGGAGAGAGTGTTCACATCAACCTACCCTCTAACACCTAACAGGAGATGACTTTGGAGAAAGGCGTCTCACTTCGATACCAAACACAAACTCCTCCAAAGTCAAGTGTTGTGTTATGTTGTATGATCCAACCTGCCCCTGAAATATGCCTCTCTTTGCAGGCCAATCGTGCCCTTCGGCGTGAGTGTGTGTGTGTGTGTGTGTGTGTGTGTGTGTGTGTGTGTGTGTGTGTTTGCAGAGCTGGTGATTTATAGTGATCTGTGGTGCTCTTAGGTTTCAGCCTACAGAAGTGTGTAATGGGTCTTAAACTGGCCGACACCCGATCGCCACGGATCATCTGCTGCCTGACAGGCATCCACCTCCGACTGGAACACACACACACACACACGCACGCACGCACGCACGCACACACACACACACACGCACACACACACACACACACACACACACACACACACACACACACACACACACACACACACACTCTCTCTCCTCTCTTTCTCTAACACAGTTTTCATACACAAACGTTTTTCTTCTCCCACCGTCTCACTGTCCTGTTCTGAGCCACACACATAAACACAGATTTTACTCAGACACACATTTCTTTAACAGATTACCTGTCTGGGCACAAATACTGCAGGTAATGTATGAAAAACTAAAACCTCAGGTTGAAATGACAGATTTTGTGTGTTAATGTAATCAATTCACAGAAACATCTTGCACAACTACAGACACAGTCAGTTGTGTGTTTTTATGTTTTATTCCAAGCAAAAGAAAATGCTCAGGTCAACATTTTTGTCACACCTGAGTGATGCAAAAAATGATGCTGTGTCCGGCCTCAGTTCATTTGAAAAACACAAAAAGATTGAAGGAGACGAAACCAAACAATTACAATCCAGGTGTTGAACAGCAGCTGGAATTTGGACACACATGTCAACACTATATGTTACCAATAACAAGGACTCCTCAACTCTGCAGGACGACTGCTGCAGAGACCACAGCCTCCATCATTACACTGTAAAACAAAAGTGCCAGCTGACGTGATCGAGATAAATCTGCGGAGTCCCTGTTCCATGACTGGAGATGTGACACAATGATGTTTGCTGACAGTTGAAAAACATGCTAGCGCCCACCATAACTGCTCGAAGACAATCAAGGCTCAATTGTAAGAAAACATCTGACAAACAGGAGCAACATCAAATCAGGCTTGTTTTCATTCCCTCACTTTAAAGTCTACCCAAATTATGAATGAGTAAAAAATCTGGCAAATCTGTGCTAATCTGAGTGTTTAAAACTTAGCTCAGCACTCAACACTTCTGAGTCTGTCATCAATGGGCTTCTACAGAGGTTAGCATGCCCCTTGTGGCACAGGGAAAAAAATTACTATACTAGAAACTATGACATGTTATTTACATTTTGGTTGAATGAAACCGTTTAAAGAGTCTCTGAATGAAAAATAAATATTTCAACATGTAATTTCCAGCAACCAAATATTGCCTTATATCAATCTGAACATCCTCATTTCTTTTTTATTTGCAAATGACCAAATCAGTGCTGGGGAGTTGAGCGTATCTAGACACAACTTCTACAGATTCATCTACAGTCAGATTCAGTCATCATCTCCAAACTCAATGTGATATGAGAGCACTCTGAAGAGGGTTTAAGAACCAACAGAAAAAGGGAAAAAACTTGGCGGGTGCTTACCTGACTTGTGGTCCCGTATGCAGTAGTCCGGCGAGTCCTCAAAGTACACCAGGTCGTTCTTGCTGGGTCGTTTGAAGTGTGTGTGCGCTGCAGTGAACCCAGTGCCATACTGGTTGACGGCCACCTGCACGGCGCCGTTGTACCTCTTGCGAAGGTGGTCGCCAGTGCGCCTGAAGTCGGACATGGCCAGCCAGCAGGTCCGAACGCTGCACGAGCCGCTGACGCCGTGACATTTGCACTCCAGAGTCATGAAGCGCTTCACCGCCTGGCAAGGAGACAAGACCAGTCACACACACTGCACATGATTTGTGAATCTGTCACCTAACCATTCTCGCACAATTCTAAAACCAAATGAGTTTTTCACAATAAAATGCCCATATTTCAGACCTTCCTGCCGGCTCGGTTGTTGTGCAAGTTCATGAGCGCTCGGGCGTCCCTCTCCTTCCTCTCTTTGGCGTCCACAAAGGCCTGGCTGAAGCGCATGGCGTGCTCCACGTGGTCACTGCAGCCGCCCCAGTCAAAAGAGCCCTTGGCGTCCCGCGATGAGCCCTTCTTGGTGGGATCACAGGAGCAGGAGTCCAGCTCGCCTTGGCTGCAGGCCCGCGCCAACGTGTAAACCACACCAGCCGAGGAAATTGCGTACATGAAGGCCACTTCGCGGCTGCCTGAGGGGAGGAGACGAAACAGTGTAAACAGAAAGCAAACTTGTTTTACGAAAGCAGGTCCTTCCTAGATTTTAAAAGGTCACGCACGGAATCAGATTTATTTACCTTGGTGATGAACAGGCCAATACCAACCTAAACTATTATAACACTTACCAAAATGGGGGGTTTCAATTCAATAGTTCCTGAGTTATTTCAGTCAAAACCACAAATGTGAACCCCATGATGGCCCTGGAGAAAAGTTCAGAGGATCACTAAAGTCATCCTCTGGGGCACCATGAATATCCCAGAACATAAATATACAAAATCATTTCATGGCAATCCATTCAACACTGAGGTGCTTCAGTCTGGACTGCAGTGATCCAATCCCCTCGAGCAATGTCGTGTTTGGCTAAAAAACATACAGAGCTACACACCAAGGTCAGAACCCTGACACCACATTCTCTGTCCAAATACTGGAGACCAAAAAGGATCAGCAGAGTTACTGGTACGCTTCTCTACATCAATAATCTCCACTGATGTGAGATGCGAATCAAACATAAAGGCTTTATCTCTCATTGATCTTGGATCTGGTGCTTCAAGATACAGGCTGGCTGACGGCACAATTAAGCCATGACAAACAGAGAGATCCTTCAAATGTTTGGCCACCGCTGCTACCTGTATGACCGATGTTTGTTGTTGTCTGCTCGGAGCTTTCATTTCATGCAGGGCATGAAATGAAAAACGCTTCATCTACCTCCAACATGGACAAACAGCAAACGTTTACCAGCAATGCCCTGATAGAGAACCCTGATCTCCCTCCACTTGTAACTGATGAGAGATCAGAGACATCAAAGGCTGAAAGACGAGTGTGTGTGTGTGTGTGTGTGTGTGTGTGTGTGTGTGTCATAACTCCATTGCAGAAGTTAGTCACACACACACACACAGAAGAAGAAGTGGATTTTTGACATGTTTAGAGCCATAAACTTTTTTTGACAGTAGTTTTTTTTATGTTTAATCAATAAAACAATTTATGATTTTAAAAACAATTATTTATGGTGTCATTTGTAAAATAAGGCCAGAAATTGAAGGTAGCTCTAGAAACACAGGGGGCAGCATATCGCCAGAGCAACAGACAACTGCTGCTCTTTGCTCACTATCCCTGGCTGTAGCTAATTAGCTCAGTTAGCCGTGGAGCCAGTGGACCAACACTATGTATGAGCTTGGAACTCGGATCACAGGTCACCTGCCTTACGTGAGATTAAACACGAGCGGACTGGAAACTGGGAATAAAACTCAGCCTCATAGACCAACTGAGATCAGTTTTACAATAGGAGATGCAGTACGGAGGTGATTTACAGCGGCTCTGACTAAGACTATGACTATGAAGACACGGCAGGGACAGGAGAAGCAGTGTGAATCGATTTATTTTGACCAAATCAGAGGTGATTGTGGAAAGACAAATCAAGATGGTCTATGGCGAATGTGTTTTAGGATAAGTTAAATCAAACTCATCGTAGTTCGGTAAAAGAGATGGTTGTATTTTTCTGTTAATGAGGAAAACATGTAAAAGTATTTCTTTTCTGAGTTTGTGAATTTATCATACTAACAGCTGTACCTGTCAGCTGCAACTACGAGGACTACTGCCTCTTGTCGGAACAAAGTTGGATTATGATACAAGGTGGGCTAACTGGTTAGCATGCTAACTTCCGTAGACATCTCTTCAACACAGTACACAGCTGTATTTGACATAATTTGACAATATCAACACTGTTGTTTCTTAGAACTCTGTTGATAGTGTTTGTTCTTTTTTAAAATGTTTTTAACCAAACGTCTGGCCATATCTCACAAAAGTGTTGCTTTAAATCAATCATTCAATCTCTAAACTGTCCAGTCATCATAGTCCAGAAGAGAGAGAGGGGAAATGAGTTACTACAAATGCTCACTCTGCCTTGGCAAATACACACTATAGATACAGTGATCAGTGTGTGTGTCCAAGTCCAGCAGCTAAGTTGAGCGTGCCTAACAAGGTTAATGAGGAGAATGCTGAGAGAACACGACACCACGGAGGGAAAACTCCTGTGTAATTGTTTGAAATTAGCCCGCTGACATTGACAATAAGGAGCTTCTGACGGGGCCCCGATGTGCCATGATAATGCTGTGTGACACGGCCGGGGCCCGGCTGGGAGGTCCAAATACCACACGGCTGATTAGAGGCCCCGACATGAAACGGACTAAGTCGAAGGATCCGCCTCGCAGGTTAAATCTCAGGGCATGGGAGAGGAACATCAGGCCGCCGGGTCCTGATGATCCTCCAGAAGCAATAAAAAAAAGATTACGACTTGTTATAACACGTCCTCACAGGAGTAACAGACCGACTTTAGCTGCTGAGATGCACAGTGACACGTTTAATTTGACAGGATGCTTCTGTCCAGACCTCACATCTGTCACTGGCAGCAGCAGGCTGCTTTTCATTTCAGTCTCTGATGCTGCTAACTGCAACAACTAATTAGTGCATGGGAGGAGGCATTTGTCATGCCCTTTGTAACATTTATTGTCCACGACAACCCTCCTCCCCAAAAAAATTTGTGACCGTGTCTTCTCTTGACTTTGAAAAGCTCCATAAATCAAGTGACTTCTTCTGCAAATGATCCCGTAAGATAAACAGAGTTAATGACCCGACGTGGATCTTGAAAGTGGTGGGATTACTTTTATTTGGAAGAAGACAAAATTTCTTCCATTCCTCATTTGAACGAGCTGAGTGGAGAGTAACTTCCTTACTGAGACAGTAGCTGAAGTGGATCTAACGTAAACATGATTATAATGAAACTGAATCAAAACTTGTATACACGTTTGTATTTTTGTTTAAACCTGCAACTTATCACTTTTGTTTCTTTAAAATCTGTATTTTCCCATTCACGCTGATGAATCGCCTCTTTCATGAAATGTCAGAATTAAAAAAAAAAAAAGAAGATTAAACTTTCCAAAAGTCCCATGTGATGTCTTCAGATTGCTTGTTTTTCTCGACCGACAATCAAAAATCCAAGATATACAATAAAAATGATATAAAACAGAGAAAATGTTATCATCTGAGAAGCCGGGTATGGGAAATGTTATTATGGTATCTATTCTGTATTAATGCTTGCTAAATGACTTACACGATTACTAAATCTGCATACCAGACGTCATATAGTTGCTCTAACAAAGTACTGAGGCTCAACATAAGAACACACGGACAGAGAAACCAGTCGACGTGATAAATGTACAATTGTAAAGCGAGACGCGGCGTGGAATGTGATCCAACCTCTGTGAAGAAGAGAACATATCTGCGAGGGAACCATTTTCAAGGATGCCTCAGCGTTGCAATAAATCTACCCAACACTCTGAAAACCAATCAGTTGTTAGGATTTGTCAGCATTAAGTTGAGACACACGGTCCAACATGTTGGTTAGTGTAGAGCAGAGCGCTGTAACACACATGATCATGCAGAGATTGAATTCCAAAGGTGCCCACAGCGCACAATGACCTGGAAACACAAACCGGTGTACTGTAAACTGCTGCAGGCCATCTGCTCTCCAACTTTCTATTCTTAGTCATGCACCTGAAGTCGTCATATCGTTACCAAGATCCCTGCATCTGATATCATTTACTGCAAGGATGAGCAATATAAACAATGTTACCTCAGTACTGGGACATTTACTGAAGTAAGTTATGAGACAAATGATTGCCGATGTTTTCCTCCAACAAAATCTTCTAACAGTGCGCCGGTTTGTGTTTCCAGGTCACTGTGCGCTGCTGGCACCTTTGCAATTCAATCTCTGCGTGATGATGTGTGTTACGGCGCTCTGCCCTGCTCTAACCAACATGCTTGAAGTTTAGGTTCAGACTTATCTCATCATGAGAAACCATACGACTCTAGAAAGAGAAAAAGTAAGCATCTCAAAACCTTAATTTAATGTAACGTTCATCTGACATCAACAGATAAAACAAGGACAACAGTCAAGCAGCTATTAAAGATTAAATCGTTATTATTTGGTTACAACAAACTAAAAAAGTCTACAGGGAAAACTTTTGTAATTTCTATCATGCCTAAAGGGCAGCAATCAACATTTTTTTCCCCCTACAGATTGTTTTTCATGCTTAGAAAACACGTTACGATGTCTATGAAATGTTTTTTAAAAAAGGTTAGATTTCCCAGACCTTAAAGTGAACGCTTGCTTAGTCAAAAACTCATAAGACTCATTTACTGACTCATTTGAGAAGCTAGAACCAGCGAATGTTTGACTTTTTTGCTTGAAAAATGTCTGAAATGATTGACTGCGGTTTATTTTCTTTTGATTGACTAATCCACTAATGGCTGAAACTGTATTGTCCCTCTGAGGGGTCAGAGGTCAACTACAACTGCAGCCCTGGAGCTGAGAGAGGCTCAGTGACTTGCTCAGGGACACTTCAGCAGGCAGGATGCGTGCTGGACATGAAGTTTTAACTTCAGAGCCTCTAAATTAAAAAAAAAGGTTTCTCCATCAATTTGTTTTCAAACTTCTATTAATTTAAAATCAAACTTTATTTAGTCTAAAGTAAGAAAGGCTTCCCTCCACTCACTGCGTAGCAACAGGCGTCCGAACAGGTTGTGGTCTCTGGCCGTGGTGTTGCAGTTCCAGCGGTGGTTGCGGAACTGGTGCTGGCACTCCGAGATCCAGTCCTTCATACCGGCCCCGATGGCCTGCATCACTTTCGGGTGCTGGCGGCACAGCTGGCGCTGCTTGTTCACCAGACCAGGGATGTTGTCGCACATCACCTGGGAGCCCAGGGTGCCCATGTACCTGCAGAGTGGAGGAGCAGACACTGGTGAAGATCCCAGAAAACATTTTAATCATTAATTGAGGAAGATACAAAAACATCTGGACACGACAGTCCAGAATCTGATTTAACAGAGTCTCTAAATGATCTCAGAGACAGATATTAAAGAACATGTTGAACCTCTGTCAACAAATCTACAAAGAACTCAATCTATACCTTTATATTTAACCTCTGCACAATAGATCAGAGGACAGAAAGATAATAACACAACAAGGCAAAATGGCGTTCTGTGAATAATTGTGTTGAAATTTGAACACTTGCAGTCTGCAGCAATTAAAGACAAGAGCAGCATGAAAACAGGGAACTAAAAGGAAATGATCTGTCCAAACAGCATCTCACTATCACAGGCAGTATGAAGTCTGGAATTTGGAAACAGAACCTTTGCAAATATTCATTAAAGATTCAAGAGAAAGACAGCAAATACAGAGAAATTAAATTATATCAAATGACTTTATCCTGGCAACTTATCTCTCCAAACATTCAGTCTCCAACTTCAGGATTTAAAAAAAAAAAAAAGAAAGAAAGAAAGAAAAAAGAAAAAAGAAAACCTCAATGAAAACCCTGGAGGGAATTTACTCACTTCGTTTCATATTAACACAACTGTTTTTATAAATATTTTAAACGGAAATATGAACTTTTAAGAGATTTTTCAAAGTTAAAAAAAAACAAACAAAAAAACATGTTCACAGGTAGTCTGATTTAAAGATTCATTAAACATTTAACTGTATTATTGGAGCGCATTTTGCGCGCCACAGTAAATGTGCCAGTTTAATAAAAGAGCCATGCATTCAGCGTGTGGGCATGAGGATCAGCATTTAAATAAAGACGGAAAATCAGTGCACAGCACTTACCACCAGGATGCATCGACCCCGGCCGTCAGCCAGCAGATTGTCACCGATAAATAAAAACATATTCCACTTGGCAATAAGTTCATATTAACCAAACGTCGGTCCTTTATGGATCTGGACGGAGCATTTCCACGGATGAAAGAAAAATATAAAACAGAAAAGAAGTCGAAACTTGTTGAATCTCCAAATCGAGCTTGGATTAAAAATATAACATCACAGGACAGTCGGAGGTTTGCGCGTAAAAGCCATGACCGGCTCGGGTTCTGCGCGGTGGCGAAGCGCTTATGAGGAAAAAGCAAAGAGCGGCTGTCTATTAGTCCGGCAAATATTTTCAGTGGAGATGATGAGCTATCAGGTTTAAATTGCTTTACACAAGGGGTGGGCAGAGTCCCGTCTCAGGAATGAGGTGAAGAAATGAGATGTCTGAGAGTATCTGTTCAGGCTGGTTTGACACCAGACAGGCTTGGCCCGCGTCCAGACCGGAGCTCCGCCGCTCTGAGATGTGGTCCGAGCTGATGGGCTCCTCACTCCAACTGCACCGACGCGTTCAGGGAACAAGCCCGGGGACACACAGCCAATGTCAGTCACCAGGAAAACGCACATCATACCCGCTTAGATTCTGCACTTTTGCGCACAAGATAGGAACTTTTTTTTTTGGCACAGGATGCACGTCTTTTACGCACAAGACTTCGATGGCTGCACAGTGGTCACTGGATGCAGGAACCGGCATTTTATTTACTGATGTGAAAAATAATGAGACCTGAAACTACACCCACATCACATGACCTTACTGCTTCTAAATAAAGTTTCCAGGCTTTTATTCGTATTATTTAGTAAACATTTAGTAACTGTCTGATCTTTATAGACTAAGCTTGAAAAAAAAAATGGATTTACTTTAAAGTGAGAGTCCATTCCCATTTCTCACTGACACTTGGGTACCAAATATTTCAGATCTCCAAAGCATGACGCAGTTTTTTGGAGCTTTACACAAACCAACAGTCAGTCCGACTAATAACTCAGGAATGATGGTTTAAAAAAAAAAAAAACAGGCGAAGAAGAAAAATTACGCACCGATTCTCCCAAACCAGCACCTAAAGGTGATGTGTCCATTTCAATTGGATTATCTATCATGGTGTGTTTGAAGTCTCTCGGGGAAATCTGTACCACTGTCACATGGTATTTCCTCCATCTTTGATCTGGCCCGGGTGTATCTGGAGGTCCGGAGACCCTGACCAGATGAGATTAATGGGCAAATTGGATTTTTTCCCATGATCCCCGTGGAAGAAAACCATAAAACAACACGGAGATTTGGAGCGCTCTCTCTGCTCTCCTCAGCCCACTGAACACGACTTTGTTGCTGCAGCAGCAGTAGTTGTAATAAGTCTGTAATATAAATCCAATTTAATTGGAGTAATTCGTTCACTTCCATAGACAATCGCATTAAGGCTGGTCACTGATGTTCACTACATGTTTTATGAGGAGAGAGACAGGTCGTTTATGACAATCACTGATGTGAAGTCAGGTCATGGCCTGAGGAGACTGACTCTAATCGACCTCATGATCAGCGCTGGAGTCACCTAAAGGACTGAGCTGATAAACACAACACAACAGTCATGGCTTGAGCAGTTTATGTGTCTGTGTTTCTTTTTATAAGAGCTCCCTCAACTGAGCTTGAACATCTTAGGGGATAGCTGGACCTTTAAGTGGTTGGAGACTAGAACCTAAACAACAGTTACACTTCCGAATGTCTGTCTCATCTATGAATCGACCACATTTTCACTCAGTCTGGAAATTTTTTCAAGACTGTGACTGCAAATATTGCTTGACACATACTGTACTTCACAGTTGTTTCCATGGAAGATGGTAAAACATGGAAAAGGAGTGTTGAATAAAGATTAAGTTCATTTCAGCTCCTTTGTGTTTGTATTTGTTTGCTCAGAGAAAAAAGTCAAATTCCCCAATATATAAAATGTACCTCCACAGTGCCTTTTGACACATTCATAATGACAGACACATACACTGCATATATGGCGATGAAAGAGGTGTATGAAGATGAATTTCCATGTGTCAACTGAGTGTTTCATGCGAATGCGGATCTTTCAGATCAGTTTTAGGAGTGCCAATGGTTTGCAGGTTCCGATCGTCTCGGTCTTGACCCTGCCTTGGTCTTGGTCTTGACTCCAAGTCCTTTGACTAGTCTCAGCCTCGATACACTCAGGTCTTGGTCATGATTGTCTCAGCTGGTCTTGATTACAATGCTGGTAGTCAGGAGACATTTAGCTTAGCTCAGCATAAAGACCTGAAGCAGGAGCACAGAGTCTGGCTCTCTCCAATGTTCCAATAGTAAATCTACCGACTTAACTTCACAAAGTGACACTTAGTACCTTTGATTCATACATACTTGACATGAAATGTAATCACTGTTTGCTGGGAGACCTCATTATTAGAGCCAGTGGGCAGGTATGTTCCTATCAGAGAGATATTGGTATCGGCATATCTTTGGCTAGATCTGCATTATAGAGATTATAATGCAAAAAAAGAGGGTTTAGACAATTTATAATAATTCCCAGTTAAGCTTTCTGTCTCAGTGCACTGATGTCATTTAAGAAAACAAAGTCTATTGTTAAATAACTGTCAAATATCCTGCCTGTGTTAAATATCTTTTTTTCACATTTCAAGTGTTTGATAACCACATTTCAGGGATCATTGCAAACAAATGTGTGCATACCGTACAATTTAACCAAGATCTTTCATTGTAACTTTGTACAAAATTTATTCTAATGAATGCCATGTCGTTCATCTGGACTCTGAGTCTGTAATGAAGTTGAATTGAACTGAACTGAAATGAACAAATGGGTGACACCGTGTTAAAAAGTGAGCTTTAGAGGTGATGGTTGGCATTTTAATGCTCTCCTCTACTTCAGAGACAGTCAGGTGAGATGATTCCCCTAATCCAGTCCAGTCTGTGTTGGAAACTCCAGCTCCACACTCAACGCACAGACATAAGATTGATATAAATCTGTTCATCTCGCTCTGTGAAAGAAAGTGAATAAGAATGTTTCCTAAAAAAGTATTCCATCAAGCTCAAAGTCCTGAAAACTATAAATATGTATATTTATTTTTAAACTGCTTCATTATTTTGATCAGGAATTTAATTTTTAAATCACATTAGATTTCTTTTGCAGTAAGTGAAAACACAAAATAACTTTCTCATTCCAAACTTAATTTGAATATGAAACAAATTGTTCCTCACAACAAACCTTAATTTTCACTCAACCCCTTAAAACATACTTTTTTAAAGAATTAAGAACTAAACTCAAAGACAAGTCAGACCAAAGTGGAAACTAAGTGTTACAGCAGCAAAATTAAAAATGACCCGTCTTGTCAAACATTATCATAAAACATATCAGTCCTTCAGCCATCAAAAACTAAACAGTATGATGAGCTTATTAATTAACTGGCACAACCATCTGGTGTTAACAGACATTCCTGTACATCTGCAGGTAAACCTTGCCACTGGCAGCTTTGTAGAGGAGCAACAGGAGGGTGAATCCAAGTGCAACTCTGGTCAAGGGCCACATCCTCCAGTTGCTGTGGGAACCAGGTTGAGGAGGCTGACAGGGATCTCCGGCCTCATCCATCTGAGGGAGGAGACACAGAGTTTCACATGAGAAACACACACACACACAATCTTGTGGTTTGAGCACCATGACCACGTGGAGGTTGTAGAAGGATTGCAGGTCATTTTAACTTAATCCGGTCTGTATTACAGCAGTTTGCTGGTTGGACAGTTTCAGGCTAGTTTGACCTCAACTGGGTGGGAAATACGGACTCAGGTACTACTGGGTGGGAATCAAACAGTGACAAGCTCATTTGGTGGATGAGGGCACGTCTGGTCCCATTGCACCACCACAGCATGACTCGCAAACCTGAGTCACTAAGACTTCCTGTGCCAAATCCTCGAGGATTCATCAGCCAAGACTGGAGTCGGGTCTTGGTCATGGTCAAGTCACAGAGGAATAATGCTGCTCATAGTCTGAAGTCAGAGGTTGACACTGTGTCACACTGAATCCCTGTCATGTGAGAGAGTTTGAAGATAGAACAATTTCAAGTTCAGCTTTCTTCTGGTAAATCTGACTTTGGAACTTGCGGTTTGAACCCAGATTTCAACAACTTTCTGAAGTCTGACATCACCAGCAAGGAAATTCTTGCAGTATGTGCCAGGAAGTGTTAGTCCTCCATGACTACAAAGTGACACTATTTTTCTTGTTCTAGATTAACTTCTCTGCTGTTGATCCATATTATGAGAATATTCCAAACACAGCTTTATACACTACTTCCATATCTGACCAGTGATGAATGGTCAGTGAAATCTCCTAATCCACTAAATGACTACAATATCTCTGCACATGGTTCATGTGCTGTTGATCAATGCCTTTGATTCCTACGATTACTTAGTGAAGTGCTGGAATTTTTGGAACTGGAACACATTTTTCAGCATGTGCTTTATTGGGATGATTTAGATCCAACTGAAAAATAACAATTACACCAAAATTTGCAGCAATGCACCAATGAAGGCTGGTTTCAAGAACTTAAGTATCCAACCTCACACACCAGTAACCATTACATCCACATTACCCATTCTGGTTTAGATTTGACTATTTTTTCTTTAGGTTACTGCAACAAAACAGGTTTGTTTTAGAGGTTAAAAGCATCAAAATCAACTAAAGTGTGTGTCACAGCTTCAAGCGTGAGCGCTCCAGTTGATGCAGTGATAGAGTGTTTGTGATTCAGGAGTGTGTGTGTGTGTGTGTGTTTCCGCAGACAGGTTTCCAGAGATAAGGTTATATTTTCTGTGAGTGTTTATGGTGTGCCTTGGACCCTTCCTCTCTGGGCTGGGAGCCAGTGAGTCCAAATGGGCTCCATTGGCCGTCAAATTCTTGTCTGACACAACTGTGGAACCCCCCACCAACACCCAACCCAACCATATCAACACACACACACAAATATCTACCTACATTTTAAACATACTCACCTCCATCGGCTGCTTACACACCTCCTTCACTCTTCCCGTACCCCTGCCCCTACCCATCCCCTTTCTCCCCCCTTAAACTCCCTCACCCCTCCAACCTGCGTCCTCTCCCTCCTCCCCTCTGCCCCCACCCTTGCCTTCCCCATCAGCCCCCTCATCCCTCCACCTCATCGTCTGTGTGCTGACAGGTCGATGTCACAGTGGTGCTGACTTATGGGCTGTGAGGATTCTGCCCTGTCAGGAACGACTCTCTCCTCTTGGAATACAAATGCAAACACACACACACACACACACACACACACACACACACAGAGTCAGGTGCACACATGTAAGCACTCCCTCACATACCTGTTGGAGCTCGCCAGAATTCATTCACACCAACATCTAACACACACACACACACACGCACGCACACACACACACAGTTCATGTTGCTTTAATCCTCAGTAGTAAGAGGAAAGCTCTTACAACAGTCAACAGAGAATGGAATTTAGATTGACTTCAACGAAGTATGAAAGTGTTAAACCCGAATGATACTATCAGCAGCTGCAGATTATCACAGATATATATCAACATCAGGGTCATTGTCGACAGATGCAAAATAAAATACAGTATATGATCATTTAACAAGCTGTAACTTTACTGATAGAGAGTATCTTCAGTTTCCCATAGTCTCTCCAGGAAGGAAACTCAAACATGTTGTTTTAGCATTATAGCCATTTCATTCAATAGGTAAAATTTTACAGATATCATCATAAAAATCAAAATAAAACAGAAGGAAGTGTGTGTTTGTGTTGACCTGGCACAGCAGGTTGTGGAGGCAAGTGACTTCCTTCTGCAGGTCTTTAGTCTGGATGACCAGCTGGTTGCAAACGGCCTGGGCCTCCTTCTTCGGGTCCAGCGAGAAGACAAGCTACATGGGGGACAACAGAGACACAGACCAAGCTCTAGTTTCTAAATTGAGCTGCATGGCAGGTAAGATAAAAAGACATTAGCAGAGATAGGAAGCATTAAGGCATCGGGCGTCGTCCAGGTCACGTGAAAGGAAAGGACACAGGACACTGCTGGTATACAGCCTTCACTTTGCAAAAACTATGAAAAAGGTAATAATTTCAGAATATGCCTTGTGCTCCACTCCACGAATTATACTTACTTTACTCCTGAAATGTTGTTACTAAATCACAACAACCGATGTTTTACAGTCTTTCTGCTGATGAATCGGCCACAAGCTTCAGTAGCATGAACTGGCGGCCAGTGCATCAACACCTGACAGGTGAACCCTAAACGAGTGCCCCTCCATAGACGACATGTACCTGAGAGGCTTGGCGGGGAAAACGGCTGATGACGTCCTGAATCGTCTCCGTCAGGTAGCAGCACTGCTGCCTCACACTTATCAGGAAGTTATGCAGCTCCTCACTCCTGCAAAATACACACAATATTTGAACACTGCAATTTTCATTTATGGTTACAATGCGAAGTTAGTATTAGTTAATGTAACAATTGTTTTCTGATTTCAGATTCTCAAATGCAATGACAATGCAATGTCAAGTAAACTAGGTATTTGAAGGTGACACCTTGGGCTCTTGAATCTTTTAACAGGCATTTTTCACAATTTCCTGATTTCTTATAATAAACAATTGATAGACAAATCTAAAAGGAATCCACATATTAATTGACAGTGGATATAATCATTAATAAGAGCACCAATAATTGGTAAATTAAAACAAAAAATTCAGTAATTTCAGGTTTTTAAAATCAAATTATAATTTAAAACACACTATCTTGCTGTGCAAAAGGTTTACCTTCTTATAAAGTGAGCCAAAAGGAGATGGCCACATAAAAAAACAAAAACAAAAACAAGGCAAGGCCTGCTGAAGATGCCAAGCAAGGACGAGGCAGACAGATTGATAGTTTAGACCAAACTTTGTGTTAACATTTGCCATGCATCCTGGAGACCACCTCACCAATCTCTATAGAAAACTGAGCAGGTGGCCAAGCCTTCTCCCCACCTCCTCCTCATGCTAACCCATACTGTCATCCCTCCCTGAAAACATCCACCTTAAATGATTAGTTATTTATATTCATCAACCTCTCTGTCCCTATCTTCCCATCCCCTGGTCCTGTGGGATATTGATAGCTCTTATCTTAATGGTACATTTCCCTTGGTGAGGGGACTGGCCAACCAGCCGTCCCGGCCCTCCTCACACTCTATCAGAGGGGCAAGTAAACACTGTCAGTCAGCCTGTGCTGCACCTTCACCTCCCATCTCCCGCCTGTTAGTTTATCTAGGGAGCAAAGAGTGATGATGGGCCCCCAGTGGGAAGATTGTTGAAGGGTTTTTATGGGAAGGACGTTATGTTACGTGGGAATTCTTATAGAGGATGTATGTGTCTCACTGTGTTGTGAGCTTAATTTATACAGGGAAAGTCAATTGACTATACGTTCGAGCAGCACTAAGCAAGTGCCTTGCTCAATTGTAGCTGCAGAGGAGAGAGTGATGAACATTTACTTTCACTGCGCACATTTCCCCTGGCAGAGTCAGACTGATCTGTGCCACAAAACATGGATGAACATTTCATTAAAGTAAAATACAATTATTCAAGGCATAGCAGTTTTACCAGTCGCTCGACCAGCCGCTGACATGTCAAGGACATCTTTTAACACAAAGTGATTTCATTTTTTCGGGTGAAGTAAGGATCCTGGGGCACTCTGAAGGAGGTCTGGCCCTGATCAAGACTTCCATCCCTCTCATTAACCTTCGCCTCTCTCGATTGGACTGTGTCTCATCCGGCAGGCGAGGGCAGGTGAAGCTGCTGTAGCCCAGTTCTGCTGAGGAGTCATGAAGTGATGGGGTGTGGTGCGATTGCTCTGTTTGGCCCCTGCCGCTGGTTCTCCTTTGCTCATTGCAACCTCCCATCGCCTCTCACCTTACAAATCATTACAGCTCCGCTTAAACCATTAGGGCCTGGCTCTGGACTCGGCTATGGACGTGGGGGGAGGGGGATGCAGAGCTAGGACAGTGAGATGCTCATGGGTCTGATGGACGACTTCCAGTGGAGGAGGACAGACAGAGCATTACGAGGAGATGGAGGAGGGCTGGATGTGTGTGTGTGTGTGTGTGTGTGTTGGGGGGGTTAAGGTGTGTTTCTGACAAGTGTTTAAATTATTGCTACTACAGTCAACTTTGTTTCTGGCATAGAGCAGCATTTGTGGAGCTTATCAGACATTTCTAAACGACTGAAAGAAACACAAAAAATATTCTAATACATACTCTAAGGTTTCCTGAACACCTTCTGACAGGTTTGCTGTCAGATAACACAATCTTCAAGGGTTTTTGTGGTATTTGCACTGTACTTTCGATAGGAAAGTTAATGTGAAATGAGTTAGGCCTCTGATAAGATTATTAGTCATTCTAATCTTATAATACTGCCCTCCTGAGAAATCTCAAACTAACTCACAGTTTTCCCTTGAATGCTTTGAGAGCCTTAGGACAGGAACACACCGACCAAACCGCTGGACGTCTGAAGCGTTTGGGGGGACAAGGTCGGGAACAAATATGCTCGGTGTGTTCAGCTGCGTTGGAAGCTTTCGGAGCTGCGCGGGCGCTGTCTGAGAAGGTTGGCTGTCAACCGTCTGAGCCATTGGATTCTTTGATTGGCCGTGTGCTATTGAATCAGTGCGGTGTGTGGGAGAGGCATAATACTGTGTGGGCTTTGTTTTTCCCACTGCACTCCATCCCGTCATTCCCCGTTTTAATGTTCTGGCATGAAACTAGCCATTATGTCCGTTCAGGACGAATTAATCTGTGTTAGTTTGGTAATGCCTCGCTGCATGTTTAGCATGCAGCTGTTTTGGCTGAAATAGTTCAGTTTTATTTAATCGAAAGTAAAGAGAGCTGCGTGCATAAACCTCTCGTCCAGCATCTTTTTTATACACTAGCGCCACCCGCTTATTGCATCTCGTGCAGGCGCAGAACGTACATGCTACTGTGGAGCTGGCAGCACATCGAAGCAGTGTATTCAATGCAACTTTTCTGCCGAACGGGTCTGACAAGAGGAAACAGAGTGGTCGGATAAAGGCAGTTGGCTGTTGGTGTGTGGAGGCCTTCAGACACATAATTTAGGATGCCCAGGATTCTCTTCTCAGCACATGTACTGATTGCCACAGGCCTGCTGGGCATTAAGATGTGGTAACCTACCCACAGTCCGCAGCCTCCAGTTTGCCGATGGTGTCCAGGTCCACCTTGTCCAGATGCATCTGCTGCATAGCACTGAGCACCTTCTGCTGGACGACCGGGTCTGTGATACCAATCTGACAAAGGCAAAATAAGGCAGTACAGTATGCTGGGCACATACTGTAGAGCTAAAGCCCTTTTTATGTTTCTTCTCCCACGAACTGGCAACTACAAAGACTCTTGTTCACTGATGAAACACAGATATCAATGTGACCTTTAAGTTCTGTCGGTTATTATAAATGTAACATGTTTTAATAATAATAATAATAATAATAATAATAATGACCAGATATGTGATTATTGTTATGACAGATTTGATTAAGGTCTATTTACATTTAAAGAAATATAGTAAGTTAAGGAATAATGCTAAGAATACACTGCTGACACGGGTACCAAATTCAATCTCTCACCACCTTCTTTCTACTCTTATGGCCTTAAACAGCTGCTACCCTCTTCTCTTTCTGGGTCACCCTGAAGGCTGGCAGCATGCAAAAGAGCTGACAGACAAACAGATGTTGCGGTGATCCTCTACCTTCTCCAGGTCCTCCTTCTCCATGGTCAACAGGTAGCTCCAGGTGATGTCATTTTCCTGTGCACATGTGTATGTGGGAAAAAAAAGAAGAAATCATCACTCAGCATTTACCAAATCAAAACTTCTACAGTTGCTCCTGATCCCACAATCTTAGACAGATGTACCTGCATGAGGCTTTGCCATACAGTGACACAATCTAACTGCGCCCATCAAAAAGACCTCATACATCAAATAGGGTCTAAATCTTGAGCTGACCCTATTAATTATAATTCGGGCCAAGACAATCCAGTACACTAGAACCATTATGAAGCACCAAGTAAGGTATGTAAACTAGCCATCTCATGACATGTTCCCAAGCATGTAAATGTCATTCTGTTAATGTTGCAGCTGTGCTCGTCACATTTGAGATCACTGTATTTCACCCATGGATCTAATACAGAGTTTAACAGTAGGTTATCTCAGCTCACTATCTTGGCAGCAGTGAGATAAGACAACAGAAATCACAGATAAAAAGACAAAAATATAAATATCTTAATAAAAAAATACATTGAAATTTTAATCTGGCATGCAATTGATACTTACAGTCATGATATCACTGAGGTAGCCAAGATCGAGGCCATGCAGGAGGAGCTCAAGTTCATCAAGCTTGGTTACACTGAGGAGGGGAGAGAATTCACCTTCACTATTGACTTATCCAACATTATGATACCAAGTATGAACCAGCTGGGACTAGAGCTGCCTAAACTGTATGAACACAGGCTCCCTGAGTAGTGCAGATTTAAAAAAACAAAAACAAAAAAAACAATAAAATAAAGTGCAAGGTTTGGTTTAAGGCCTTGCAGCAGCAACAATCTACCCTGCTCGACTGTCTTTGAGCAATTAAATACACCTTCTCCAGACCAGTGTTTCTGAGTTGAACCTCTGGCCTCCCTATGGATACGGCAGAACCAAAGGCAACACTTATTTTTCTGTTTGAGGATCAAGTGGGTGCAACTGAAGTGTCACTGAGTTCAAACACATCAGAGTAACCACAGTGTATACGCAGCTTCAGTCTGACTGTTGACATGCAGAGCTTGTTACTGGTTTTTTCATGTCTTTTTATCTGACATGAGGTGAATACAGCTAAAATGTTTACAAGCTGTAATGCCTGGTGTCAGACGTGCTAGACTACAATTTGTTTTTTAGCTGATGATAATTTCCCAGCTGTGTCTGAGTGGACTAAATACTCATGCAAGAGGTTTATTATTGTTTATGTCTGGATGAACAACGATTCAACAACACCTGCTGCACAGGCACCGATTCACAGAACATCCAACAGAGGGCGACAAGCACACAGGCTGCAGTGACTGATGGGATGTCGCTCTGACAACAGAAGAGTAGACTGTTTGAATGCACTGATGGATTACAAGTTATTCTCCCTGTTATTATTCTCAATATTCTCTCTGCTGTTCTGCTCTTCATTCACTTGTGTTACATTCATACTTGTTCACTTAGGCACAGCATAACTGATACACTTTCTGTTTTAGAATGCATATATTTAAATGACTGAACTTACTATTCTAGGGCCTGTATCACAAAGAGAGTTCAGCTTAAGATGCTAATCTTTGGGCTAACCTGGCTTCAATTTACTGCTGGTGATCCTGCATTTAAAGTAAATAATCAGCCTATGTGTGAAAATGATTAGGCAAGGTTCACTAAATGTAATCAATCAGCATCAGCATGACAGAGACCAGTGCAACTTCTTTGTTGTGCTGCTCTAAGCTCTGGTGCTGAATCTCAGCAAAGTCACCCAAAGTATTTTCAAACTGAAGTGGAGGAATTTAAAACTGAACCATGACCAGGATGAGCACTTCTTAATTTCTACCAGTGCGAAAAAGTGATGTTCTCATATCAAAGATAATTAAAACAAGTCTCAGGTTGTCTCACCTTTCATTTGAAGATGGTGGTTCAGAGTTTGTCTTAAAGAACTTGGTGAGGGTCTCCTCCATGGAGTTGAAGGCGTTGGCATTTGAGATGTGTGATGAAGAGGCCAAGATCCTGCCTATCTATGAACAGAACACAAGGTGAATTAGCAGTTGTGCTATAGCGTCAGAAATGTCTTATTAGGTCAGAAAACCACATGTACTTATGTCACTAATGTCAAAATAGGTGAAGATTCCAGAAACTGAAAAATATTAATTGAATTGAATTTAACTTACTAAGTCTTTTTATTGAATCAATTCAATGAAAATACAAAACTGCTTGTATGCAGGGTCTGAAATACATCATAAAGAGAACTCCAGGTACCTGTGTGTGTTTGAAGATTACAGACAGGTCAGCAGGGCTCTTGCCTTTCTTGGTCCTTATGGTTTTGTCTGCTCCGAGCTGAAGGAGCTTCAGCACTGCCTCCTCTCTGCCATACTGCACGGCTATAGACAAAGCCTAACAAAAAATATTAGTCCTACTCATCATGTGCAAAGTCAAATATAAAAGAGGTCATCTAAATAAAAAACATTTTAAAAAAAAGTACTTTGTGACTTATGTGCTACAGCATGGTTTGCACATTTTGACTGATAGGACTCACTATGACAAATAAAAAAAACAACTGTGACGCACCGTATATCCATTGCAATCCTGGGTATTTATATCTGCCCCATGGGAGACCAGCAGGTTGATGACTTTACTGTAGCCGTCCCTTGCTGCCAGCATCAAGCAGGTCATTTGAGACCTGTAAAATACAATCAACAAAAAAGTACAGATGAGATGAAGATAACAGACAACAAAAGAGAAGCTAATGAGGAGAAAACAAAACAGAAGAGAGTTAACTGTAGGAATGAGAAAATCCATGAGCCAAGGAAAGAAAAGGAGAAAAGGGGGTGACAAGATGGTAGAGTACAGGAAAAGGGGCTAGAGGCTAGTAGACCACATAGTATATGAAAAGTATTTTAAAGAAAAGAACAAAAAGTAAAACAAAGAGATTAATGGTGAAATGATTACATCAGAGGAGAGAGTATCAAAGAAGACAGGCGTGATCGTGAGGGTGCAGAGAAACCACTAGGGGGAAGCAGACAGCAGATTAATGGTAGTAACTGTAAGTAATTTACTTTGACACCACTAGTGTACAAGAATACCAGTTCATTCACTACGACAGGCCACAATACAATGCTTCAGAACTTAAATGCAGCCAAGTCGTCATTCTGGTCTAAACTTAATGCAATTTGCACATTTTTACCGCAGGCTGTTAATGGAAAACCTTTTGAGTATTAGATGCCGCCTGAAGGCTTAAACTGATGCTCTGTAACAGTTAGAAGCTTCAAGTAGAGCTACATCAAATAACAAAAAGTCATGTGATCGATCTAGACAAAAGTAATCCTTGATTAATTTGATAATTGAGTGATTGTTTAAATCCTTAAATCATTCTTCTATCTTGTCCAACGTGGAGAACTGTTACCTTTCTTTGTTTTACATCGCAGTAACTTAATTATCTTCAGGTTTTGGATTGTATGGATTTGTTTTGTCAACCAGAAAAATGCTTTCACATCACCTTGAGCTTTAGGGAATTATGAATAATCATTTTTTTATCTTTTGTTTATTCTGATCAGGAATGACTCAATGATGACGAGGACAAGATGTTGAACTAGCCACCAAAAGGGCCAGCTCCAATCTAGTCAAGCAGCCACTGGATGCGCTGGAACAAGTTAAGTTGATGCTTTGAGCTCTTTGTCATGTTTCTCAGGCCATTTCTTAGCGATTTTTGCATCAGGGAGCATTGTCCTGTTGGGGAACTGCCATCAGACTGTGCTTGTGCCATGAGGTCAGAACACTCAGTCTTTTGTTGCTGCAGGCACGTCTCTGATTTTGGATCTCTTCTTGGTAACTGTCGCCATTCCCATTTTTTCTGTAAACGTAACCACAAGTGCCATTGTATCCATAGGTAAAAATAGGATACCCCGTGATGGCGTTCAGGTCAGTGGCATCCTGTAACCACACATAAATGTTTCATTATGTGTCCTTTTGACAGCCAACAATTGCTGTTGAGAAAAAAACTTTGACCGCTCTGACTAGTCATTGCTCTGTAGAATTCATGTGTTTGCTTTTATCAGAAGAGGGGCTACTTCTAATTTACCTGTGCTGTTCTTCATCTTGGCATCACTGATGCAAAAACAGTGCGTGAGAAAAATACATCCATCTAGAGTTGGGAAAGTCCAGTAGCAATTCATCACTTCACTCAATACTTTAACAGGAAACTGTGTGCATGTTCGAGAGATGTGTGACAGAGCAACACAGCACAGAGAGAAAGAGCTGGCAATTAAAGAGACAATCCATAATTGGCATGTAAACAAAAGGATAATCCATCACTCTCAACTTGACTGACAGCTATGAAATCCAAGGTTATCATTTCTGCTGCAGTAAAAGATTTAACTTTAATTTCTTCTAAACATTTAAAGAAACAACGTTTCCTTTTTTAATAGAAAAGCTTTTTATTTTTTAACCTCACAATATGCGTATTTTTCCAGCTCCATTAAATAATCGTGAAAAGCCAAGAAGCCAAAAATAAATGCCATATACAGCAGTGCTTTTTTTTTTTTGCTTTGTCACTCTGCGTTGAGATGCACTGATGTCATCTGCTTTGATATGTTGGTGATAAAATATTGATTTTTGTACCAGTAAATTATACCTTGACCTGAAAATGCTCCAAGACGGAGGTGATGTTTGTCAAAACAGGTGTGAATCTGTGAGTAACGCCCAGCAGTACGCACAGCTAGTCAACCTTTAACAAGTTCCAAGAAATCAAAAGTTAATGATCCATGTAAACTCAAACAAATGGCTTGTACAACAACTTCTTTCCTCACATTCCTCTAGGCCAAACAATCAGTCACTTCCACTCTATTGGTAATGTCATTCATTTCTGCTTTCACATCCTGTGCTACTGTATTTTTCCCAAGGCTGGTTTTGTTGTGAGACAGGTACCAAGGTCAATCACAGACTGTTCCAGTGTGTTTTATGTGTGTGTGTGTCCTTCAGACTGTGAGCTCTTGCCAGTCTCCAACAGACGACTGATCTGTACGCAGACAATTAAGAATAAACATTGTCCCTGGCATCAGGACAGCAAGAAGAATTACTTCCAGAAATACCTGACTCAGAGTTACGAGGCAAAAACATGGCTTCCACAAAGTAAATCCTAAAAAGAACCACAATGACTACGTCCAACTATGAATCTCTTGGGGCTTTCATCATATTGTGATGACCATATTTTTTACAATACTTGGAACAGATATAAAGCTAAGGAGGATATCCCGATTGGATCCAACTGAGAACTTGAGGTAACATTTTGGTAGCGACCAGTAACTCACAAGATAGGCATGCCCTAAAGTATACCATGCTTTATTTCCTATTTTATTATAAATGGCACCATAATTCAAAAAATATTGCTGTAATAAAGAGGACTTGAAGCTGGCAATTGAGACCATAAATTCATAAGGAAAACATTTACTGAGGTAATAAATCAAGTGACAAGCAGGGTCATTTTCTCGTAAATATGTCACCTTTTTAAAACCTGTGAAGTAGCCCCCTGCTGGACATTAGAAAGAAACCAGGCATGTACCTCTCTCTTGCAAAATGTATCGACAAGTCTCTTGCCAAGAAGTAAAATTATTTGCATCGTACACCTAAAATCTAAAGTACAGAAGCCAAAAAGATGCCTCCGAATGTTCCCTGTGCACATTCACAGACACATTGTGCAGTCTTTAGAAGCCTGTTCAAGCCTTAAGGAAACTGTGCTCAACAAAGATCAGTACAATGAAGGTGAAAAAAAAAATGGGACACATGGAGCCAATGGACCCCACATCACGCTCCTGCAGGACTTTGAGAGACGACAGACTATGCTTGTTTATGCTATGACGAAGGGACGAACAGCTGGTGCTAATCATGGGTTTGATATTCAGACGTAAGAGGCGATGAGGAGGAAGAGGAGGTTTATCCTCTGCACCCACATGAACCTCATACTCTGCTCTTGTACTGGATACTAAGAGGGTGTTGGCCCCTCCTCCTCACCACCTTCCCTCATTTAAATCCTCCTGTGTCTTGTTACCTTTCTTTAAATATTTTGTCTGGGAAGGAACCAATCAATTTTCTAACAGTACAGCGTGTCCATGTGTGTCAACAGGAGGTTTCAGGCGGTGTGTATCGTGCATGTAATGGCATACTGGCAATGACAGAGTGGCAGGGGATTAAGGAAAGCTAAACAAGAAAGCCACTGGGGGCCAAACTCTTGCTTTGACACGACAAAAATGCACAGATGGTAACAGTAAAAGTGTTTCAGGAATGACTTGCCTTCATTCTTTTTCACGAGATGTAATTTTTCCATGTTCTTTTTCTCACCAGGAAAGGGAACCAGATATTATATCCACTGTCTACAGAGGCTGATGGAGCCCAAGCTTTCACAATTAAAAACTTACTAATTCATATAGTGAAATACTATATTCAGACTGAAAAAGAAATCTCTTGTTGATCTGTCAACCTGGCTGCATCAGTGGGCACCATCAATACGCCATGCAAATTAATTGCCAGTGTCTTATATTTCTGGAGCATCACTCTTTCCTTATTACCTTATTAAGCAACACACACAAACACGGAGACTCACGTGTAACTTCTTGTGAATACTATTTTGTGGGCTCAAATCGCAAAAAACCCCCCAATTCTATCCAATTTTATGAAATCTGTTTATGACAATTTACTACTTACATGATGCTGATATTTTATGTCGAATCTGATTTTGTATGAACATAAAGATCTGAAATGGAGCATTTTCCCTTGATGTTCTTATTTTTTTCCAAATGCCCAAGGCTGGAAAGTGTTGCATGCTTAATGCACGTACTCGGAGTAAAACTTGTCACAGTATGATGCTAAATCCTATTAAAACTAGTGTCTGAAGACAGATGAGTTCCATGACTTTAAAACGAGGACAGCTAGAATTTAAGGTCAAATTAATTTAATATCTAAATGAGACACAGGCTGTGTTGAAATGGAGAGGGCTGTAATTCTGTACAGATTGTAAAGCCCCTTGAAGGGAAATCGGGACTTTTGAAAAAATTAAGCCTTCTTCTTTAACCTAGAGGCCAAGGCCGCCTCTGACCTACAAATGACCAAAACCATGCTTACTGGGTTGCAAGCTTGAAAGAAAAAAAATTCCAAATTCCTCCTGCCCACCCCTTACACTCTGTGTGTTTGTTTGTCTGTCTGTCTGATACCCGTCCGTACATGCACATGCCATAACAGGACATTCCAAACAAAACACACAAATATATACAAACTGTATGGAGCTCTGTGGTGCATAATGCTACCACATGGCAGCCAAACATAACGAGAACCATCAAAGGAAATTTGATTCAGCACCTCTCTTGTTTTCTCCCTGCTCAAGTCAAGTCTACAGTGTTTTTATTTGGCTTACATCAATACGGGTGTGACAGTGCGTATTGTGCTGAAAATCCTATAAACATTTCGGCCTGAGTCACATCTGCACCGATCCTCACCTGTCCACCATGTTTGGATCAGCATTTCTGGATAGCAAAAGCTCCACACAGCGAGCGATTTTATCTTCACTTGCAGAAGCTGTAATGCTGGCCATGAGCACCGTCAAAAGATCTGTGGACAAGAACATCACCAAAAATTTTAATTAAAATTGAGTTTCTAATTCGGCATCACTTAGTTAAGCATCAATTAATGAAAATTTCGTTAAAAAAATACATAAAATTAACACGCTGGCACTATTCTATGTGGCTACAAAGAGACATGGTTACAGACATTTACATAGTGAGCACAAGGTTACAGAGAGGTGAGGGGGAAAAGAACAGAGAGAATGGGAGTCCCTTGTGAGTGCCGAGTTCAGTGAGACTCTAAACTCTAGCACATCAGAACAAAACACTGGGAAGCAGCAGCCTGTGGAACTGAGGTAATCCGCCGTCCCTGCTACCTAGTTACATGGTGATTGCTCTCTCCATCTACACCTGACAGATACTGGTTCAGTCAGTTTGCATAAAATCACACCGGTTTAAGCTTCAATACCAGACTGGACAAGCAACACTGGAAACCAACATAACCGTAGTGAATGGTTAATAGTAAGTGATGGTTAAATGTGATGATGTAATCTGGTCAACTACAAAACCATCTGCAAGTGTATGTCCTTGTTTGTTGAAAGGGAAATAGATTCCCCTTGTTATTCACTTTCCAATTTCATGTTTGTTTTCAAAAATGATGTAGTTTGGCTACTGTACTTACTTCATGGAAATAAATAAAAGTATGACATGCTTAGTATTGGTAATCATCAGTAAACAAAGCAGCAGAGGAAAGAGAAGTAGCTTTTTTCCATCACCATTAAGTCATACATCATGCTGTAATAAGGTTAGGAAAAAAATCTGGACATCAACCTGGTGATGGAGATGGATAGCCTTTATCTGGCATCAGGAAATGTGGCGGCCTTCATGGGAGCGAGTGAGTTCAGAGGAGTTGTCTCCTTATCTTATCCTGATAAGACCGGTCTGAGACCCATGGCAATGCACTCAATTCCTGTTTTGTTCCGCCAATGCCCGAGTCCCCAACCTGTGTGTATCACAGTATGTATCTATGTGTGTATTTATGTGTGTGTGCATGCATACCTTGGCCTCTACATCTGTATGTGGGTTCCTGCGTCTTTGCGGCTGTGCATGTTTAGCTCTATATCTGTGTGCAAGTGTGTGTGCAAGTGTGTGTGTGTGTGTGTGTGTTTAGATTATGTGTGTGTGGGTGTAAACCAGACAGCCTGGTTTGCGTCTAGAAAGGACTGGAGTAAATAAATCTGGGGCCTGAGAATTGGTGAGCGGGTATGATAGCAGCATGGCGACCGTTATCAATCACTCATGCATTCCACCGCTCAGCCTCGCTGCTTTGGCAAACAGCATCAGGACGTGACCACACGTCATCCCTCTGTTTAATTGCTTCCTTCACCTGCCTCAAGCATTAGATGCTGAGGCCATGTGAAATCAGTCACACACAGAGTTAAACTGGACATTCTGGACTGAGATTTAATTGACATCAGATATCAACAGCATGACTTGCACTGTGGTTCCAAATGTGGGTCTGGGGACATCTAGGAGCTACGGGTTTCTAATGAATCCCCAGGAAAATGAACACTGCAGACGTTTGTTTTAACTAGTTATTTAAACCTTACCTTTTTAGTCATGGGACAGTCTCATCCTGAAGGACCAAGATGAACTCACACACTCTCACTGTATGTCTACTGTGTATATCATTTATTGTGGCTGCTGCTATGCATAATGTGGACATTTTGAGGAAGTACACAAACTTTTGTCAGCTGTAAATTGCTCATACATATGCAGATAAATGTGGAATTTGCAGAACATATCCATCATAGATTTGCAGTGTTTTGTACTAAATGACTGATATTTCTACAAAATATAAACTTTCCTCCTTGCCTTACTTATCTAACTGAAGTCACTGTAAATACAGGAGTACACAGCAGAAAGTGGGTTCAGCTATAAGCTATTTTTATTTCATTTTGTTATGTTAAAAAAAGAGAGGTGTTAATGCAGGTGTGGCTGATAACTGTCATAATCCATAAATCTGGTGAATATTTTTTCTTAGGGAGCCATTCCTCTTCTGACTGAGTTGACATGCAACCATATTTTTTGTCTCTACCAATAAGACATTGTGCATTACTAATCTAACTCTTGCTGCAAAATGTTTATAACTGCAGACTTTTTAACGTGGAAGATTTCTTCCCCCATGCTTATTTTACCCAGACTGACCTCGATCTAACAGATGCCTTCAATTTCTCTTGCTTTGAGATGAGGGTGCAGTGTGCACAAACTAAAAACAACTCAAAGGATCAGTGGTGTGTTTCTGCAAGAGTTCCTCTTTGGCGTCATCACCATTAAGTAATGTCAGATGAAGTGTATTGGAGCAGTGGCCTGACTGGTCCCCTGGTCTTTGGCTGTATCAGGTGAGGAAATTGAAAAAACGTGCCACAGGCAAGGATGGCTCAGCACCAATGCAACAGGGACTATCGGGAGCTAAGCTCAGCTATTCACACACACTAACACACTGAAGGAACAGCAATAACAAGCAATTAGGGGTTCAGTATCTTGTCTGAGGACACTTCAACATTCAGCTAAGTATCAAACCACAGGCGACATGCTCTACCTCCACAAGCACCCCAAAACATAAACAAGTTTAGTGTTAAACTTTTAAATATCCTGCCTCCATGCATATCATTGTCATAGCTTACTGACTTGCTCACTTAGGGACACTGAAAAACAAAGGGTGTGCATCAACATGCTGTAAGAATTAAGCCTAATGTTCCTGATTTCTCTCTATGACACACATCTCGCTCATCCTCTTAATGTAATGAATTCTGAGTGACACCTTGACAACCGAACATGGCATACGGGGAGGTATTGATGAAAGTGCTGTCAACAGAGCCAGCTGCCATTATACTACAAAGTAAACTAACAACAAAAAGCAATGGACAGTCTTTATTCACACAAAAGGCAACCATCCGCAGGAAGGTACCATTTATGAGGGTGATCATTTTCAAGCCTTTTCATATTACATAAATATTCCCCATTTTAAGGCTAGATTTCCTAAACACCTCCATGACCTGAGTGGAAATGAAGACTGCTTAGATAAGACAACCCTCAGCTCAGACAAAGTGATCGATATGAGTCTGACCTTTACTGAAGTTGGCACTTGCCCCTCTGTCCAACAGCAATTTGGCCAGGTCGTAATTCGCCACATTGACAGCACACATCAGAGGAGTCCATTCAAAGCCAAGCCTGGTCTCCACATCCATGCCTGTCCACACCAAAAGGATCAAATTAAGTCAGGCAATGAAATGATTACAAGAAGAGCATATCTGTGCCTAATGCCCTCCAGCCCACACACATACATATGCATACAAAATAACATCCTGTCTTTTGTTTTCTCTATCCCACTTGATTTCTGAAAATCAATTTCTGGCAAAACTGTTTTCATTTGGGTGAGAAATCACTACCAGCCGCTTGACAAATGTTGGTAAATTTAAACTGTGACTGGTAAGTTTGTCTGCCCTCCACCAATTCATCCATTTATATATCCTTTTCCATCATGTTGGCTTATACATTTCATACAAAAGGTCACTTATAAGACATCAGGCCTCTTGCAAAAACAGTGATTCGTAGCTTAAACTTTAAACTTTTTTCAGAGAGGCTTTTTTGTAGAACTGTTTCAAGTCAGATTCAAAAAAAGTCTCCTAAATTGATCATTTCCGCCTGATGACTCCAGCAAAAGTTAAATTAGCATCATCTTTTAAACTATGGCCATGGTAAAAGCACTGATCACATGTGAATAATTGCCAGAAAACAAAGAGCACTTGCCATTATCCAACAGCTGTTCAACTGTCCCAACGTCTCCTCTACTGATGGCTCTTTTCATTATCGACACGTCATCTTCTGCATGTGGTGCAGCTGCATCCAGATCCTATGACAAGACCCGGACAAAAAAACCCAAAACAATCCAAGACAGAAATGACAGAGAGAATCAAAAAGAAACAAAATCCAAACTAGCAGCTCCAAAATAAGAATGGCAGATCAAAACTGTGTGTGTGTGAGGCTTGAGCAATATAGAAATATTAAGCTGAACAAAACTGAATCATAAATGGGAATATACCAAAAATAATCAGAAATATTTCCTTACATTAGGCGCAGGTAGATTTGACAGTCAATGGAATGTGAATGCAAATAAGAAATCAGGTAATTTTGCACTGAATCGAGTATTATCTAACCTTTGCAATGTCCCTATTTCATTCTGCAAACTACAATTTACAGTAAGTAGTGTGTATAAATCTTCATACTTTAACATGAGCAGTTTAGGGCTGCAAAAAACATTATCATTATTTCCAATATTGATTAATGTACTCACTAAAACGTTTCAAAGAAATTAAATATAGGCTTTATCATCTTGCAGACAAGATGACGTCCTCAAAAAGCTCTTCTGGCCAACCAACACTCACATTTGACAATTTATGGCATTTTTTCTCAAAAAAAGGAGAAAAAAAAATGACTGACAGCAATTTATCATTTTTAATATATCTGAAGCTTATTTCTCTGCTTTCCAATTAATCAACTGATCATTTGAGCTCTATATTAGTTACTTTAGTAGGTAAATGAACCTGCATGTGTGTAACAACATCAACTGAACTTCTGTGGACAAAGCAATCATCTCCCAAAGATTCAAAATATATTCTTTAGTCCGTTTATTTCATGTCCTGAGGTTTTCTCCTTACTTGCACACAACTTGCACCATTGGTTTTAATTATTTCCAAATGTGGCGCTGTTGATCAGCACATACTTCACATACTTTGTGCATTGTATTCTGGGAAAATAGTGTTGCAAGTAAAGCATACTGAGAATTTCATTTACCAACTTACATTTAATTTAATATATATATATATATATATATATATATATATATATATATATATATATATATATATATATATATATATATATATATATTCAAATAAGATTCAATCTTTAGTAAATTCAAAGCATTTACTAACAACTTGATCAAGCTACTTGGACCTTTAGGAAAAAAGACTTCTGGGTGTTACAAATAAACTTGAACATACAAGTTTATCATTCTCACCATTTTTAATACAAATGTATAAATGTTAATTATATACATTAATCTACGTGCTCATTAATTGTTTGTGAGACTACGTTCGTCACAAAACACGCAATAAACAGGAGTTTTAGTTTTCTAGCTGCTTAAAAATAGACCTGAAGCTAACGTTAGCTAACCTCACTGAAGCTAGCTAACGTTGTCTCACAGTTTTAGCTAGTAGCATAAACCGGTTTGAGATAATGATAATAATAATAATAACAATAGGATAACTAAAGGAACCTTGGTATAAGAAGTCTTTTTATCCGAAAGTCCAACATCCCACTCGTCACAGCTGCCTCCGCTTTCATCTCCAGCTGGGTAGGCGTAATCCATGAAGCTACCCATTACACTATTTAGCCATTAATTAGCTTCAAGCTAACAGGAGTCAAGTCTCGATGGATGTCTGAGGACGCGCACTCTGCACACCAGTGTAGCCCGGAGGTGGGCGGAGTCTGATACGTGGCAGCATCCCTCGCTTTATGCTAATTTGGTTTTTGGTAGTTTTGAGATTTAAAATAATAAGCCAAAATACTAATATTAGCTATTTTGTTAAAGCTAACAATAGACTCAAATCTTTTCAGACATAGATATGAATTTTATACTGTGGCAAATATTAGCTAATATTAGTTAATAAACTGTTGTAGCTAGACAGCTAGCTAATTTAACTGGTTAGCCTACTTGCTAAATCACACCACTGCCAAGGTATGGACCAAAAATTGGTGTTTAAAGCCTACTGTAAATGTTTTAATATCCAGCCAGATAAGTAGCATCAGCATTAATCATATTATGCAGTTAGTTCAAGTCATGTGTGACCATTTGAGTGCTTTTGTCTTGCTTGTTCTAAAATGAAAAGGAAGGGGAAGGCAGGCTTCTACAGTTTATTTAGAGGTTGGTGCAAGCAGGTGAGTGGCTTGGGTGCTGTTTTGATTTATTAAATATAAAACCTTTAAAAATATTCTACTAATGGGTTTGTTTTGTCACAATGGTTTTGACCTTAAATAGATCTGTATTTGTGCCTGATTACACCTTCTCATGGCTCTGATTTATCACAGATGTAGTTTGATTGTCATTGCCTGCACATGTCTTTCATTGCAGCTTACCTTATTCATAGTAGTAAATGGAGTTTTGGTAAATTGTATCGTACATGCCTTTTATGATCTAGAATAAGTGCATGACATTTTACATAATTGGCATACTATTATGATGCAAGTTTCTAAATGATGAAACAGTTTGTTTTGATGATCATGTTTGGTTCTTGCTGAAGCGCAAAAAGAAGTTACTTGGATGTGTGTGTAACTAACTGACCTGAAATCAATAATTTGGGCTGAAATCTGATCCGGCTGTAAAGATGGTAAATGTCCACCAGAGGTCAAACTTTCCTCTCGGAAAAAGAAAGATAACCTTGGTTCCCCTCAGCCAGAAGGACTCAAAAGTTCAGCAAATTTGCAATCAGCCAAAAGGCTGACTTTGTGTTACGCTCCTTATCCGTCCACTCCATTACAAAGCTCAGGCTCAGCTTTATGCTGTCAGAAACAGACCCAAATGCCAGACAGCTATATAAGAAGGAGGCAAGAGAGACAGGATTCTTTGATGAACTCATTTAATCCCTCAATGATCATTTCACCAACAAATTGGACATGTTTGACATTCTGATGAATGGTTGCGCTACATATCAGTTTAACAGTATTAATGTTATTTTTATTTTGAGGATTGCCTCCCCTTGATTTTTGTGTGCGTTTGTAATTAAACTGGTTGTGTCGCAGTCGGACGTGTTCAATGTCACAAAGTACATCTGTGTGACTTCCTGTCTCACGTGTCCACCTGAAAACTAAAGTGAAACTCATCTTGAAAACTGCTCTGCATCTTACTTTTAGTTTAAATTATAAAATACTCATAGATATTCTCCCATTGTGCCGTGATTTTTTTCTGAAACAAAAATCTGATATGGATTATTACATGACCTGTCAGCAGTACATGTATTGTTTTCAATATGTTAGGTATATAGCTGGGACAGGATTGTGTAACTCTGTAAAGCTGCACCAATTGATTGATCAGTTGTCAAATCTCAGCTATTGTGATATTCACCTAGTCAGTTTGTGTATTTTTTTTTTTTTCAAAGAAAAGTGTCACAATTCTATGAATCCAGCTCCATATATGTGAATATATTCTGGTTCCTGTACTCCTCTGTGACAGTAAACTGTACATCTTAGGGTCATAGACAAAACAAGACATCTGAGAAAGACATTTGGAAAGCGCTGATGGACATTTTTCTCACCAAACAACTGATCCATTCATCGAGAAAATAACTGACAGATTAACAGATCAGCCCTAAACTATAGCACAGTCTCTCGAGCCAGAAAGCCCTCCTGCTTCACAGTCAAACACCTGATTGTAACCGGGACCAATATGAGTTTAGTACATATTTCTCCCAACAGATTTACAGCACCTAGCTCCTGCCTCACAGTAACTATAAAGTTCTGGCAGCGAAAGATGAGACACGCTTTGTGCATTGAGATATTCAGGAACCTAATTCTACCCACATCTTCACGTTTTATCTCTGTTCCCTTATGGAATGTCTGGAGGTTTTGATCCTCCCTCTCCTGAAACTGATAAAAAGTATCAAGTTAATTTAGATGTCCCGAACTGTTTCTGCTTCTTTGTGAATGATAGCGATGCAGCTGACTGGAGTGAAATAAAAAGCCACAGCTGAGCTCGGCATTCATTTGACTCGCAGAAACTTCTGGGATGAGTTTAAAGTTTATAGGCTCTGATGTGTTTATCTGGTCACTAACAATGACATAAGAAGCAGTAGAAGACGTCCTGTATGAGAGACAAAGCTCATTATTTGTGCTCTTTCAGTCAGTGTTCACTCTCTCGTCCATGTTAACATATGGGTGAGTTTAATGTTTTACTCTGCATATATGGGGCATAATTATGGCTTCACATCCCTTGGCACTTGTTTTAGCCAAATACCACAATCTTTTACACATGTGCAGGTTAACAAAGGCTTTTCAAGCTCCACATCTCCCAGTCTGAAATATACTTGTGTCGGCATGTGATTTGAGAACTGTACACTTCCCTCTACAAGAAGGGGTTAAAATATGAGATTAAGTTATGGAAGTTTAAGGAATCATTTTTTGGGGCAAAACATATTTATCACGGCATGTTTTTATGAAACTTTACATACTCATGTTGACTACTGGAAATTAAAACATTCTAAGGAGAGTTTGTTGAAGAAATTGGATTTCCTTTCCATGAAATTTAAAATGTGAAGAGCGATTCCATCTTGACTCCTGGACTCAACATTGTTCCATTCAGTGTCTTGTACACGGATCAATATCTGTCTGCTGAAGTGACTTCAGCTGGCTTCAAGCCTTCAGCTTGTTGCCACAATATGCAACCCGAGGCTCATCGGCGTGGAAATGACGTGTGTCTCCGCACGTTTTGGCGAGCCCATAAAGGATGGACTGTCCTCTCAGTGTCGCACTGAAGGAGAGCACAAGACAGCGGGAGCAGACAGAGCGAGTGGAGCCAGATAAAGACACCAGTTTTTTTGGGGGGGAGGAAGATAACTGTCTGAACAGCGATATCATATTTACTGCATAAAGTGGAGGATCAACCAGGCGAGCGCACTTCTGTTAGTGTGTGTATGTGTGTGTGTGTGTGTGTGTGTGTGGGAACGGAGCCACCCAGGGGACACGCAGATGTGAGCGACGCGCACGGAAACGACTCCTCAGGTGCAGAGAAACCAAACTGGCGGCGCACTTAGGATGCAGAAGTCACCAGTGGAAGATGCAAACTGCTTATCCAAATTTTTCTTCTGGTAAGACGTTGTTTTCGTTCGCATCCTTAAATCTGAGTATATCTTGGAGCTGTCTCTGCGGGTGGCAAGGTGCAGCTCTTCCACTTAATGTTGGAGAGGAAAAAGCTTGATATTGCCAATAATTAATAAGTGCTCCACTTGTTTAAGTCGGTATTATTATTATTGTGTCCCACGCGTGCTTGGAGGTTCCGAAAGAACTGCGATATTAATCTTTGGGTATGTTTTGTGGAGAAATTGAAGTATTATAAAACCCTAGAAATAACTGTGGTGGTGTTCCGAAGTGTAGTCACGCTGCCAGGGACCGTCTGCATGTCATGTTTTTCAGAATATATGGAGATTAGTATAATCTTCCACTCAGAAAGTGCCAGTGAGACGGAGGTTGTTGCGTGCGTAAAATGCGCATCAGAGAATTAAAAAATATGCCTCAAATGTGAGTTGCGCTTCGATCAGGTATGTTCTAGAGCCGTCAGGTGGGTGTAGTAGACGATATTTGATGGGTTTGTGGAGCATGGTAAGACTTGTAAACGCCCTTACTATTAAAAGTGAACAATTTGGATTTAAAGTGCGACTATAGTGACATTTTTTTTTAGATCCTGCGCTGTCCAGCGTATTTGAGGCATCTGAATCACTCAAGAATGACATGAGGAAAGGACGTATGCACTGATATTTCTTCTTTCCTCACACTAATGGGACGTCCCGAAGAAAGACCCACACACTTAAAGTGACATGATGTAAACCCTGTCACAGTCTTTCTTTAAACGATTAAGTCACAGGGACTAACAAACGTCAGACTCCTCTCTGTGTCATTAGTGTGACTGTGAAACCTCATGGATTACTTATGTTGCGGCTCACACTGGTTCACACTCCTTCACAGACCTTTATGACGAACACGTATCCTCTTTTCTATATTCAACTAATAGTGAAATGTATTTTTAGTCATGTTTACACTGTAAGCACACTGTTTTTTTTTTAGCAGTAGACCGATATATCCATCAGCAGAGTTCTACTGGCTGATATTGGCCGATCACAGATATATTGGTGTCTGCATACTTGTTGATCGATGTGTGTGTTTTTTGTGCAGGTGGATGTCACCGCTGCTGAGGAAGGGCTTCAGACAGAAGCTGCAGCTGTCAGATGTTTATAAGGCTCCTTCTTTTGATCTGGCAGACAACCTCTCTGAGAGACTCGAAAGGTTTGTGCAGTCGGTCTACCTGACTCATGACTCTTAATGGTAATTGTCATGCTGCAGCCCAGGCTCATTAAGAGACTGGAGCTATGGGAGAGCAGATTGGTAGCAGACTTCTCCCATACTGCCACATTCGGTTCTGCAAAGTGGGTTCGAAGACATCAGGCGTCATTGCAGTTTGATTTCTTTTTGACTTAAGAAGCCTTATCTTTCATCACTTATAAAACAAGTTATCTCAGAGAAAACAAAGATGCCAGTCACATTGTAATCCTGCATTATCTTATTGATATGTAAATCAAAATCCACCATTCACAGTCACTTTTACATAAACATGAGACCTTAGCTCAGACGACCCGCTCTACCTCCTGAACTTCAGCCGCCCTAATGTCAAATGCATTTAACATTTACGTTACTAGTGAGGTTATCTGGTATCTAAAAGAGAAGGAAATTCCACAATTTTCACACTGACTGCTTGCTGAACACAAACAAGGTTGCCGTGTCTTTATAATGTCCTATCAAAGAGTAAAGACTTCTTTGGAGAGCTGCCATTTTGCACGAATGTTCAGTTTTCTCACACAGCAGCAGAATAAAGTCAGCTTATACAATATACCTATACAGCAGGCATTTGGACTTAAACACTGGTACATCTACCCTGCACACCGTTAAATCTGATATGTACAGATCTGACATGTACGTGACCAACCTGTAATGGTGGATAAATTCTTAGAGAAACTGCAAATGTCAAAGTATGCACCCGTCATGGTTTTCATACTTGGCCTGCATGTGTTTACAGTCACCATCCTTCCCTCACAGTGAACGTAAAATATGGGCTGGCATTTAAACGGGGCTAGACATAAACCAAACCTGTGTGGACCAAACAAATAAGCAGGCACAGATGATGGGTTAACTCCTTTCTCTCTCCTTTCAGTTCATCCATCTCTTCTTTCTCTCTACACCTCTCAGGGTCTCCCTTCCCCTCCTTCACTCCCTTTTCTCACATTAAATTATTAAGGGATTCGCTTGACTTTCTTTGGTCTTCATCAGAAATGCAACAGTCAGTCTTTTTTCTCTCTGCTACCTTAACCACAAAGCAACTGTACACCTCCATTTTACTCTTCACAGTATTGGTTGATCATTAAAGGATAAATTAATCCAAAAATGAAGCTTTAGTCATTATCTGCTGATAGAAAGTTTTGATAATCCACAAAGCATTTCTGGCTCTTCACAGCACAACAGTGTCGCAGAATACTCCTTAACAACTGAATGGGGACTTATTTTAAAATGTAATAGAAAAAAAGCATCTGATGGCTCTATACAGCTTGTGAACTTACTTCAGACTGAACGCCTTTAGCTCAGCAGCTGCAGGGAAAATTTCAGCTTTAAAGATATTGTTAATGATGTGTTTTCAAATCAATTTGTAAACTCAGAAATGTGTTGTGGACTACAGACCTTCACCTGACTTTCAATCAGCATGGAGGTGAGAAGAGAATGAGAACATTTTCAGATTTGGGTGGACTTGTCCTTTAAGAAGCTTGAAAGAAATTATGTAAATATAAAAACTTCGAGATTATGTTTCTGAAAGCCAGTCATGGCCATATAATGATATAATATGCTAAATGTAATCATTTTATTGATAAGTGTGGATGTAATGTGTTCTTCTCTTCCTGACTACTTCAAATGACATGTTGGAAATTCAAAATGTATAGAATTGTAAACTGTTGTTCCTGAAACCTCTGAATACCCTGTCTTCTTTGTTCTCTTTTTTCCCATCATTACTTTTCTTCCATTTATTGCTTTTGCTTCTTTCTCCTCTCAAACCCTTCTCTTACTGCTCTTTTAGCACTGAGTCAATGCCACATCTTTGAAACATATTTATTTTACTAAAACCAGGAAGGACTAAGATATTAACCCAAACACTAAATAGCCATGCATCTTCTTTCTTTTATTATAATTTTTTCACCATGCCTACCTACCACAGCAGTGTCCTGCATTGGCCTTACCTCTTGGTTACCCAGGGGCCTGCGTCACGCTCAGTGGTGCCAACAAGCCAGTTAAAGTACGTGGGCGTTAAAAAGTCGACCTTTAGAAAGGGCCCAGTGCCCGCCGGGTGATGAATGAGCAGTGGTGGGTAATTTTGCTTTCATTATTCCGATCAGGCAAACGGCGAAGGCTTCTGGGAATGTGAACTTTACCTTCTATTACAGCATACTGTGTACCCTCCGCTCCTTCATCACCCCATCAGATCAGTTCTGTTCACTGAGCTTTTTCCCGCATGAAAATGACTTCAGCTGATGGTATTGCGTATATACCAAGCTATACAGAATCATAAGGAAAGAAATGGAAAAAGTGGATTACAATTGGAGCATTTTAAGAATGCAAAGAATTTTGCAGATTTACCCAAATCTGACCCAGGGGTTATTCAAAGATCTCTGTACAGGATGTGCTAGTCAGTGGAGTGGTGAGAATGAAATAGATCAATCAATCAATCAATTAGTCATAATCAATTTTATGCTATCCTTACTGTTTAGGGTCATGGGCAAATGATGGGTACACCCTGAGCATTTCCTCAATATTTTAAATCTTCACACGGGTAATTTAGACTTTCCAGGATTCACCTCTCCTGTATGTTGACATATGGAAGGACTGGAGCTTCTCTGTGTGTCTTAATGATCCATCACGTTCAAACCCACGAGCATCATGTTGCAAGCTTAATTTTCTAACCATTAAGAAACCAATATTATGTCAACAGTATTACACAAGGTTTTGCGGAAGTCTGCTTTTAATCCCTTTTGTTTGGACTGATCAATAATCACCTCTGTTCAAGGATGCACAAATCACTGGCAGTATTTCTGCTTGTTTCTGCTTGGTAGAGCCCATTGTTGTTCTGCTTCAGGATATTAATATCTGTGACAGGTAAACACCTTAATTCTCTGACCTCTAACTCTGTTTATATGCTTTTCATCCTATTGGTCTCCCCTCCTTCCTTTATGTTTGTTCATCCACTTGTTCTTCCATCAATCTCTGTGAACTTGTCAACTAAATCACCCTGGTTATAAATGACCCTCCGAGAACAATGCAGCTACTTACTGTAGCTGAAACTGTTTGCCAGGGCAGCTGTGGGAAGTTAATCCAACAGAGTGGTAGCAAGGACACCAAGTTTATAGTTACAGTAGGCAATATTCAACAGTATGCCTAGGAAAAACTACACATCACCAATGTAAGGTTCAGCATAGACAAAAAGGTCTAATAAAGCACAGTTTTGCCGTAAATGCCCTAATACAATTGCAATACTGATCGCTGATACATCTTCAGATCAGTAGAGAAATAAACTAACAAGAGGTTTATGTCCCATGTTTTTGTGTGTTTGTAAATAAATGCACAGCTTCTCCTTCTGTGACCGAATCACCAGCAAAGTTAAGAAAGGACTCTTAGAAACTGGACTGCTGTTTTGTTGCCAGAGTAGTAGTAGACAAATAGAAAAGCCACAGCCAAACTTTGCTGGCATTTGTCTGGTGGATGTGTTTTTCTCCCACCCTGCTTGCACTGCCGTTTAACTGTGTTGTAACTCTGTCCTTCCTGCAGAGAATGGGACAGAGAGGTGGTGTCAGCCAAGAACCAGCCCAGGCTGCTGAGAGCGCTGGCCCGCTGCTTCCTCGGCCCTTTTGCCTTCTTTGGTATCCTCCTCTACCTCGGGGTGAGTCTGTCGGTCTGTCACCTCTGGAGGAAGCAGATTTGGCATATCTCGACCTAGGAAGTGTGGTGTTAAACTCTGCCATGATCATTGAGTTGTAGATCTAAACTCAAGAGTCATATGCTCTGTTCAATGTGATGTTGGGTTTATTTAAATTGTAGCCCAAAGCAAGAAATTAAGTTTAAATTTGAACTGATAACATGGGTTAGACATAGATTATAGATCTGTATCATTTAAGCAATCATGTCCCGGAACATGTTTCCCTTTTAAAGGTATCGTAACTTTTCTGCATTAAAATGTCTAAAAATGACAAATCCAGAGAAATTGTAAGTTTACTCAAGGTGTATTTCATTGGGTCTCATGTCTCTGTAGCTTCCAGGAAAAATCAGATTATACGTCAGACCTTGAGGAACAAAGTCAAATTTTATGGGAGCTCTGTGGATCCTCTGTGCTGTGCTTGAAGCTGGTTGTAACATTATGTTAGGAAAACTGCATTTCTAAAGTAATGTAAGATACCGTTGCTCTCCAAAGTCCAGAGGCATTGAACAACTTAAACAAACTGTCCACAGGCTTGCATATGCAACCAAGAGAAATGGGTCTAAGGTCTAATTATTCGTGTCACAACACCATTCACACACCAATTAAAAAGGGATAAATACATGTAATCCACCACAAACTGTTGTGAAGTCAGGTCAGATAGATTTCCATCAGCAGTGATACTTGTTTAACAGTGCAGCCAGCAACCCCCTTGATACTAGATAGATGTTAGATGGAAAAATGGCTGGATAGATAACTTTATTAATCCAGAAGGGAAATTAGGTAGGTACTACGCTTCTTTACTAATCTTATCATTATTTAAAAAATAAATTAAAGAAATACTGAGAATCATAATGACTTACCAGAGCCTGAATTTCTGTCTAAAAGCATTAGATGTACAGTCACAAAACAATAATAGTCAGCAATTCATGTCATTTGTCAGAGTGAAATTAGAAAATGTTTAGTATTTAACAGATTTCTTCCTTACATTATTGCTCAGAAAGTTTATTATTCCATTGTAAGAATGCTGCCTGAGATTTATCTCGGTAAAAATGAAACTGTGGTCAACATAGTCACCATCGATTAACTATCAGTTCTTCACATTAAAAATGCTCACATTTAATGTTCACGAATGTCTAATTAAAAAACACCTGTAGTATTTGATAAACACAGTTTCAGGTCATAACAACACTGACCCACAGTTCCCACCAATCACACGCTGCTGTTTCACTGTATGTGGTAGCTGTTAATAGTGTTTACAGTGCTGGAGAGGTGAGGGACTGTAGAGCCACACTGCCATGACGCACACAAACATCACAAGCATGTCGCACCACAGTGTCGCAAACCCATCTCACTGTCCTGGACTTATGGGAAGGTGGTGACAGCAGCCATTACGTCAGTTAGTGCAGTTGGAGGTGGTTGCCATGACGACAAGAATGCCTGTTAGATGTTAAAGAGGTTGTGTGGGGAAAAAAACAGGAACGCTTTAGGGAAGGTTCTCAGTAGAGGCCAAAGAAGTGTGTGGTTGTTTGATGCTCCCAGATATTTAGCAGAATGTTAGGTATGTTACAAACAAATGCAAAATGGCAACATTGATGTACTCTTACAGTATATCAGCCATTATGCTTAGCTGGACATGTCCTGAACCAGATGTGGATCTGGAAAGAAAACATAAAAAAAGTAGATCAAATCCGTTCATTGCTTATCTTATTGTTTTCTCATCATTTGTTGTAGGAGGCTTCCAAGACAGTGCAGCCTCAGCTTCTGGGTCGCATCATCGCCTCCTTTGACCCATTCCACGCTCCTGAGCGGAGTCAGGGATACTTCCTGGCTCTGGGTCTCTGCCTCCTATTCACTGCCCGCTTCCTCCTGCTGCAACCTGCCATCTTTGGCCTGCATCACCTGGGCATGCAAATCCGCATCGCTCTTTTCAGTCTCATATACAAGAAGGTAAGACGAGCAAAGGGTGTATTTAAAGAACTGAGACTCTTTATTAGTCTAAAACCCAAATCTGCCCTCACAGATTAAGGCAGTCGTCCAACCTTACAGTCACCGTCTTTTTCTCTTCTTAGCATCTCATGTCAGCATCTTCTTTCTGTCTGTTGCCCCCTGCGAAACCACTGTAATCACCTGCAGTCCCCTCAGTTCTCTGAGCTCCGAGCCCAGTCCGAGAACACTCAACTCACTGCGATTTGAGACAGAGCTGCCAAATAGAAAACCTGAAAACATTTTCTACATAAAATATGATCAAGTTTCACCAACATAGTTGGTGGTATGTGATGTAGTGCTGTCTACTTTTGCTGGAGATTGTACCCTTTCACCCAAGTTACACAGTGCAAGAACAGACATTTGGGGTACAGAGTGCGAATTTCAGGGGCACGATCCTCCCTATTACAAGCCAATGTTATTCTCAGGCAATATATTTGCACTGTTTTGTACAATGTTTTCCTAAGAAATGTTGTGGAGGTCACATGTAAAGTCTCTGAAAACACTGTGGCCTTTTCCTCTGATTACACCTGAATTGAACACTTGATACTTGAAGTCCCTGCTGTAACATCCAGTTGTTGGTACAAAACAACTCAACCCAGCTGATAAGATAGTATGACAGTTTTCTTCTATTGTTAAGATAAGACAGAATGATTAGCTTAATGCTTTCAACTTGTTTAGCATGCATTACTGAATGTTTGCCTCTCATATGTGGAGATCCTGCAGAGGCGTGGCAGCCTGGTGTCAAAGCGTGGTCCTCTCAACCAATTAACTTTCTCCATTTGTGCTTTAACTGACCCCTGACCTTTGACGTTTTCAGACCCTGAAGCTGTCCAGCCGGGTCTTGGACAAGATCAGCACTGGTCAGCTGGTCAGTCTGATGTCAGCCCACCTCAACAAGCTGGATGAGGTGAGAAAACTCAAGCTTTTTCTAAAATTACATATAGATTTTCAGGTTTTTCTTTCATTTTACATTTTTTTTATTTTGATGTATAAACTCTACTCTCCTGCTAATGGTGAAATGACGCTAATAAAGATGTTGTACACCAGTGTAGTTGATGGAGATATGAGATTTACAGGAAATACAGCTTTAATAAGAAGTTTTCAAGCATAAAACCTTTGAAACAGACTGTTGGGTGTGAATCGCATCCCATTGCTTGGGTACAAACGTCAAGTCACTGTAAGTCAAAGGAACAGTCCAGTAGTTTTCCACTCCAGTAGCTGGGAGAAAGTTTTTGTCTCCACAGGAAGGATAAGAGAAAAGAGAACTGACAGCTCACACCCTCCCTGACTTCAGTGAGTCTGTTTTATGAGCCAGCACCTTCATACTAAGTGATAAGTAGAAGACAATTGACCTAGAACAATACACAGACATATACAAATACAATTAGGTTTGTGTATCCAAACAGTCTTCTGTAATTGTGATTTGGTGTGGAAAAAACACATTTCTGAATGCAAGCCAACAAAGCTGGAGGATAAGCAAGTGTGTGCGTGCATGTGTGTGTGGACTGAACGCAGTCTTGCCTCGGGTCTCACTGAGGCGTTGAATGTGAAAACACCCTGCAACCTGCTTTGAGACAATTATCACCTGGCTTGGATGTGGCTTAAGCCCAACGTACCACTGTCTTCTTATAATGACTGGTTGATTGCCTTGTAGCTGAGTGGATGAAAGGGAGCTGTGAGATTCTCACCTACTGTGCAGCTTAGGTTCATCAGCACAGTGCTGACTGGATGAAAGTGGATTCCTCCAAAGTTTGTTTGATACTTTTTGTCTTCATGACTATTTCTCCGGTTGCTGTTATGCTTCCATGGGGGGTTTTACCCAAAAATAACTACTGCAAAACATTATCAACATAACAACACAACACAACTCAGTAAGAAATCCTGCTAAAGTTCCCTGTGGTGAGCCCTGCACATGACCTCACGGAGGTAAATTAAGATGTATCTCATTGTGTGGACACCAATGTGCTACAGTGGTTGACATGGCATTGCTTTTACCACAGGAACGGTTCATTGCTGGAAGTAATACTCAAAACATGTACGATGCTTTTAATATCACATCCTCACTCATCAGTCAGTTTAGATTCCCTGCAGTTCTAAATTGTTCTGTTGGTAAGAAAAAAAAACATTTTCTAAATCTTAATTTTAACAATTTTTCCATAGAAACTATTGCAATTGATGTAGCATAATACACACATCACATGAAGGTGCGAGTATTCATGTGATTGCCTTGCAAAGCATAACTTACTGTTGTGTCTACCAGTATGCTCAATATGTTCCAGTCATGTTTTCACATAAATATGATTAAATACACAGTTTCTGTTTGATGCCAGCATAGTTAAGTGTTTATCTTTGAGGCACATGACTTACTTTATTTTCTCTGATGTTGATCTAAGCTGACTGCTGTCCTTTGCTTACTTTATAAATCCAGCTTTCAAGACTGTAGTAGTGATTATATATTACTAAAAACCATTTGGAGTCTTTGTGGTATTGGTATGTGAGACCTTTAACCTCTCTAGTTACCCTATGTATATTTCTGTCTTCTCTATGTATGTTTATCCCAGAGTTTAGGTCTGGCCCACTTTGTATGGATCACTCCCCTGCAGTGTATACTGTGTGTGGGTCTGATATGGGAGCTGATCGAGGTGAATGGCTTTTGTGCGTTGGCTGCTCTGACTCTCCTGGGTATCATCCAGGCGTGGCTCACGCAGAAGATGGGACCACATCGGTGAGGAAATTACCACACATCCACTCACTTTATATAGTTTATATAAGCTAGGGGTGTCAAAATTAACTTTCAGTTCCGATTAAATTGAATTTAAATATGTTAAATGTGTCTGTTTGTGATACAGAAACCTAAATCTATGATGCTGCTTTAAGGTGGTAATGGTAAAACTGTGTCCTGCAAACAGGGTGAAGCGAGGAGGAATGATCAACCGCCGCCTGGCTCTCACTTCAGAGATTGTGGAGAACATTCACTCAGTGAAGGCGTATGGCTGGGAAGAGGTGATGGAGACCATCATCAAAAACATCCGGCAGTAAGATACTAAAACACACAGCAACTCTATCACAGAAGAAACATTTCCTAAGGCTATTTTCTATTCTTTTAATTCCAAAGTTTACCTTAGTTTACTTATGTTTGCTTCATGGCTGACGACAACAATATATCTGTTGGTTATTTCAAAAATAGATGAAAAGAAAGTGTTATAGCATTTGAAGGTTTGTTATAAGTGGGCTTAATATAACTGTTTTTGTCCTTCAACACTAGTGTTGAAGTGGACAGCAGCATCACTGTAGTTGTATGTAAGTTCACATGCAGTATACTCCTAATCTCACTCAGCCATTTTTTAAGTATCTTTTATACACATTATGCATATTCATGGTGTCATAGAAGTACTGTAATAAACTGAACTGAGAAGGAAAAAAGAGAAGAGAAGGAGACTGTACTTTGAATGAACAGTAGAAATGGTATCAACCTGGTGCTGTAGTTAAGAGAGAGATGTTAAAACATGGTCAATCGGGAGAATCGCGCTGGCTTCGCTGGTGGATGCAGGAGCCAGAATCACAATTGACAATTACAATAAACGTATGAGAAAGAGTTTTGGTGTCATGGTGCAGAAATATGTTGATAAGTATCTGAACTAACACCGAGCCTCCAAGGCTTCACATTTACCTGATAAAAGCGTCAGGAAACGCTGACATGCTACTAACCAACATTCCTTTTGGCTGTTGGTTGCTTTCTAACAATGATATCGGTGCTACCATGTTTATGAAACTTCCCCTGCCGACTAAATGCAAGCAGAAATTTCTTCTGAAAAACTGAAAAAGAAATTTTGTTCACACTTCCTTTCCCTCCTCAGGGAAGAGATGACACTGACGAGGAAGATTGGTTCTCTGCGTTACTTCTACAGCGCCTCGTACTTCTTTTCTGCCATCTTGGTCATCGTGTCTGCCATTGTGCCGCATGCTCTCAGTAAAGGCATCATCCTTCGTCGTATTTTCACCACGGCATCCTACTGCATGGTGCTGAGAATGACGCTGACTCGCCAGTTGCCGGGATCCATCCAGATGTGGTACGACACACTGGCACTGATCAAGAAAATAGAGGTGAGTCAGAGTTGGAGAGGAGGGGGGATAGGGCTATGAGAAATTTTATCAAAATATTCTGTCTAAAAATTCCACTTTAGGTGTTCTTCACAGCCTGTGACAGAACTGAGCATAATAAATGTATGTTTAATGCTGATGTACCTCCTTTTGCTCATTTTCTCCAGGAATTCCTGATGAAGGAAGAATACAGAGTTCTGGAGTACAACCTGACCACCACTGAACTGGAGCTGGTCAACGTGTCTGCATCCTGGGACGAGGTTTGTTCGTATATGTGTGTCAAAAAAATAATGAGACAAATAACTTTAACTCAACATTTATACAAAATCATGTATGTTTGCTGTTGCATTTTCTCCATCAAGTGAGAACAATGTTACCTAAATGCACTGAACACTAAAAATAAAAACACTGACATCTCCATTATTGTAAATCTCAGTTTGGTTTGATGGTAATAAAAATAGAAGACTGTTCTGAAGCCTTATCTGACTCTCAAATGTCAGTATAGGTGTTGACCCCAAATATTCCAGCATCAGTCAGGCTACAGTACATTTACTGTAGGAGAGCAAAGAATCTAAAGTTCCCACAACCCCTAAAATCACCATGCAGCGCAGGTATAATAAGCAACTCCTCACCATCACAGGGAGAGAGGGTTGTATAATCTTATCTATAGGCAGAGGCTGTAAACTAAGTCTAACAGGTGTGATTCATTGACCACCCGACACCGTGAGAAAACCAACATCCAACTGTGTTTTTTTCCATTACTTTGCATAATTAATTATCTCAGTGTCGTCACCAAACTTTGCCTTTGCTGGGAACACTCTGAATCTCCCTTTGAGATTCAGGGTTGTGTTCATCACCTAATTCCCAGATTCTCCTCTTGCCTTCTCCTCTTCCTGGAATGTGCCATTCGCAGATGAATGGGAGGGGTGTTGCCTTTCTTTACTGCTGACAGCATGTACGTCAGCTCATTAGAATGAGAATCGCACAGACAAACGTATACAAACCGCCGCAAGTCCCAGCATAAGAGAAACGGTGACCCATAAAATGTCACAAGGGGTCAATGATTAAGCCGGCGAGTCAAGCAGAGTTCCCCTTTTCTAACACTGAGATGTGTCAGCCATTAATCTTTACAGAGGCAGTGACAGATGAGGTGAAATAAGGCCATTGTGAGACTTTGGAGAATCTCTTGTTTCTCACAGTCGTTTGGCCTGGTGTCACTTTCTGAAAGCACAGCATGATGGACACACTCACTCAGTCCTAACTAAATGGAAAACACTAATCAGGTTCATACCATGCACACAGTCACACACAGAACAATGTATACTAAAGCATAATATTATACAGTGTTTTGAAGAATTTTATAGTGTAATGTAAACCTGGGGGTCGGGACCACTAAAGGGATCATGGATTGATTTCCCGGGAGCATATTCTATTTTACATGGCTTGAATTTGCTTGAACTTTATCTTGAAAAGATGCATGAACCCTTTATGTGATAAAAAATAAATTTTAGTATAGTTAAAACTTTTTTTTCCAAAAAGAAAAATCTGGAGTGCTATTGTAGCAATCATGTTAAATCTGTATTAAAGGTCAAGAGTGAATATTTGATAAACATGGTATTCACAGGCAAATAGTTTGTTTCAATCTACCTGTTACTCCAGCAACTTGGAAGAATGGCTTGATATGAATAATGTGTTTTATATAATCTGTGCTGTTCATTAAGTGTAGACTGTAATGTTGAACTCTTTTGCAGGGCATTGGTGAGCTGTTTGAAAAGATCAGGCAGGAGAACAAGGCAAACGGACACATGAACGGTGACGCTGGCCTCTTCTTCACTAACCTCTACGTCACACCTGTCCTCAAAAACATCAGCCTGTACCTGGAGAAGGGAAAGATGCTGGCGGTGGCTGGATCCACTGGCTCAGGAAAGGTACTTCAAAGACGTCAGTGTTTCTAGAGAAAATGCCAAATCTTCTTGTGTTGGAGAAGCAGTCTACTGTCAAATGTCACAAATATGGTACAACAACATTTTTAACCATTCCCTCCAGAGTTCCCTGCTCATGATGATCCTGGGGGAGTTGGTGCCATCAGAGGGTAAAATCAGACACAGTGGTCGCATCTCTTTCTCGTCTCAGACCTCATGGATCATGCCGGGGACGATTCAAGACAACATCCTGTTTGGCCTGACCTACGACGAGTACCGCTACACCTCAGTCATCAAGGCCTGCCAGCTGGAGGAGGTAGCTTCACTTTATCAAACTTTATCAACTTTTTGTCTCCCTTCTTTGGAGGTATGTTTAGCGCCTACATTACATCTACACAAATTCAAAGTCACTTTAAATCTGTGAAAGATTTTAACACTTATATATCGCTATTAGAATATTTATTTAGTTACAAATAACTTTTCTCTGGTAAATTCATCTCTGCCAGCTTCTCTCTTTCGTTGGGCTGATGCTCCTGCTCAGTTGTCTGTTTGGAGCCTCTGCGAGGCGTCAAGTAGTTTCAGGTTTCCCCTCTCCACATTTACTCCATTATGTCCCTCACACACACAAAGACAGACGTACTTGCACATTCTCTGCCTCTTCACAGTGATCCACAACCACACACACTCGCACTCTCATAAGCCTCAGTGTTGAGTGACGGCCCCTCAGCAGAATAATGTCTCCTCTGTTGCCATGGAAATCTGTAGTTATGTCACTGGGATGGAATATGAGCTTATTGGTTCCCAGTGACAGAAATTTTAACACAGACGAGCAGTTTTATAGACCCAGTGTCAGTCCCATGTGCTTGTTAGGTCTGTGAATCAATACTAAACCTTGGGTTGGTAAGTTATCTTAGAAGCATTTCCTGACATCCCGACAACAAATCAAATGCTCTGACAAATTACAGAAAAAATCCAGTATCTGTGGCTGTTGCAGATGGGACATCAAATTATTATTATTGTAAACAATCTTTGGAATATGAAGTATAGTAAAATATAGTACACTATGGTAATGGATACAATAAGTAATGGACTGTCAAATATATATTTGAACTAAAAAAACTATTTAAATACTAAAGATCAAATTCCTTGAATCAGGGATGTACAAGTTTGTACTGAGAAATCTATGACATTTATTTAAGGTTTACATATTTGATACACTTGTTTGGATTATTTATACTGAAATCAATGCAGCACCTCTTGCAGCAGGTGACACCATCATATTTATTTACTACCACACCCCATCTCCTGTGGCAGTGACAGCACCTCAGTGGTTTTGACAAAAACACATCATGTTGTCACAGCAAACAAAGCCGGCATGCAATACTGACATCTCCATTTACTGTAAAAAACGGTCTCCATATTGCCTTCAAGGGGAGGTGTCAAATGCTGGCATCACTGAAACTGAAACAATAAAAGTGGTTCTGCTGTATACTGTATGGAAATGATGAGAATGACAGGAAGTGTTGAGGAGACTCCTCTGAAGTGTTGCCTGAAAAAATACAGACTGTTAACAAACAGCTCATCTTCACATGATGTTGAGGCTGATGCATCGTTCGAAAGTGTCATTTGTGGTAACTCACCATGTTAAGTGATTGCTGGCACCGCAGTACGTACATTTTTGATCCAAAGAGCAATTCTTTGAATTTTTTGTTTCCTAAAATGATACTGACTTTAAATATTCACATCTTAAATTGCAATGTTTACAGTATTCATGTAACACCTGTCAATCAATCTTGAGTGTTTGGTTTTGTTTGTGTTTGAGCAACTGATTTGTTGATGTGATCACAAATTATGCCTCTTAAAAAGCTTCTTAATCGGCTGATATAAGTTACAATTACATTTTTAGTCACTAGTAAATAAGATGTTTACCAGTAAAAGCTCTATACCAGTGTAGGGTGACGAAATCTAATATTAGGGTATTTTTGACCAGATGTCTCTGAGACTTTCAAGAAAGAATCATCAGTAATGTGGATTTGATGACTAAGTGAGAAGTATTAGAAGAAGTACAAGCCATGTTTCATATATAATCATATGTTGATACAGAAGTAATTTTGAAGTAAAAAAAAAAAAGCATTCAGAGGTTACCAGTGGCTTCTAAAGATACAGATTCTTAACACTAATCGTCGTTGCTCTGTCTTAGCAATCACTTCAAGAAGGTAGAGATGACTTAACATGAGGATAGAAAGTGCTCACAGGATTTTCAACTTTAGGAAAAATCCCCAAGGTAACCCTGTCAGACAGGAGTGACAACTGGAGCTGATTTCTCCAGACAGAGACGAGGCATTTAGTGGGCTTGTGCCTGTAATTCCTCACTATTGTTGCGCCCTGAAGCACCAGACAGACTGCTGTGGGTGGTCCTCCCACTGTAAAGTCATCTGTAGCCTCCTTCAGCCCCTTGCTGCTGACCCAGCAGGCACTTTTTGTTCACAGCGAGACACACAACATGTGTTTTTACTATGCTGCCTTATTTTACAAGCTGTTAAACAACATGTTAACTTGATTCCCTATGCACTCTTGTCAGGACAGCGGAAGCTGCCGTTAAAAAGGTAGGAAGTTTTAATGATGATAAACGTGTGCTGTCACTTCATCCTCATTGGTGTGGACCTGTGACATCCTTCATGTGGTCATCTAATCTGTGGTTTGTGCTTTTTGTGTGGTTTGAATTTGAAAATAAATCTGTGACTACGTTAACATAAAATACTTGTCAGGTAAAAGTCATTTATAGGACTGTGCTTTGGTGTTTGGACATACTTTGTTGCATTTTACATTGGCAAAATGTGCTATTTTAAGGCTACAGTTTCATTAAACTGCAGAATAAATGCACTTTTTTTTGCAAATCAGTAAACTAAGACTTAGAATCACATGACAAAGGTGCTTGAAACAGCAACTGTCTATAGAGAAACAGTTGTCTATTTATGTAATTTATGAAAACATAAACAAAACTCAATTTACTGCTGAATGTATGGTGCCAACATTTTGTACTGTTTCCAGTGGCTTCTGGTGTGTTTCCATGCAAAAGCAGTTGCGTTTCCTTTCCCAAAATGAATTGGAAAGTCACTAGATTGCAAAGATCATCTTGACACAAAATATTTGCACAAACAACACCTTGAATGAAACATGACAAGGGACCTTTAAGCCATTTTCTGGGGCAGACAAGAGTCTCTTTTAGGTTGACACAACAACAAGTGTGAAACTCTGCAGCAATACAGGACGTCGACATCACATAAGAGAGAACCAGAATCAAATAGACTTAGATCATTAAAGAGTAAAAAAATGAATAAGGTTGACAAGATGAGAACCTCACACAAGAGAAATAAAAGAAAAGAAATTAAAGAAATAACAAGAGGGTAAAAAGGAAAGCAGAGGTGATCAGAGACATAAAATATTTATATTGATAATTAGCTTTTTCGTCAACCTCTCAGCTGTTAGACTGTCCATCTTGCCAAGTTTTTTAAGGTGATGATGATGTACTTGAACTGATGACCCCTTGTTTTCCTCTCTAGGACTTCGCCTTGCTTCCTGAGAAAGACAAGACGCCCCTCGTTGAAGGAGGGGTGACCCTCAGCGGCGGACAAAGGGCTCGTCTCGGCCTGGCTAGGTACTTCCTGTCACTTCTGAGCATCTGTCAGCTTGCCTTATTCACTCCCTTTTATCCATCAGCGAAGACCACTTCTAAACATCAGTCATAATTACAGTCTCTGCAAAACAACATGGCCACATAAAGGTTGCACAAAGGACTAAAAGTAGAGCATGACTTCAGTTTTCAGTCATATTCTTAATTGATGAAGCGATAAGTATAGGAAGTAGTGAGTTTTTTTTTTTTTTTAAGAGATCATCAATTTATTTAAGAGAATCTGTGGTATCTTTGCAATTTTAAGAGGATGTTTAAAGAGCGGGGCTGCACAGTGGCCCAGTGGCTAGCACTGCCGCCTCACAGCTAGAAGATCCCCGGTTCGTGTCCCGGTTGGGACGCCTGGGATCTTTCTGTGTGGAGTTTGTATGTTCTCCCTGTGCAGCGTGGGTTTTCACCGGGTACTCCGGCTTCCTCCCACAGTCCAAAAACATGCTGAGGTTAATTGATTATTCTAAATTGTCCGTAGGTGTGAATGAGAGTGTGCCTGGTTGTTTGTCTCTATGTGTAGCCCTGTGATAGACTGGCGACCTGTCCAGGGTGTCCCCTGCCTTCGCCCTAAGTCAGCTGGGATACGCTCCAGCCCCCCCGCGACCCTGCAGAGGATTAAGCGGCGTACAGATAATGGATGGATGTTTAAAGAGCAAGTATAGTAAGGCTCAAAGACACTGACTGATTTATAAATACACCAAACGGCCTTTTTCCCTTCACTTCTGCAACCCTAATCAATGTGATTGTTCTGCACAGACTGTAGTTCACAATTACTCACAATTTCAAGGTCATAAACTCATCCTCATTAACAACATCGTCACTACTTCCAACGTAAGAGGTTCCACTCCTTGTGAGCCAATAAAAACATCGACAAGTGCTTCGGATTTTACATCTTTGGCAATGCTTCAAGTCTCAGTATTGGTTCCCAGCGGTGTAAAAAAATCAAGCTCTGCTGAATATTATGAGAACCTGCCAAAGCGGATCACCATCACTTATCATTCTTACATGTTTGTCTGCCAGCACAGACTACTACTATATGTTTTATGGTGTCTGGTTGTAATGATGAGTGCATTTACTGCCTCTGTCGAGCTTTATTACTCCATTAAATGTGTATAGATTACAGACACTCTCATATTCCCATGCATTATTTATTGGTTTAGTGTCCTGTGATCAATTTGTTGCCGCTCTTTGGTGTTTAGCTTCTTCCGTCACTGTAAACACTCACTGGAATCGATTTGTCCCCACAGGGACCCATCTTCCTCATTAATACCATTTGGTCTTCTCTGTCTGTGTCTATTGTTTCCGTTTTCTCTTTTTCTCCTTTTCGCCTATATTAATATTATTAGTTGTATCTTAACACATTCCACTGTTTTTTTGCCTCCCTTTTGCTCTCTGTGTGTTTTCTCCCTCAGGGCTGTGTATAAAGATGCAGACCTATACCTGCTGGATGCACCTTTCACCCACCTGGACATCGTTACAGAGAAAGAGATCTTTGACAAGTGTGTATCCCAACAGAGACTCTTTCATGTAGAGGAGGTTGAGGGGGGTTGGTTGAGCTTAAGTTTAAGTTCAAGGTCAAGGTTATCTCTTGTTGCGTCAGACACGTGTTGATGGTGGTGAGTTACGGCTGCTTTATCACACTGTAACCTTTTCATGAAATGGGATTTTTTTTTTGAAGGGAAATATCCTTTGATCACATCAGGAGTTTGGAAAGCTTTCAAAAGGGAGAATCAGGCAAAATCACTCTTGTAGTCAAAGCCTGATCATTGGTATGTTAATAAGCACATACGGTAGCTTGTGAATTTCAAGTGCTGGTTATGCTTTGACACATCACTCTGTCTTTTGTTCTTGTTTTTAGCATTTACTCATTTGTTTGTCAGGCTTTGTTTAAACATTTTTGTTTCTTTGTTTACATTTATATAGGGTAGCACTATGTGATAACCAACTTTAATAAATGATTCATGTATAGTTATTTATAGTTTTACGGAAGCCCTGAGGGGCAAGTGAGTTTGTTTTTTTTCTGGTGATCCATTTTTCAAGTTGAAGTCTATATTTATGACTTGAGAACTGATGGGCCTTTGGGGGGAACTTCCCCCAAGAAGATAAAGAAATGCAATGCTTAACAAACATTTTATAAACATTTATATTGCTTGATAAGTAGTTCATAAAGTATTTCATTGTTTGTTAACAATAAAATAGCTATTAGCTAAAGTTTACGTAGGCATAACTTTACCATTTTTTATATTTTTTTACAATCTCCTTTTTCTGTATCGCTGTACAGATGTGTCTGTAAACTTATGGCCTCCAAGACTCGTATTGTGGTCACCAGCAAGTTGGAGCATCTCAAACGAGCAGACAAAATCCTGCTGCTGCACAATGGAGACTGCTATTTCTACGGCACCTTCTCAGAGCTGCAGGCCCAGCGTCCTGACTTCAGCTCCCTCCTCCTCGGCCTGGAAGCGTATGACAACATCAACGCGGAGAGACGCAGCTCTATCCTCACGGAAACTCTCCGCAGGGTCTCTGTCGATGAAACAGCTGGCTTCCGAGGCCCAGAGCCAATTCGACAGTCGTTCCGCCAGCAACCCCCTCCAATAATCATCTCTGGATCCCAAGGACATCCTGGAAGTGATGGCTACCCAGAAAAACGCAAACAGTCTCTAATCCTTAACCCCCTGGCAGCTGCTCGCAAGTTCTCCTTCATTGGGAACTCCCAACAGACTACAAATCCTCCCCAGTCCAGTTCAATAGATGATGGGGTTCATGAACTTTCTGAGAGGAAATTCTCTGTGGTACCCGAGGATGATCAAGTAGAGGAGGTGCTCCCCAGGGGTAACGTGTACCACCATGGGCTGCAGCACCTCAACGGGCAGCGGCGCCAGTCTGTCCTGGCGTTCATCACCAACTCTCAGGGCCAGGAGCGCAGAGAGCAGATTCAGTCCTCCTTCAGAAAAAAGCTGTCCATCACACCGCAGTGTGACCTGGGGCCCGAGCTGGACATTTACGCCCGCCGTCTGTCAAAGGACAGTGTCTATGACATTAGTGAGGAGGTGGATGAGGAAGACATGGAGGTAGAGTTTGTTTGGCCCTTTTTAAAGCATATCAGAGTACATGAGTATGTTTATATTTCCAGAGGAATGGGTGCATTTTCTTCATCCTAGGTTTTGTGGGTATTGACCAGGATCTGGTCAATACCCACGAAATGTACTTGATTTTGTCTCAGTTTATATTTTTGCTGGATTTACAGGTTGAATTTTAGCTGGGTTTTTATGGTTAAAGTTTTGTTTCTTCACAGCAATGCTTTGCAGATCAGCGTGAGAACATCTTTGAAACTACCTCATGGAGCACCTACCTGCGCTACATCACCACCAACAAGAGTTTAGTCTACGTCTTAATTTTCATCGTCTTTGTCTTCATCATTGAGGTAAAATTGCCATCCTCAAGTTTGTACATATTTTTTTTATATTAAGTGAAACAAATTAACAACATTTTATTTTCCTTCCACCTATAGGTTGCTGGTTCAGTCATTGGCATTTTCCTCATTACTGAGTAAGTGTCATGTGAGAGACTAAAAGCCTAAAACTATAATGCTTTGTTCATTCTGTGATTGAACTGTTTCCATTTCCACGATTCCACAGACATGATAAATATTATCATTGTTAGGTAGGTGTCTAATGGTGGCAAAAGCAATTGGAGTCTTTTATACAACTGACTTTGAAACTGCCCAATATAAGTTTGAATATATGCATTTTATAAATGTTTAACATGTCAAATAGTTTGAAAGTCATAAAAAATCAAGTGGCCATAAAGTATCTAGCAGTACACTTTAAGTAAGTATGTAAGTTATTACATAATAAGCATGCATATTTCAGTAACGCAGTCTTTTGGGAGATTTTATATTATAAATTCAGCTTTAATGGTACAAAATCCAATTTCTTGTATTTTTCTGTCAGCACGATTTGGAGGGATGGCGCCAACCCTTCATCGCCCAACTACATTGATGAACAGCACGTCAATGCCTCGTCACCTCCTACCCACCTGGCAGTCATTGTCACACCAACCAGCGCTTATTACATCATCTACATCTATGTGGCCACATCGGAGAGTGTGCTGGCCCTGGGATTCTTCAGGGGCCTCCCATTAGTGCACACGTTACTCACTGTGTCCAAACGATTGCATGAACAGATGCTAAGCGCTGTAATACGAGCCCCCATGGCTGTGCTTAACACTATGAAGTCAGGTGATCTTCTCTTTTTAATATGTACACCTGTCTGCTAGTAGAAATACATCTGTTTAGCCACTTTTAATGCCATTCTAATGTAGTAGTTCACTACAAAGTTTGTGTTTTTCCTCATTTTTACCAGGTCGGATCATGAACAGGTTCACCAAGGACATGGCCGCCATTGATGATATGCTGCCTCTGGTGCTGTTTGACCTCATACAGGTATTTAACCAATGCAATCAATTACATAACATAATGTAACCCAGTACTCCATAACAATAATAATAAAGCTGCATAACATAGCTTTGCTGAATGTTCCTAAAATGGTCCCATGCCGAAATGAGACTACATTTATGAACACACATCAAATATATTAGTATTTTTTTTCTTCTTTCCCTCTCACCAGCTGACATTGATTGTGCTGGGCGCCATCTTCACCGTGTCCATCATGCGGCCTTACATCTTCATCGCTGCCATCCCATTGGCAGTCATCTTCGTTGCCCTCAGAAAGTACTTCTTACGAACTGGACAACAACTAAAGCTACTGGAGGCTGAAGGTGAGATTGGGGGAAGAATGAGTTTAAGTGTGAGATTGCACTGTTGTTGCGTCAGTGCAATGCTTCTTTTTGTCGTTGCAAAGAGAGATCAGAAGTTTCAGAGAGTGGTTTCTTGATATACTTTATAACATATATGTATTAACGGTTCGTCCTACAGAATGTATTTTGTCTTAAGCTTGTCTAAATGCTCCCTCTTATGATACTATTCATTCGGCAGCTATTTGCATTGTGGATAAAATAATTGCGGATAAAATAATACACATGTTAAATGGCTCTTGCTGATAAAGGCAGCTGTCTTGCTGAAGTATCCTTGAGTAACAGACTTCTACGCTTCCCTTTCTCTTTTTCTTTTTTTTGACAATTTGATAAGAGTGAGAGTTAAGAAGCAGGATAACAACCGGTAAGGGGGAATACTCGGGAGTAAAAGTGAGAACATTACAGGAACGCTAATAGAGCGAACAGAGGAAGTGACACTGGGGGCAGACTCCACAGTCATCATAACCGCCTGTCAGCAGGCAGAGCTGGTAGATGGCTGGGAGCCAGGACTGCAAAGGTCAGGCTGAAGAACAAAAACATGACAGAGGAAGGGTTGAAGGGGAGGATGGATGTGCTGCCACAGAGGGGCAGGAACAGTTAAAGGAAGTGAGGCACGGTGAATAACATAACCGTTATCCTCCAATCAGCAGAGAGTTTGCTTTTACACATATAATAGTTGTTTTTCACTGTTTGAGCTTCTCATTTTGTTTTTTTTGTTTTTGTGATACAGTGCAGGACAATCTCAATCAGACTGATCATTTCTGCAACAATCATGTTGCAGAAATGATCAATCTGCTGATTTTCCAGTGATGGGAAAGGTAGGCTGTTGTTTAAAATTCCTAGGGCAGTGCAGCTCTGTATAACCGGAGAATTAGAAAACAGGTCAGTGGACTTCTGACGAAGATGCCATTGTGTGTTTTTGACATCCCTGCTCCGCTCCCGACTCTGTCACTGAATGTGTGTTTTGGTAATGACAGCGAGGTTTTTTCCGGAGCCACTGAGAGCAAGTTGGGGTCAGAGAGATGAGCCGAGCTGGGATTTCCTCCAACCCCATCCTGGTGTCACAAGCAGCATTTCCAAAAGTAACAGTGGAAATTATGTGTATAAGTCTCTCAAATGATTATCAGAAGGTTTTCACCTTTTAGCCGCATTATTTTATTTACATAACTAAATAAGATATTGTCCACAAAAAGGGTAACTAAAGAGGATTATTGCAAGCAGAGAGAGACCAGATGTGAAACTCTAACTTGGCTGTGAAAGAAAAACAATGCATAAAAAGATGATGAACATTTTTTTTTTAAATTAACAACTTAAAAATATGTCCCTTCTCCTCTCCTGCAGCACGGAGCCCCATCTTCAGCCACCTCATCATCTCTCTGAAGGGCTTATGGACAATTCGTGCATTTGGGCGTCAGACCTACTTCGAGACACTCTTCCACAAGGCGCTGAACACTCACACATCCACCTGGTTCCACTACCTAGCCACGCTGCGATGGTTTCTCTTTCGCTGTGACATGATCTTCGTCCTGTTCTTCACCGCCGCTGCCTTCATTGCTGTGGGAACCAACCGTGAGTGACGGGATCACCGTGGGTGGAATAATGATTCATTGTATGGATTTGGATTTGTGAACGTTCAAAATAAAACACCATGTGCAGCTCTACAGCGCACAAAGTCGGAAATATTAACAATAAACACACTTAAAACAAAACAATAAACTGTCCTCAGGTAACCCCCAGTGGTGTAATGCCATTTTAATGGTCTGAAAGAAAAAACAGCTTGTGAATTGTTCCCAGTAACCAAGACATTTGGTTTTGGTAAAACAATCCTGTTTAGTTTTTCAAATGTATTTTTCAATGCTTTTAACAACACCAACACACATTCAGTCACATTCTCATTGGGGAAGGGAGGATGTTTCAGATCTGAACCCATAGAACTGTTTACGTGGCTAAGACCAGTATGAGGACATGAAGAAAATCTGTTTTCTGTGATTTGCAGGAGAACTGAACCTTTAATAAGAATACTTGAATTAGGACAGACGGATATGAAAACAGTGATTTATACTCCAAATGAGGTGAAACTAAGAAAACTGAGGAGGGCTGCCGCTCATTTTGTCACTTTAAGCACTGGTTTGTACACAATAATCCCGGGAAGGAGGAAGGAATGTGTTAGTCATTTAGTTAGTTAGTAAACATCTTATTATTTTCCACTGAGCCTATCAAGTGAAGAAGCCTCGGTCTTATCTGTGTGTTACAGTGTGTAGAGTCAGATATCAGGATCATAACAGTTTGTCTGTGAAAACGGATCAAACTGTTTGAATACCACCGGGTATGATGTCATGTACAGAAGGAAGCCTGTGTGTGTGTGTGTGTGTGTGTGTGTGTGTGTGTGTGTGTGTGTTTCCCATTCATTTAATCAAACACACACACACACACACACACACACACACATACACACACACACACACACACACACACACACAAACATGTGGTGTTGCGTCATACCCAGTGTTTATGTTGAGCAGAATAAAGGGTCATTTCACAGCTCATTAGTTTCCAATTGTCCCAGTAATACCTGAATGCAGCTCTGACATCAGAGAGTGCAGCTTTAATTGGCAATGCTAATGAACATGTGTGTGTTTGTGTGTGTGTGTGTGTTTGTGTGTGTGTGTGTGCGTACTCTACAGAGGACAAGCCAGGGGAGATTGGCATCATCGTGGCCCTCGCCATGCTCATCCTGGGGACTTTCCAATGGGCTGTCATCACCAGCATTACTGTAGACGGACTGGTAGGTGGTTCACAAAACACACACACACACATGCATGCACAAAATCATTGTTTACATCATGGCAACACCTGACTTGCATTAAAATACCTCACAACCAATGGCCAGTAAAAAGTGTGTCAAGCGTTGCAGATACACACATCATAGGGTTTTTTTTGCTGAACCTGTATGAGTTCATTTTTTAACACCTGTGTCAGCAGCTACTCCAGAATGTTTGTGCCTAACCTTCCCTCATTTCCCTTCACCGCTCCACTTCACCGCTCATTTCACCGACTCCTCGCTGAAGTTCGTATGTAGTTCAAAACTCTGGCGGTAGACCTCAGGATAATTGGTAGCCTTGTTTCACCTACTCCTTTCACACTGGACAATAAACCCGCCAACACCCGCCAACATCTGGCGTTTGTCTTCATTGTTAATGTGTGCAATCAGCATTTGCTCCAATGTCAATTGACTCTGCAGTAGTCACTGGTGTTTATCAGCTTGGTGAGCACGCTAATTTTCTATGACGTGTTGATGCTTTCTACTGTTTCCTGTCGATCCATAAGAAGAAGAAATAAACAGAAGGAAAGATTTGTCTTGGCAATATGAAAAATGCGAGTTTTAGCAGCATTACCCATGTTTAAAAAAACGTGCATATACAGGCTGCATTTTTTAAGAAGTAAAATAGGATGCTGCGGTCACTCATCTCGGCCCCTCAAATTTGGCCCCAAAAGTAGAAGAATGAGCTTCTCGCTGAAGCAGGGACAGCTTATTTCCTTAACAAGATGACTGCATTTTAAGTCTGAGCTCCTGCACTGTGGAACTGAACATGTTTTATAGTTGTTTGTTTGAGATGAAAACATGTAGCTGTTGATTAAATGGAGTTTGAACACACATATTCTAAGTGCTTTACACAAAAGCATCTGCAAAGTGAATGTAATCGGTGAATCTGAATCCAGAATGTCACTGATTCATTCCTCGGGAACAGCTACAATTTAGACATTTTATATTGGGGAATTTTTTTAATCACCTCAGAGTGGAGATGTCACTCTCTCACACCGTGTAAGGCTCTTTTGAACCAGTTTGTACCCATCCAGCTCACATTTTGATCAGTGGAGCAAACAGAGCTTATCACAGTATAGGACATTGTGTTCAGTACACACACTCACACAGTGGTGGTGGTGATGTGTGTTTGTGGGAGTCGTCAGCGTTCTTCACAGTGTTCTTCTAATGTAAGAAAATAACCTCCCTCTGAGCAGCATTTTTAGTGATGGTAATAAATGGTAACTAAAATATCCCTTCCATTCAAAGAAAACAGCCCAGTTTCCATTTTTCCATATATTTCAGAGATTTCAATGGGTCTCAAAATTGATTATAAGATAAAATCTCCCTTTATGAAACGCTTTGTCAGTTTCTCCTTTTTTGAAGATGCATTTGGTTCAATTGTGTTCCACTAAAACTATTTCAGTCATAACAAAAATTATATGAATGCATCACTCGAGGGCATGTATAGCAGAATACCATAAAGCTGCTGAATTAAAGTTCAGCAGTAGATTATTGTTTTGAAGGCTCAGATTTAGGATCACTGCATCTTGTTTTTTGGAGCCAGAAGTGACAGTCTTTTTTATTGAGAAGGGTGGAGCTGGGGAGGATATCTTGGTTGGATCTGACTGAGAACCTGATCACATGCTGTGGTAGAGTGTAACACATAACTTGCTGCAGGAGACTTGAAGCTGACTATTGAGATCATAAGCTCATTAGGAAGCTGTTTACTGAGGCAATAAATCAAGTGAGAAGGAGGCTCATTTTCTTATAAGCTTAGATGTAATCAGACTTGGTTTTGAAACCAGTAGAGCCAGCAGGGGGGGCATTTGAAAGAATCCACAGACCTGGAAGCTCTGTCCATTATTTACCAGACCAGCTTGGAAATTGTTTTAGAAATTCTAGCCATAACAATTTAAAGCAGCACAATAGTAAACTGTACGTATAGTAATAGTTTAGCTATATATGTAACTCACCCTCTGTCTCTCTTCCTGTCTTAGATGCGTTCGGTAGATCGAGTGTTCAAATTCATTGACCTGCCATCAGAAGAGCCACTGCCGGGCAAATCCGGTGGTAAAGGAGGGCCCGACCTCATCATCGACAACCCTCACGCCCGGGAATGCTGGCCCAACCGTGGCCAGATGGACGTAAAGGGCCTTACTGTGAAGTACACAGAGGCTGGACGTGCTGTCCTCAGCGACATCTCTTTCTCTGTGGATGGCGGCCAGAGTGTAAGTTCTGAGTGATGGCCAAAGCATGTGTGTGTGAGAGAGGTTTTTAATGAAACTTGTCAGAGTGACGCATGTTGTCACATTTGGTATTGGATTTTAAAACATCAAAACACTGATTAGCGGAAGAGGGGCGCCGCAGTTAACGGGTCATCGCAAGGTCGTAGAGAGGTTACAGCAAGGTGACATTCAAACAAGAAGGACACCTGTGTCCCGTTGGGGGCAGAGTAAATAGCTAATATTATAAAGATATTATGATTAAATAACTGAATTAGTAAAAACATCACCAAGTTCATTAGTGACACATGCCTCATGTCTACATCTTTACTTTTTTAAGATGATTTCCACCTATAAGACATTCATATCTGTAATGTCTTCTGTTGATCTGCATTTCTAATGCCTTCTGCTTTTTAATTAGGTCAGAGTACCTCAGCCAGCAGTGGCCTGATAGATTTCAGTTTAAGAGAGAACACATGTACTATGTGACTGCTTTCTCTCTGCTCCTGGCAGTAATTATAGTCAGTATGAGCGCCTCTTAATGAATCCTGGTGGACAGCAGAGCTCAGTAAGTGTCAGCACTTTAGCCTCATCCCATTAGCTTCTCTGTAGCATCCTGATAAATGGACTAATTGTTGCTGTGAGGCTGCAGAAGAAAGGAAGAAAAGCTTTTAGAATTCCAAACACCTCAAGGCAACAGTTAATCTCACAATGACATGAGTAAACTCCTATCTACATATACTGCATACTGTACCGCATGTGTCTCTACAAAATTGTGAATTTTCAGGCTAGAAAATGATTTAGCAGATTAAAATGTTTCTGCTCTGGTTTATGTGTGTGTGTTTATAGATGGGCCTGCTGGGTCGAACAGGTTCAGGGAAGAGCACCCTGCTCTCTGCTCTGCTGCGTCTCGCCTCCACAGACGGAGAAATCTCCATCGACGGCGTTTCCTGGAGTTCTGTGTCCCTGCACACATGGAGGAAGGCCTTTGGAGTGGTACCTCAGGTACGTCTACGATGGCTGAGAGACGTGGCCTACAGAGGCTGCTAGTTAAAATTCAAATACTGCTTAGCAAATCTAGCCACTAGAGTGTGAATGTGAATGAGAAACACACTGCAATTGTATTTCAGTGGGCTGATAACAGTAGGGCAGTATGGAATGAGGGTTTAAAAAGGTGATTTTAAAGATGAAAATGCTCAGAATGCACCTTTTAAAGAGTTACATCTGAAGCAGTTAATTCTCATATTAAAGCTTCTCAGAGTTTTTTTCATCACACCAAAGGTTCCTGTTATAAGCTTTGGATGAGAATGGACCATGAAAGGGACGCTGAAGAGCTTCTGTGTTGTGCTGGAAGCCAGATGTTAGTTTATGTTAGCAGACTCCATTTCAAAGCTAAATTTAGCTACCGTTGCTCTGTGTTAGTGGAGCGAGGAGAGGCACTGAGACGAGTCATTCGAGAACATGCATCAAGTCACATCCTTTGGATTGTTGCAGAAAATCTAGAAGAAGAAATCCGGCAGCATTATGCAACTTAATATTCATCCACAAGCTTGTATAGGCAACAGAGAGAGACAGGGAAGGTCTCCTTCTTCACATCACATTTCCACTCACATATGGCCAGTAAAAAAATGATTAATGCATATCGATAACTACAAATCATTACATAAGGCCCCTTTAAACTTTACTGCCAAGTACAAGATTGACAGAATAAATAATTTTTCATCATCATATGCAGATAAGACCCAAGTAAGGTCAGAAAAGTTATAGTTCCACTTAATGGTGTAAATATTTTAATGGATTTATGTAGCTTTGGCACAACATGAATGTCCTCAGTCATACATAAAACACAAACTAGAGCAGGTCATTGACCAAGTTGTGAGATATTTTCTGACTCTTAGAAAAGCAATTGTTCTATATAGATATATTGCATGCATATTAGCCCTTCTCTCCTTTCTTAGCCATAAAAGAATTCACAATAGCCACCAAAATGACATCAATTAATCTGAGGGTGGCAAACGGCTAGTGGGATTTCACCTGATTGGCCAAATAGGTTGAATGTGTGGCCTGTAACATCGATAACTATAAAAACAACAAAAAGAAAAAACATTAAACATAAGCTACAACAGATCATAAAACACAACAACGTTGCAAACAACAGATGAGCTGGAGTCCTCTTTTCAGCTGCTTTTTAAAGCCATCAACTAAGACCACATAACGCAAGTCTGTACAGTCTTAATTGATCCAAATTTTTGTTATCAAGAGCTCTTTCTAAACTAGCCCCTGAACTATGTGATTTAATGTTTTCACTGTTCTATTTTGAACAGAAAGTCTTTATTCTGACCGGCACTTTCCGAATGAACCTGGATCCACATGGACGCTACAGTGATGAGGAGCTGTGGAAGGTAGCGGAGGAGGTGAGGCTCTGTTTTCACTTGTCCTTGATTTATACATGATAAGCTTTTGAATTTTTCATCTTTATTTTTTAAAAGATTTTTTAGCCACGGTGTGCCTTGGATTTTTTTCTCTTGTCACTAGAATAAAGTTGATGATTGACATGTTAAAGGGAAATATTTTAACAATATTTAAAATTCTCAAATTTAGGCATCAAAAAAGTACATATCTATGCATATATTCAGGTATCATATGGGGAACAGTATTGCAAAATGAATGTCCAGAGGTCACTTCAGAATATTAAAGTAAATCATTTAAAATGTTGCGCTGTTTTTGAGCTGCAGTGTGTCAGCAGAAGGGAAACTGCTCAGATTTAATGCTATATTCTCTTTTTTATCCATTACTGTCCTGTGTGTCCCCAGGTGGGTTTGAAGTCAGTGATCGAGCAGTTTCCAGACAAGCTGGACTTTCAGCTGGAGGATGGAGGCAACGTGTTGAGCTACGGACACAAACAGCTGCTTTGTCTCGCCCGCTCCATCCTCAGCAAGGCCCGCATCCTGCTGTTGGATGAACCCTCCTCCTACCTCGACCCCATGTCAGTATTAACGCCAAAACACTGGAATCCGTATGTGTGTGTGTGTCTCAGTGAATTTTAATGTTTCTCATCCCAACACTGGGAGCTCACTAACTGAATGAAATATAGCTTTGTGACCTCCTAACCAACGCTCCTAAAAATGTAATTAAAATAATCACAGTAACATCATGAAACAAAAATAGAATTACTGGGTATTGGGGGCTCTTATTGTGCGTTTTCTACTTGTTTAAGTAGCATTATGGCCTGATCAGATCACAGTGTGTGTGTGTTGTCCAAACACACACACACTGTGTGTGTGTGTGTGTGTGTGTTTGGAAAACACGAGGCACAAAGAGATAAATCAAGGACGGCACTCCCATTAAACTGAAGGTTAGGCAACTGCTAGGTTGATACTACAAATCAACTTGCAGATCTGAACTTTTTATTCTCATTATTTTAAGTCTGGAGGTAGTTAACATCCTAGTTAGTAGATATTTGGCCACCTTGTGAAAATACAACATCTGGCTAGAAGAAGGCTAGTTAAGGTGGAGGGGATCTGCTTTGGCTCCAATTGAGGGTGAGAATCTGTTGCTTAACAGTACGCTGGACTCAGGGAAACAGAGATCCATGTGGATAAATAAGACCCTCAGAAAGAGGAAGGTACTGCCAGCTGATCCTGGAGCTTTGCCTGGATGATGGTCAGTTTAAGGCTCAGTATTTTACTTTTTATTTCAAGTTTAATCTGGGATGACTTCTGCATAGACTGTAAATCATGTAGCTAGCAGCATCAGGTAGATATAGGCCTTATTATTATTATTAAGAGCAGTGGGTTTTTTATCCTGTAAATGTGTTACTGATGACTCCTTGATATGACTTTTTTTCTCCCTTTGTGCCTGTGTGTACTGTACATATTAGAAGATTTAATTACCTTTTCTGTAAGGGAGGGCCCACTGCAACACACTTAAACGCAGCTAATATCTGATAGTGATCCGGGGTTTGTGTGTATTTCCTTTGTGTGTGTGTTTGTGTGTGTTTGCTGCATCCTGAGGTCACAGTGCAGCAGAATTCACCCAAATCCAACATGTGTGGTGTTCTTGTCACTGCATATGGTGACAATTTTAGTGCTTACAGTAATTCAGACTGTGTGTGTGTGTGTGTTAGTGTGTGCGCGTGCACGCGCATGTGTATGTGACCATATGTGCAGATAGTTAATGAAGCCTAGAATGAGCCATCTAATTTAACCTGAGGCCAACGCTCCTGCTCTTTCATGTCGGCCCCAGCAGGAACAGCCCGAACGCTAAGCTAACGGCTTTTGATGATGATGATGGTGATGATGATTATGTGTATTTGTTTGTGTGAGCAGAACGTTACAGGTCCTGAGGAAGACGCTGAAGCACGTGTTCTCTGGCTGCACCGTCATCCTGTCAGAACACAGAGTGGAGCCACTGCTGGAGTGTCAAGCCTTCCTGGTGAGTTTTGGATGAAATCAAATGCAGAATTTCTGCTGATATTTTAGCTTATAAAACTGTAATACTCCTCAGTGTTACTGCAGAGGGAGGAACCATGACTAAGAGCAACTTTGTATATTTCTAACAAATAAATACCAAAAGATAAGTTTATAGACGAATGGATGACTAATAAATTACAGATTTAAGGGGGGGAATAGGAAAATGACTGAATGAATTAAATTTTGTCACCAATACCCGAAGCTAGCTGACTTTTAGTATATTTTGGTTCAGATGCTTTCCTGCATGTTCAACATGATACCAATCAACATTTTCACATCCTTGAAGAAGGGTCAGCCAATTATCAGCCATATTATCTGCTTTGATTTTTAGCATTTTTACAGAATCGTTGAGGCTCAGACTGCCAATACAATATGTTCATTTAGAAATATGATACCCTGGTTCTAATGCAGGCTCTTCTCTTTGTCTGTAGTCCACTTCCAACAATATCTTCGATGTAACCAATAAAATTACATTTATACACGGTTTTAAAGACAGAGTTACAAAGTGCTGTACATACATTAAAAAAGAGCTAAACAATAAAAGAATCACATGGAAAAGCAAGAATCACAGGTACGTGAATACATGATGAAAAAAATGGAAATTGCTTGTTACAAAATCTTAAGTCTAAATTCTACTTATTTCCATTCTGTCACTGTTTATTCCACATTTTGACACTCAGATTTTAAGTTTTACTGCAAAAGTACTGGTTGCAAATATTGGTTGCTGTTATCGGTCTCCTTGATAAGTAATAATTGTATCAGCCCTTAATAAAATGCATTGTGCCATCCCTAATACATATAATTTCATTAGCAATGTCTCCTCAGCTCATCTTTCAACTCTGTCAGACAAAAATATCCTGATAACAAAGTCAGACGTTACATTTCCAGCTCTAAGTCTCCACTAAAAGATGTTGGTCATATATATGCAGATTAAGTATTTTAATGTTTTCTTTGGCATTTATGTGACTTTATCCAGATATCAGTCAAAGCCACTGTTAAACTGAACAGGTGATTAGTTTGAGGCACTTTTTTTTTTTGCAGAAAACCATGAAAATAACTCATTCTACAAAATGATTTTCCATCTTCAGTCAACTGTTTATTAATGAAAGAAAGAAAGAGAATGAATAAATGAATCTCAGACGAACAAATGACCATCTCCTCCATCCCGTCTATCCAGATGATCGAGGGCAGCTCCATAAAAAGCTACGACTCCATCCAGAAGATGCTGAATGAGACGAGTCACCTGAAACAGGCCATGAGCACTGCTGACAGACTCAACCTCTTCCCCACGCTGCACCGCCTGAACTCCAGCAAGAGGGCGCCACCGCAGACCGCCAAGATCTCCTCCCTGCCAGAGGAAGCCGAGGATGAAGTCCAAGACACTCGCCTCTAAGCGGCCAGGCACAGACACACACACGCATACATACCCCTAACTCTAATGGGATTGATCCGGTGTTCTGATACTGATCATTTAGTGTCCAAGAGGCCAATAGCAAACACCTTTGAGTCATCATTATTCACCTAAATTACAAGTGAAATGATGCAAGAAGTAATATGTAATGAAACACATAATAACATGCCCACAACGTCCATGGTTCTGTCTGACTAACGGGACACTTTATTGTTATTGTTGACACATTTTAAGTGCCTTTAAAGGTTTCAGTCAGTCAAGGGTTTTTGTGGCTGGACAAACGTCATGAAAGTTCCCTCAGTTCAGATCTTCCGCTGCCCAAAACATTACATTTGCTTTCACAAAGTTTTTCCTGTATAATTGTTTCAAAAACATTTTCACTGGTTTCAATTTAGGGATCACTTTCTAGAAAAAATGTTTTGCTCTGTCTATTGACCAACCAGCTGGTTTTCACTGAAGCCTTCAGTTGTTTGAACTCTGAACACAGAGCAGCAGCCGATGTAGAAGTCAGACTCATTGTATATTATCTTGCAGAACATTTTCTGTTCTGCACAATTACAAAATGTAACCAAGAGCCAACAGACAGTGCAGCTCAGAAAGCACAACGTTAACTTACCATATGCACCTAACAGGAATTAGCCATGGAGGTAATGTTGCACATAAGAAAGTTGTTGACTTCTCTGCTTGGCCTTGAAGCAAGGCATCAGTATTTGATGACCAGAAAAAGAGACAAAAATCAACTATGTTTTTCTGAACCACTTAAATTTAAAGTTGCCTGTAAAGTGAAACTATAAAGCATCATATATGTCAAATGTTGATGGAAATCAACAAGAAAAATATCCTACAGGATAAAGAGAGAACATCTGGTATTGTGGAACAGTTCTGGAGAAGAGTTGAGACTTCTACAGTGGCTTGTTGTGTACTGCACTGCAGTATTTTCAGAACATTTGTTGTAGTATTTCTGATTAGTCAGTCTGAGCCTGCAGTAACTTCCCTGCCATATACACACACAGACACACACACACAGACACACACACAGACACAAACTGTAACAGTGACGCTGCTGGCTGACTCTGCTAACGAACGATGACTCAGACGCCCTTATTTTTCTATCTGAATGCACTTTAGAGACACCCTGAGGTACTCATCAGCTTTCACAGCAAGGAAACACTCGAATGATTAAATGCTGTACAGTTTTTTCATTTGTAGACCTTTGATAACAAATTCTGCTTTTTACTTTAATTCTTCAGCTTTACTTGATGAATTATAGAGGGGAGTCAGTAATTCATCACAAAAATGCATTTTCTATGAGAAATAAAGTCTATTTTTTCAGAGCCAATGCTGTACACATGCAAAGCGAACCATTTAGCATTTCTTCTTTATCACTTTCCAACTTCTGTCTCTACTATCGGAAACTGGAAAATTCTTCTGACATCACTTTATTTTCTTTGGTTTAAGGAAGAGTGTGTTGCTCCTTTCATACTGAATAACAGTTTTGTAAAGCAGCAATGCAGAAAATTAAGGTACTGAGAGAAATGCCTTGATGTCTTAACTGTGATGTTTTTTTTACAGAGTAAATTAAAAACAAAGCTGTTTCTTACTCATAGGAAAAGGACCCAGATGTCCAAAAAATGTATAAATGTATTTGTTCAATCAACTATATTTGCAGTAAAACTAAAGATTTGGACAATTTCAGTGTGGCTGTGTCATTTCTGTGAAAAGAAAATGTATTTGTCAGGTAATGTTTGTGACATCATGTTTGACACACTGATTCTAACATGAATCCAACATCAAATTCATAATGAACACTAATGTGGACAGAGTGTAATAAACACTAATTGTCAGAGTATACCAAGTTAGTGAAAATATACCATATGACAACACAAAATGGTACAATACATGTGTCCCAGACCACAAACAAACTGCATCCTGACCAAAGAGGAAGTCAAATATTTTTATTTCAAAGACGTAGTCTGGGGTCATGAGAGATGTTAAATAACCACAATTGTTGAGGAAAATATGTCTTACGTGACTCACTTTAAAATGTTCTTTGACGAGGTAAAGTTTCAGTTTTATTCACATTACGTTCGGTCACGTTTGCTCACATCCTTCCTCACTCTGACTCATTCTTCAGAAATTTTAACAACAGGTGATAAAATGAAACCGTTAGCGTCAGTAAAATCTGGATTTCTCTGGGTCTGAACATCGCTGGAACCACTTGAGATCAGATGAGATCCCACGTGATACCGCACAAACCTTGTTAGAAGCTGGAACCAACTGTCAGAATTCTCACACAGAGATAAACGAAACAACACTGTACAATCATATTAATGTTTTTAGGACAAGTGATATTTTCCTACAAGCTTTGTCTATCGATTCGAAGATCCGAAGCTGGTATAGGGGGCTCTGTGAGGACCTACATTTTAATCAAAATGAAAAATAAAAAAATCAAGAATATAAAGAAACAGAAAAAGTCAGATGGGGGATTTTGACAGTGCCATTTTAATGTTTGTGCTTGAAAGACAATTCTTTAAACCTCAAACAGCTATCGTACAGATCAAAATCATAGGTTGACTAAAATCTCTCCTGTACATATGTATAGATATATTTATATATATATATATATATATGTATATATATATAAACAATGTCCACTTAAAATAAAACTTTTAAAGTAAAGTAAAAACATATGAAGAAGAACACAGTGATAATGGAAAGCAGAAAAGAAATGTCATTGTAGGGCTCAGCTGGGGTTAAATCGAACATGACTCGGGGAGGGGGGGGAAATGATTTAAAATATTTATTATGGCTTACAGTTGATTGAGGACATCCTGTGTTTATACAGTTCTATTACTTATTGCCACGGCCCGTTCACTTTGAAACAAGTGAAGGGGTTCAGAACCAAACTCGTCTTACAAACACTATATACAAGTTTTTCTTTTTTTTTCTCAGCAGTTTTGCTTCAAGGTTTTCGTCACTGTACAAGCGTCATACCACATACACCAATCTATAGAGCATTTAAACTTACTAATTCTTATTTACAAATATATTTGGTAAAACCCTGATTAATTTCAACAGTATTTAAACCAACCTTGCAACTATTTAAAGATAAAACACTTGAATATCTCAAAATACTTAATAGCAAAAACAACAAAAAAGAGAAAGTAAAATCCTGCTCATTTCTTTCTTTGATCCAAAAACACTTTTTACTAGAAAGGTTAACACCTGCAAGTACCTTCAGTTACTCTTCAGTGGCCTTAGACCAGTCAGAGAAGTACAGTACACAAACATACTGCATCAGTACTGTTTTGAGGCAGTTTCCACCAGTCATTATTATACCAGTCATTCTTATTCCGGTAAATTCTCGCGCTGTATCTTTTCTGCTGAATACTGTCCCATAATAAGCAGGTCAATACACTGGAATAAGGCAACAGTAAAGTAACCTTCTGCATTAGCTTCTGTTGTTTTTGCCCCATGTAAAATCTTACCAAACCAAACGATCAAATACTTCAAATACTGTAATAGAATAAAACTATGGTCCCCAAGTACACAACTGTAGTACAGTGTAACAAGTACGGATAACAAGTACAAATACTAAGAGTCAAAGGTCGTCAGGTACCTAGTCTTTACATAGTGGAGGGAGGTTCACAGCAGAATAATGGGTGGGTGGGTGGGGGTCTACTTGCTGTTGTTGTTGTTTTCGTGCAGGTCTCTGTGGAGGATCCAGATGTCCTCGTGTGATTGGTTGTTGTCAATGTTGTTGTTGCGGTAGTAGTTGTTGTTGCTGCTGGGGGGAACCTGCTTTGTTCTGCTGCTGCTGCTGTTGGGGGTTCTGCTGCGGCTGGGGGGCGTCTGGGTTCGACTCAGGCTGCTGCTGATGCTGTTGTTGTTGCTGCTGCTGGTGGCAGCAGGGGAGGCCCGTGTCTGCTGCCCCCTGCTGCTGGGGACGGGGAGCTGCGACTTGGCGCGAGGGCCTGAACGCCGGTCGCTGCTCTGGACGGCTGCCTGGGCGGAGCTACGGCTGGACTGACGGACAACAGTCTGCATGTAGAGACAGAGTTTGGTGAGCTGTAGCCTTTTTAAACAAACAGTATGTCATTTCTGCAGCTCTCACCGAAAACAAAAGATGTAGATTGTTGTGAAGCAGCATTGGATTATGGGAGGTGTCATCGTCAGTGTTAAACAACCACCGCTAATAAATAACTATTTGGCGTGACTGAGACAAAAATGTTCATGGACGAGGTAATGTTATACATTTTTATTAACTTTACTTCTGTTGACTTCCTTCCTCACTCTCATATTTTACAAGCTGAATCACAGCATCAAAACAATGTACTAAAAGAGGCTGAAAAGCGCAGTAGAGTAAGTAAACCTGCAGTAATGACATATTGTACGACAGTTCAGTCCCAAAACTGCTAATACTGGACAATTATGTGTGAGACAATGCCCAACACACCGCAAACATGTAATTAAAAGTTGCACAAAACAATCACGCACACATTCATTTTCAGTTTGAGTCATCGGTTTGTGGCTCACTGGAGTGATAATGAGAGATTAGTGCAGGGAGCTTGTTTTTTTTCCTACAGAAAACAGAAAAATAACCAAAATGAAAAAATAGCCTCTGTAGACAAAAACAAAGAGTGGAAAGCAATGTCCTGCATCTGTGTAGGTTTTTACTTACTTCCTACAGGTGGTGGATGTCAATATTCAACACATTTTCACATTCTTATCTGCTGTATCCTGTATTACTTTTCCCTGCAATATCTTTCTCCACAAACATCACTTAAAAATATCTTTTATTTCCAATCATAATGTTTTCGCACTCGCTCCCTCTCACCATCTGCGCTCGCTGCTGGATGGCGGTTTCCTGCTCGACCTTTTGGGTCGACGTCACTTCACTAGGAGAGCTGGAGAACAGGATCAAGTCGTCTTTGGCTTGAGAGATCTGTGGAGGATGAACAAAAGTGAGCTAAAAAAACCCTCAACTGAATGTGACAGTGTAGAGCTGGTCTTTATTTAAAGTAAATTACTGGGTGGGATGCTGGAGGTGTCATCAGCATCAGGTCATGCAGGTCAAGGTTTACAACTTGGGGGATTTCTTTTTAGAGGACAGTCCACCGATTAGTTTGAAGCATAATCAATAGATTATGTGAGGAAATATGTAAAGAAAACCTATGGGGTAACTTTGTTTTCTTTTAAAATGGCCACAAAACATCTCTGAACAGATCTGGGTGCAGAACCAAAAGGCTAAAATCAGCCTGATAAATAGTTCCAGACCTCATCTCAAACAGCACAGGAGTCATTACCAAGCCGGTGCAGTGCCCCAGACACACATACGGTCTCTATATTTAGAGGGATGACAGCGATGAATTAAAGAGCCAGAAATGAGTCAAAACATGTGACCTAAAAGCTGAGTGTTTGAAAATGTCACTGTAATTGAGACCTGCGTAGCTTCTGAATGGTGGTTTATATGGATGATATACACACAGATAAAAACACAGCGGTATTCTGAGGTCTATCCATATGTATTCATCCTTTGTTTAAACGGTGAATCTTCACTTTTGGGTGAACTGTTCCTTTAAACTTTTGTTTGATTGTTGTATCTCAAAACAATGACAGAGGGTTCAATTTATTGATTGGACACTGTATTATGAGGAAATATTTTGTCCCATAGAACATTCACTTCATCTCTGAATGTGACTTAAAAAGGTTTATTTTGTCTGTTTACATATGAAGGTAGTTGTCCTTGATGTTTGATAGAATGAATCACTCAGGGCAGACAGTGTTGTGTTGTTGTGAGTGTATTTGTGACAGTACCTTGCTGATGTCTGGCTCTGACTTGCTGGAGCACATTGTCTGCAGCTCTCTGATTAAATCTGTCTCATCATCAGAGAACACAGACAGGCCTACAGGCTCCCTACAAACACAATGACATGACATTCATTTTCACATTTTAGCCTTATTACAGGGACATGTCATGTAAGAAGTCCTACTACTACAGTACCAGCATTGCACAGTGGGACCAATACTACTGCATGACAATAATATTACACAAAAGACAAACCTCTGGTCTTTGCCATTCGATATGAAGCTGACATCAGTGCTCGACAGAGAACCTGCAACACAAGCAAATATGAACAAACATGTCTTTACTAGGCCAGGTCACTCACATCGCCAAAACACATGTCCACTTTGACTTTGCTACTTAAAATATTAAGTTGAATAAAAAATGTATAAACTGTCCACACTGAGGTGTGTGGATTATCAGGGCCTCTGTTGTGATGACAGCAGCATGCAGAACATGTTAAGCCTGTTAAACACTGCCCCCTTGTGGATACTGCTGACAAAAAGCCAGTGTCCCCGTTCTGAAATCCACATTTCCAGACTTCTATGCCTCATTATGGCCATTCTTGCAAACCCAACCGATTTTCCCAGGAGACTCCCATGTTATATTCTCCTCTCCCATCTCAGGGTGTCACAATTCTCCTGTACTTCTCCCAGATTCTGACAATTTTTCACACTTTTTTAGTTATCCCAACTTGTTTCTGGCACTGTACAGTGTGTAGTCTGCTCTGCTGTGCTGGTGAATCTCATCCTCCACAGTGAGTCAGAGACGGACGGAGAAATGGAGAGAAGAAAGAATGTTTGAACAAATTTCAAGATGCATATTCTTTTCTGAAATAAGGTCCCATGAGGGCAGGAATGGGAGGGGCCTCGTTTCTCAAATTAAACTTGCTTATTTGCATAAATGTCCTGAATAGAAATTAAAAAAAAAAACCTAAATGTGTATTTTGGACATTTTCTATTCACTCATTTCACATGTTATGGAGCCAATCAGCTCAAAATGTCAAAATTAACTGGTGGATTACAAATACTGTGTTTTCACCATTAATGTCTCCCCTGAATAACAAGAGCAACAGGTTCAGCGTGACTTTAAGGTGATCTGAAGGGCACAGCTTCACCGGGACACAGTGTGCATCACTGACGGCCATCTTACCCTCTCTGAAGGAACCGCCACAGCTCCAGTTCAAGGCGGGGCTTCCCTTCTTCCGAGGGCTGGTGTTGGATCGTCTCAGTTTGCTACCGTCACGTCCCTTTCTCCCCCCTCCACCGCCACTTCCTTTATAGGAGCCGATGGCTGACAGAGGGAAGGTCCCGCCCCGAAACTCCAGCAGGTATCTGTCAATCTCTGCAGGGAGATCATGTAAATTCTACACATCAGCATTTTCATTTTCCAGCAGGTTGTCCAGACTGAAAAAAAAAAAAAACGGCAGGTGAAACACATGAAGGACCGCCCACGCACCGTGACGAGGCAGAGGGCAGCCCAGGAGAACAGCCTTGTTGACCAGGATGCTGAGGGCGGCTTTCACCACAGCCTGCTGCCCGGCACTCAGCCCACAGTTGCTAGGAGACGGTCGCTGCGACGACGGCGATGAGGAAGAAGAGGTGCTGGAGGAGGAGGAGGTGGAGCGCTTGGCTGTTACCCGGGAAATGATGGCTTCTTCCACACGGGGGACGACCACGGCGTTCCAGAGGCGAGCCAGCCACCTGAAAACACACACACACACACACACACACACACACACACAGACAGTCGACATTAAGGTGAGTGTTAGTTATAATAATCAGGTTTAAAGATGATTTAAGAATACATATAACACTAGTTTCTGTTTAAAATAACAGGGCATAATCCTTCGTAAACATTGACACTTGGCTCCCAGAGTAACACACACCTGACGATTGCCTGTGTGTTGTTCAGGACCACAGGGCAGGACAGGAAGAGCTGTGGACCCAGCAGAGCCTCGTGGGTCCCCAGTCGCGACAGACAGGCGTTGAGCTGCTGCCACACCTGGCTCACCCACAACACCGACCGCTCCATGACGCCATCAGGTGACCAAACTCCGGTCCCCATCTGAAGGAGAGGTGGGGGAAGAGATTTAAGCTTTAACTTCAAGCTTAGGGTAATAGAGGGATGGAACAAAAAGGAGGATTATCATTTATCTTTTCGATATTTGAATGAATGAGTCAACAAAACAGGCTGAGTTACGGATTCAGCAGATTTCTCCATGCATTATTCATTTTATTGCTCTCTTTCACAGCCACTGCTCGGATACAACACTATACTGACTCAAAGAAAGTGTTGTGGGAAATAACAATCTTCATAACAATTCTTGACTCCAATTAACAACTTGCCATCTATTATTTGAGTACCATTTGTCATTCACCATTTAGTTTTTAACTTTTTCGCATGTATTTTTCTCACAGTGTGGGAAAGATCTGCACATCTTTAAAACAACTATAATTGCTCACTTTAGTCTTTAAAGTCTAGTCTAGCATGTACACAGCAGCATTGTGAATATCATACATGTCAAGTAAGGCTTTCTGAATGATGGCATAACATGTTAATACGATCATTTAATGTCCCTCTTATGCAGCAGTTCATCTCGCCCTCTGCTTGGATGATAAGGAGCTTCTTGACCTCACTCTTCCCCCAGTTTTTCACACATCCTTCTTCTTTGACTTAGCTGCTAACTGCTGCTAGGTGCTATTTAAATCTCCCGACTGTGGGTCGCACACATAACACCTTGCAAAAGCGCTGTGTATGCTCACTCTCACTCAGACGTCAGTTTGGCGCCATTACTACCTCTGCTGCCGGCTCAGAGAGGGAAGAAGTATGACCCCAGTTATCTGTCTTCATATCTTTTAGACACAACAACAGCAAAACATTCCCGCTACTAACAGCCTGCGTAAAAGGGGCTGTAAATATAACCCACTGAGGCAAATGTAGATGTGATTTTTGTGTAATGAAATCAAGGCAGCAGCGATCATCCGCTCACTGACCTTATGAAGCAGCTTCCTGCGGAGGTGCCTTCCCAGCAGGCCGTGCAGTGGCTCCTGGTCCCAGCGAAGCGTTACCCAGCGGAAATGCTGCTGAAGACGGAGCTCTGATCCCTGCAGGCCAGGCTTTGACAGCGTCGCAATCAGGAAGCTGCCTTCACGGAAGTGGTGGGGACCTGAGGGATGAATGTACAGGAATAAAAGGACAGGAAGTCAATTAATTTTCCTTTATTCTCTGGTGGTATCTGGTTTCATAAGATAAACTCCTGACTTTGGGTTAATCTGTCAGATAAATGCATTCAACATATCGTACAAAAGCACAGTTTATAGAGGTGAAATTCCTGTAGATTCATTGCACTCCTTGGGCAGATTATTCTAATTTTATTACATTTGCATGCTATTTTACCTGGGTATACTGTGTGTCTGATTATGCTTCAAGTCAGAGGCTGGCAGCAGTGAGACTCACCGGTGTTGAGAACCAGCGGTGAAGCAGAGCCCCTGTTGTCCAGACTGTGGCAGAGGTCTCCCAGCAGGCCTGTCAGGGACGAAGCCTTTTCCAGTCCCTCCAGCAGCACCACCACACAGTGACTAGTGTGACCTCTAGACCCCACCGCCGGCACCAGGAAACCTGAAACAGGAAGAGTCATGAGCCAACACTTAGACTTCTTGCAATAACTCAAGAACTGAAACTCATAAGTAAAAGTGTTTCAGACAGTTATATGAAAAAAAAAACAATATATTTTTTTAAATTGTTGAAATCGAATCAATGTTGAAAGAGGAAGATGTGGCCTCAATAACAATACAGTGAAAATGCAGCTTTCTTATCTCTATTCCTAGAAATCCCCATAGCAACAAGACAGCAGTTTAATGACTTTGCAGTAATGGGCCGACTCCACCGTTGCAAACCGTTTCTTCAAAATTAAAACATGAATGGACCCAAGACCTAACACTAACATTAAGTAAACTTCAACTTATTAGCCACCGGACAAATGAATAATAAATTAAGCTGCGGGTCAGCCATGGCCTCCTACTATTTGACTAAAGAGCCTCATTAGTAAGTGTCACTTAGATGGCATTTAAATTTTAAACATACTAATTAACCATTTCTGTCTGCTTTCACTTCTCCCTTACAGACTTAACTTACTCATGTTTACTCCTGTGTTGGTGGCAGTGCAACTCTGGGGAAAAACAAATGATCCAGTTATCTTTGCGACAGATAACGCCACCTGAAAATGCTCGAAGGTGGGGAAGTTTTATATTTCTACTTTACTATAAAACTAACTATAAAATATTCCATTTATTATCACAGAAGATTAAGAAAACCAGCAAATATTCACAACTGCAACCAGAATCAATGCTGGATTCTGTGAATTTGAGTGTTTTTCATTTAATATCTAATCCACAATTTAAATCTTTTTAATCTAATCCATAATTTAAATTGTTTTTCTGCTGACCACCTAATCGATTCCTCTATTAAATGCCTCAGCTCTAAATGAATGTAGAAAAAATATAAACATAAAAACAACCTGTATATGTTGTGAAATTTCTCTGCCAGTGTGCGCATTTATGCATCTGTGCGTGTCCCTACCACAGGTGATGAACGTCTCCAGCAGTTGCTCTTTGGTCAGGCTCTCCTCCACCTCCACTCGCACCACGTCACAGCCGAGCCCACCTGCCTCCTGCTTTGACTGGTGGAGCCAGAGAACCGGAGAGGGAGGGAGGGGAGATGAGAAGAGACGAGAGAAGAGGTGAGAAGGGAGCACGTCGTCATGGAAACAAAGGAAATCTACTACTACTATGAGCTGAGAGAGAAATGGAGCAGGAGGAGAATCTGAATGAGCAGAGAGGGCTTTTCCAGACGAGTCGCTGCAATCAGAGAGAGCACGATCGAGATCCGGCTGCAGGAGACATCTTGCTGTTATGTCGAAGAGGGTTCAATTGCAGACATTAAGAAAATCTAACCTTAAAATGCAATGGAAGAAAAAGGGTTTGCCTCCAAATGCTTTCATTCTTTCACACTACCACACTGACTTTATTTGCTCGTATCAGATTTCTGCTCCACTGCAGTAAAACACCATTTGATGCCTTTACCATGGAAACACTCCAGACTGAACACTGCAGTGGTTCTGACTGATTTCTTGAAAACACTACCAAATGACAATGTCATCACAATTGGTTTGATAGCTGCGGCTGTGTGTGTGAGTAATCCACAAACCTCTGACCTGTGGACGTCACCAAGCAGGACGAACGTGTACGACCTGTGGTACGTTTCATCATGTTATAGTGACATGTTAGTGGTTACTGGTTTACATCCACTCACAGTTTTATGGCATCACACTGTGCAACAGAGTCAAACCCAACCTAATTTTTAATCTCAGACACCTTTGAGATAAAACAAGCTCACAATTTCAGCTCTCCTGCAGCGGCCCGTTAAGGCCATGGAAGAATTTGAACGACTGACAGTTCTCTCCAAAACTACATCAACATGAAATCTTAATGTGTATCCATACCTGTAGTGTGGTTGATTACTGTTACGCTGACTACTTTAGTTAAAAGGACTGCCAGGTAACTTGTTGCTTGAACAGCAAATTTCCTCCTGCCTCATCAGGGCCAGCGAGAAAAAGTCAAATTCTATTGACTGACAGAAGTTTATGCAGCACTTTGAATAGGAAAGGCGTTGTGGAACCTGACAATTTGGGGCTTCACCAGTTGTTAATGGGGAAAATACCTGCTCTGATGTGCGTACATGTTGCATATACATGACATGCAGAGATGTGGTTGGATCCCTTGCTTATACACAACAAATGAACTGCGCCACAGTCTGTTAGTCATATCCCTTTATTGGTGGGCAGGGAACGCTGGAAAAAGGGAGGCCTCAACCCCTCCTATGGCCGACTCTGGTGCTGTTTATTTGCCCTGGTGCTATCTGTTGGGGTGAGGGAACGTCCCCGAAACGACTGCTCCAAACGACCTTACTTCACCTGACTGGATGAACACATTGCTCACTGTTATGTCAGAGCTGCTGAACAGGGAGCACGGGTAAAATGTTTTCTGAACTATCTCCAAAAGTTTTGTAATCATCACTGTTTTATGTTTATAACTGAAATTACTACTTGAACAGTTTTATCTCTTAGTGCATTACTGAAAAATTGGACCAACATGAATTTTTCTCTCATTTGCATTCTGAGATGAATTATTGCCTGTAATTGTTGTATATCATGATCCTTCATAAGAGGTTGTAGCTTTCAGGCTCGGTGTTGGTGAGCTACTGGACGTACCTTGATGCAGCGAGCAACCAGGCTGGCGATGTACTCCTGACAGCTGCCCTGAAGTCCGTGAAAGATGAGGTTTCCATACTGTTCCACCTGGACAGGGAGAGAGAAGCAGCATGATTTCTGTTAATGAACAGCTTTGGCTTCACATTAACCCTCTTTAGCAGTGTCAGACGTCATTACTACCTTATTCCATATGTTATACTCGGTACTGGCTGCATGTACTGCTGCTGCCCTCTGATTAATGGCATAAACTAAATACCTAAAAAAAAATGTAATGTGCGATCATGAATGAACATGAATCTAAATGAGATTTTTTTTGTGAATGATGAAAGAGGCACTTTTATGATTTACCGTATTTTTCAGGTCAAACTCATTTTAAATGGGAGCGCTATGGGCACTTTAGTGATCGGCGGCTAGCGGAACAAGCTACTACTAAGCTGAGTTGTTCAAAAACTCTCTTATTAGTAAACTCTGTGTACACGAACAATGTTCTCAGTGCTCGTGTTCATGTGTAGAGACCCTGGTGATACTACGAGCAAAGTTCCATGTTGTGTCGAGCCTTCTTAGTGTTTTAAAAATAGAGATTTTGATGCTATGCCCAAAGCACTCCCATTGAAAAGAAAATGCACTTTATATACTTCACCTTAAATGAAAGTGAACACAACACTGAGCATGAAGCATGAGGTTCATCTGTCATCAATTGTGACATTTCATGGATTAAATTATTGATTCAAAAATGGGAAAATAACACACCGATTCATCTATAATACAGCAGTTGCAGCCCAACCTCTGTTAACTCAATTGCGCACTACAGCGACAATCTAATCTGTGAAACATTCCTCACTGTCAGACTCAAGTCTCTGTGGATTAGAGCATCAACTTGCTGTCAAAAATGGAAATCAGTCATGAAGACTTCAGACATTAACAGATGCTGCTTCATTAAATCTCTGCTGGGTTTCTTTGTGTGTTCCCTCATTGATGTTTTCTTTATCTACATGCGCTGTCATGTGTTTTATCGCTCTTTTAAAAATGTTAATTCGTGAAGACAGACTCTTGCCTTTACTCCCTTCAGCGCTTACATCTTCAGCCAGCAGGGGGCAGTGTAGCTGTTAGAAAACACTTGAAATCCTCAGTTTCCTTTCATCCGTCCATCACATCATCTCTTTCTCTCCTCTGCCTTTCTTCACCACTCTCCTGCTGCAGTCTTCAAGCTCCCTCCACTATTTTCCCGACGTTTTACTCATCTAATCCCTCAATCCCTCGCAGTCCTTTGTGTGTTGTTCTGCGCGACTGTGTTTGCATGAGTGTGTGTGCGCTCCTACCAGGCGGACGCAGTTGTGCAGCAGCGGCAGGGGGAAGAGGTATTCCAGAGCCAGCTCATCGAGGCACGTCTCAGACAGACCTGTCACAAACACACACACACACGCACAAAATTCACACAATAAATCCCCAAATCGGCTCAGGTTTACATGCTCAGTGTCAGCAGGCGACAACTGTGAGCCTCAACTCTTCGGTTACATCACGCAGCTGCAAAATCTCAAGGTGCCCTTTCTAAGTTAGACTGTCCTGAAACTTAAACACCACATGTTGGATGACAGTCAACATCTGTGCTTCTAGCTGAAGGCCTCAGATAAAGAAAATCTGAGCGCTATTGTCAATTAATTAATACAGAGTGAGCGCTCAGTGCGGCTGTTTACTCACTCAATAGCTCTTAATGCTTCCTATCAGTGAGTAGGACAAATTAATTTCCGGAGAAATACACACTGAATCAAAAACATTTACTCATCCTCACTCACTGATTCTGAGGGTACAGAATTATTTAGACCCTCACGGAAACATTCCCAAACAGTAATTCTGAAAGACTTCACAGTTATATTGGACAAAGTGGCGACTATCAGCTTGAGACATCAATAATTTCGCTTGTGCCTCAAAATCTTCCATGATGATCCGATGTGTTCACTTTCTTTAGATGTCTAATACTGTTTGTTGCAAGAATTTGGTTGAATCAAGAAGATTTTTTTACTGAAACAAAATATTCCTGGGAGATGCAAACTACTCTTGTCACAATAATAACTGAAATTGATATTCAATAGCATTTTTATTTATTAAAAGATTAATATATCAAGGCTTACGTACTTCATTTTAAGCACAACAATGTGCAAGTTGATTTAGGAGTGGAAAAATAGTATTGAAACTGTTACCCCCCCCCAAAAAAAAAAAAATCACCATTTGCTCATTTCAAATTGCTGATAAACAAGCTTTTTGTTGAAATGCATCATTATGAAGCAAATGTTGATTTCACCATGTAATTGCTGTAGAGTAATGACACATCTGCTTTTAGATTGGTTCCCTTTAACCTCAGCAGGGAATACCAGAAGAGAAACTGAGTGAGTGGGTAACGGAATCAGGCCTCCATCACCCGTTAAAGTCCAAAGTGGCACCATGAGACAAACAGGCTAGGCTAGCTGGTAAGCTTGTAAACTTCAGCAAATATCTCAGCAAAAATGAGTGACCAATACCTTCTACATAATGTAGAAAGTAGTATTTCTTCACTTTTTCACATACTGTCGATAATTTCACTTTAACCTCTTTTTGTTTAATTCACCTTTGATGAAGTGATTTTGTTTTCTACTAGGCACAAAACTTCCCAGTTGAATGAAAGCAATCTAGTCAAGCTGGCAGCCCGGCATAATTTGTCTCCTTTCTGGGCTCCTTTATAGAACAAACTAATGAATAAACGCTGGGTTTTGTGTTGTGCAGTGGCAGAGATATTAGCACCCGTGGGGGGGAGAGCTGTTCTTTTGAGTAAATTAAGATTTTCAAAAGAGAAAGCACACACCAAAAACCTCTCACATGCATTGAAACATCCATTGTTCTCTATGTTCAGACCACACGCCTACAGCTCCTTGAAATGTGTCATCATGAGCTTGACGCACATCAGCTTGTCACAACGCCACTGTTCCATTTCCTACCATCAATGTTCGTACACTCTCCAGACAAGCAGCAATTTGATCACATTCGTCGCTCCAGTTTCAACAACCTTACAGCTTTATACTAATACTTTAAATAAAGTCCACCTTAATACATTTAATGGCAATGTTTTATCTGACGGGACTGTAATTTCCTGGAAAGTTTTCTCGTAGGAAGCGCATTATTATTTCACTAATTATGGCTCTGAGACACTTTGAGATTAGTCAAATCAGTGTTGAGTCTATAAGCAGTGGATTTTCTCAGGAGAAATCTCAACCCAAGTAGATTTTTAAAAAACTTGATTTACATTACATGTCAAATTGTATGCTTACTGTTAGACCTATTAAGCATTGTCCATGCTGCTGCACACAAACTAAAAGATTCTCTGAATTAATTAATTGGAGGTGAATGAAAATGTTCTTCGTTTAACCTATAATAGCACTGCATTACATTTTTTTCCCCAGGCGCCTTCATGTGAATTTAAAGTTTGCTGCTTTCTGGGAAATCTGATGCAACCATTCTATCTTCTATCTATCTTGTGTCTTATATGAAAGCATAGGCATTTGTCATGTTTTCCACTTAATGATTGTCCAGTCATTTCTCATCAATCCTTAGTTTTCAGAATAGACTTTTTTCCACCTGAAGCCTGTTAACAGTTGAAAAAGCGGAAGGTGAAAGCTGAAATGCTGGCTGTTTCCTGGCTCAACGCCATAACAGCGCAGATCGGTGGATCGACGGGGAGGTTTCTGTGGACCTGAGGACGTCCAGGAAGATGGGGATGAAGGCAGACACGGAGAAAAGATGCAGAGAGAGGCAGAAAAGGAAAAGAACTGATGAACGAGTGAGGCGAGGAGGTGGAGAGAGATGGAGAGCTTGGCTGCTGCCCACCCTGATTTTAAACAGTGCCAGACTATTGTTCAGTCTTTTTATTTCTCCTGACTCACTGAGACGAGAAATGCACTAGATAAAGTAATTCAAGGAATGGAGGCAGCAAAAGCGAAGCTGCAGCAGACAGTAAGAAAGATTATTCCAATATCTGTAGAGCGAGACAGTCTGCTGCTCAGGGCTGCCGCTGTGACTCATCTATAATCATTAACAGAGGTGTCTGAGGAACCATTCTGCTGCTGTCTCCGGCCCTGCACTGCTCCCAGTTATGTCTTTCAACATGGTGTGAAACAAAGATGAATTTAATTTTGTGAGAGCTTGGATATTTCATTATCAAAAAAAGGCCAACACCTTTATCCCTGAATGCCATCATATCATGTATTAACTGAAGAGTCTTAAGGATAAAACTGTGTCGTGGATCTCTAGTGTGTCGTTATCAGGTAAGGAGGCAGAGAGTGGCTGCAGTAACATGGTTTGGTTTCCTCACTGAAGAAGTTTCATCTGGTTGGACAAACAGACCGTTTGTAGGGATGATTAACAACAGCCACCAGCGCAACAATTAGTTGATTAATTGATTGAAAGAAAAATCTCAAACCACTTTGATAATCAAAGAATTGTTTGAAGTACATTAGCTGTTTCCAGTTTATTAAATGTGACGATAGTTGCTTTTTTTAGTCTTTGGATATGATATTTGCCAGTCTTTCGTTTGGACTAAATAATCAATCTGAGGAAATTGCATTGGATTCTGGGAAGTTGTGATGCCTGAAGAACTACCAAATCCACATAAGTATCATGTCATACTGGAAGAGCAGCAGATAGAAGTTTTGGGAATTATTTTGAATGTATCACATGCCTGTGAATCAGCTTTGCAAAGAAATACCATGCATCTACATCTATGCAGAACTTTTTAAAATTTTTAAATACCCAACACATGAGTTGCAATAATCATAGCATATTTTTACCTCTGCTTAGGAGACTGTGTTTTCCCCTTTGTCCATTTTATTGGTTGATTGATTTCCCAGCAGGATTACGTAAAAGCTTCTCAGCGGATTTCCAAGAAACTTGGATGGAGGATGGGTTTTGGCCCAGAACAGACCCCATTAACTTTTGGATGAAGATCCAAGAGATCCAGAGACATTCATTTCATCAGTTACACTTCAGAGTTAGTTTAGATTAGGGCTGGTTGTTATTATTTAGTCAAAATGCTCAATAGTAGTTAAAAAAATGTCCTGGCTTTAATGTTCCTCCATGCTGTGTGTCTCAGTAGGCAGGTCCTGGTACATCTCTGCCCACACTACAAATGCATCCAAATTCATTTGTGAGGCGCTTTCATCCACCAAATGGCATTTGTTTTCAGTGATTGTAGCTCTGATTCTGGTTTTGGCCCAGTGCTGCAGAATGAACACACACACACACACACACACACACACACACACACACACACACACACACACACACACACACACACACACACACACACACACACACACACACAGACTCTGGTTGCCAGGTTTGTACCTTTGAGGCGGATGGTGATGCACTGGCTGAGAGGCTTCCTGACCAGGTCCCAGGGGGATAAGGGCAGTTCCTGACCTGGCAACCACTCAGTATCTCCTGGAAGACAAAAGCAGAGACACATTAGGATAGAATGAGTGTACACACAGTTATTGTACAGAGTGTAAATTAGTTCACACACAAACAAACAAACAAACAAACCAAACACACAAATGATAACAAATACTATGAAATGCCAAACGATGCTGTCGGCATACACAAACACACATACAGTGTACAGTATGCATAAATTATACACGCTGCAATGTATAATTCATCTGCATGTTATCTTAATATGTCCTTTCTATTTCTGCCATGTCTGCATTTACATATAAAAGCAAGTGATGTACCGTCTGGATAGAAATGCTAAAAGAAATAAAACATTAATACACAAAATATTCTCCCTCTCTAATTCATGAAGTAGGAGAAACCGTACGACAGCTTCTCTCACAGGATCTAATTAGGGCAAATACTCTTTGCATTATCATGTGTAAGAAGATGCATCATAACTGTTTTTTAGTGATTAAAATGTGTAATACATTTCCTGTAGAGTGGAGAAGGTCCTTGACCTACAATCCCGAAAATGGAGAAACCAATCTAAAACTAGAGGGTACAGTTTGAGAGAACAATAAGATCCTGTACGGCGTTTTACATAGTCTTCCCCTACGAGGCTTCATGTTTTATTCATATCATCATAAGAAGCTCCAGTGAAAGTTCTGACAGGAAGACGACTCCATCGCACGCTCAGTCTTTAGTTTATTTCTCAACCATCCTTTCACTCCCTCCTCTCACTCCCGCTCACTTCCAATTGCTGTTATTATCTGCAGCCGTCCATCGATATCAGCTGCTAACATCAGCCGAAACTTTTATCCAATACCACATTTGTCTTTTTAAACACGACTGTCTTTTGGCCTTTAGTTCATTCATGCTGTTTTGTTTTTTTTTTGTGTGCGCCCTCCATCTCCCCATCGGCAATCTGTGTTTGCAGATTCACCAGCTTCATCGTTTAATCTGCCTGTCTGTCTCAGGAAAGTCATCCACCACCACCACCACCGGACTCCATGAGGGGGATTCTTCTTCTTGCAGAGTCTAAGAGCCAAAGACTTTCTGACAAGACTCATTATCACATATCACCTGCTGTAATAACAGTTCTCTTTACTTCATTCTCAAGTCTCTCCATTTAGTTTGAATGCATGTAGTCCTCCACCTGGATTTCCTTATGTTCTTAAGTTTTTGCTACACTGGACTTGAGGAAGGTCTTGGTGACTGAAACGTCGACCTTCTTAATCTATGCAGAGGTAAAAAATGTGTGCCAGAATGACTATTTTATTGTTGGAACAAACTCAAATACTTCACAATTACATAAAACACACTCCAAGTTCAGATTTTCTAATTATGCTACATACTGTACACTGATATGACCTAATTCTGCAGGTTCAAACATAAACACTGACAATCTCCACCTTGGAAAGAGTTTCCCTGAGGGGCATTTTCCAGTGACTGAAAACTTCATTTACATGTGCATAAAAGGCCAAAACGCAAGAACAAAGCTACCTTTTGGGAAATATCCGTGTTTGTGAGCACAGGGTTTTTAAAGTCAACATCATGTGCTAATAGGAAGATGTCCATGCAGATAATTTGGGCCACTTTATTCCCTCCACAGAAAAAAAAAACTGAGTCGGCTCACATCTTTGTACTTCTGATGATGTTGCTGCTCGCAGGTCACAGTAGATCAAGAAACATGCTGAACAACACTGTTTCTATCATTTGTCTTCACTATGAACAAACAAAATCAACCCTCACTTCCTGTGCTGGACCGCAACTGTAATTATTATACAGAACATGTGCAGGAAACATTGAAGGGAGTTAACATTAATTGCTTTGAAGGATGTTACGACTACGACTGTCCCAACTCAAGTCTCAAAAAATTATTCTATAAAAGAGAAAGTCACCACATACTGCACTACTTTAAGCTCTTTCAACAATGTTCCGAGCACAGGAATGAAAAAAAAAGGTCATCTGGCAACTGAACAGAGGGGCTGACGATTCAGTAAGAGGTTTAGTGACAGATGACTCACACCAGCAGTTTTAAGGCGGACAGACCTGCACTCTGCAGCAGAGCGGAAACAGTTCCAAAGTTGGGGTTCAATTCCCCTGAGGTGAAATATAATATAGCTTTTGTCGAAGTCCCCATTTTGTCCTGCACAAGTTACCAAACCATTGCTGCACTTTTGTGTCACCCTAAGGAAAACCTGCTGAGTAAAGAAGCTGAGGCATTTCTTCACTAATTGAACATCCGGCTTTATATTACACAGAACTACTTTTCCTCCACTCTCACAAAAACTGTGGAGCAAAGGTGTGTGAAGAGTAGAACTGGTGGTGGTTTTGTTAGGATTAGACTGAGCCCTACAGAAACCAGAGCTGAACATAACAATTACTCTCAATTATGATTACACTGTTATTACTACACTTCTTAACAAAATATATGACACTGGTGTAGAGAATTTAATGCAGAATCACTACATATTATATTCTTTTAATGATTAATTGATTATCAGGTAAGTTGTAGATGACACAGAGAACTTTCTACATTTGCACTTAAAGCTTGCTTTTCTGATAATTGATTAATTAATCAATCAACCTTAAGAGCCTTTACCTTTTGCCAGGCCACCATCGTCACTAAGAATTTGTACTTGACGACTTGCCTGGTTAAATCAAGCTCAATATATTGTTTCAGCTCAAATAGGTTTTATGCAATTTATTTGTGTAGGATTTGTAGCATGCCGTGGTAAAAATCGAGCTATACATCAAAATGGTTGCTTACTTTTAAGCTGATCTAATAATTGATTTATCAGGAATAGAAGAAACATTTAAGAAGTTGCAGTGCTGTCTACAGGCAACCATCAAACTAGATGAATTGAATAAGAAATTTCCAGGAAAAGTCATGAGCCACACACACACACACAAAACACACACAGTCTGCATATATTTTATACATTCCCCAGACATGCTGAAGCAAATGAGACACGCATGCAGCCGCACAGACACAAAGCCAGACACCAAAGAGTGTCTGGATGTCTGCAGTTTGATCCTCGTTGACACAGAGGACCAACATTTTCTCCTAAATTGGCATCTTCCCCCACCTCCCAGCACCCCCCCATCCGCCCATCTCATCCATTATGCATCCCTCAAGTGCGACCGTTTTCTTTCATCATCATCCCCCAAAACACATATGCACAGACACACACACACCAGTCTCCTTCCTTGCTGCGTGGAAAAGACAGTAACAGTGTGAGAGACTGTAAACCTGTGACACGGCAATGTAACAACAGACAAACAGGAAAGACTGAAGCAGACAGAGAGGGAGGTGACGCTGCTGTTCGAGGCGGAGGACATCGATTTCCTTTTTCATCAGTCTGAACTCACAGCCCTGCACTGCAAAACACACACACACACACGTAACTCTAACCCGTATCTAACCTCTAGTTGAGGAGAATCAACCACGCACTAATGACATCTGATCCCCAGAAAAATAAATAAATAAATAAATGACAGACCAAGGAGCAACATATGCACCTACAGATTAAATATTCATCAATACAAAGAAAAACAGTATCATGTGTGTGACGCTCTGACCATCAGCCAAACAAACACCGTCTCATCTGACACCACACATCTCGTTTCAGCTGAACATACGGGCAGCGGCATCACATTAAACTGTGGAGGCTTTACAGGTCAAACCTGTTGGTAATGTTCAGTAATTGTAAACAATTTCATACATCATTCAGTGATTGTGAGAAAAAGGTTGAGCCATTTCTCACTAATTGAACATCCGGCTTTATGAAGCTGCACACTCAATTTTTTGCACAGAACTATTTTTCCTCTACCGCGTCCCAGCTAACTGTGGTCCAAAAGGGCATTTTCATTACACTGTTATTCTGAATCATAATCAACTGATCCTTTAGTCAGGAAAATGGCATTAAATTGTGAAATATTTCTATATTATTCTATGCTGACTGTTGGTTGTTTTATCCAACCAACAGTCCATAAGACAAGGTTTCATCCAGGAAGATTAGGAAACCAGAAGGAATTCACATTTGAGGATCTTGAAACAATGAAATAGGGCTGTGGACAAATTGTCATTATCGGTTATGATAAGCTTGTTAATACAGAGAGTAAAAGACGGGGACACTGTTTAATAATAATTTCCAGCATTACTTCTTACAACGTATGGCAACCCTGGTTATGGTTTTCTGGACAGGTACAATAATCCATAGGTAACTATATAAACACGGTCAAATGAGTTAATCAGTGATCCTAGATTTGAAACAACTGGCTGTTGACAAACAGAAAGGACCTCCAAGATGGCCTCTAATTTCAGGCAGGCTTTTATATGATACGGCCCATCAATTCAAGAAGAGTGTTAAGCCTACACTCATGCTGGCAACATGAGTTGAAGAGAGCGAGAGACAACAAGAGGGAACTACTGCTAACCAGGTACACCTCATCTTTCTTTATCACAATTAGGTGCAGGTAGCCACTGTGATTGAACAAGTTTGTGAAAAGGCTCAGAACAAACAGAGTAGCAGCTTAAACATCAACAGACAGATGTATCTGATCTCTAAAGTCTCTGTTTCCATCTGTTCGTTGTGTCTACTGTGTTCAGCCAGAAAGGAGAAAATGAAAAAAGGAAAAAGTAGAGAGAAAGAAAGTGTCAAGGAAAGGAGTTAAATAAAGGGGGCAGGGATATAAAAAACACAGCTGTCCTCTCACCTATTAAGATGGAAGCGATACTGGCTGGACTGAGTCCGAGCAGTGGGCGCTGCGCCTCCTCTCTGGTCGGCTGAGAATCTCCGCAGACAGTCTGGAGGTAGGAGGTGAAGATGAGGCTGAGGGTGGAGCGCAGCCGAGACCAACACATCGTCCGGTCGACCGAAACTCTGCCCAGCACCAACTGGCTGCTGGTAACACCCTTGGCCTCATCCTCCAGGGCCTCCACAGGACACATGGACCCCGCTCCACCTCCACTGGAACACTGGAGACGCACCAGGACCCGGTACAAGTCTGAGGGAGGCAAGAAAAGGTCTTCAGTAACAGTGATTTAGTGTTTAAAAGGTCTAGTGTGTAGGATTTAGTGGGAGTTTTCATCAGGGTATAATCACCTGAATCTAAGAATCATTGTGTTTTTGTTACCTTAGAACGAGCCTTAGAATATCTATATATAAGCGTTTCTACAGTAGCCAAGACAGGACAAAAAAACAAAACACTGTTTCTAGAGGGAGACTTTCATGATATTAGTGACGGTTATCATTTTACATAGTTTCCCTGTTAATCCTGATCAGTATTTCACAAAAGATCAGGCCATTGGAAACAGTTTTTGTCATCCTACAAACCACTGTGAAATAAATAAAAATATGCAACGCTGAGATCACAACATGTGGACATCCACCTCCGACAGTCTGATCGTCTGAGTGCTCATGTTTTTAATTGTTGGGCTACGTTTGACATGTCAACAACACTGTATCCCTGTCAGCACTGGTGAATTAAAAAAAGAAAAGACACTGACGGCCAAGATGATAAAATCAGTGGTCAAAAAGCAGAGTGCTTCTTTAAAAGGGATCAAACTCATGTGCAAACATACGCACTCACACAGGAGGCCACTCACGGAGGTTTTCAAGTAGATCTTTGCAGTCATCAGTTGCCACGTCATGAATAGTGCGATTACACTTGTCCCTCCTCTCGATGTCCTGTTCACTGTGGCTGCACAGCACCTCCAGACACTCCTACACACACACACACACACACACACACACACACACACACACACAGATCATGATTGAAAAAGCTGTTCTCAGAAGGACAGGTGTACAGTACGCACATAACAAAAGGGTGTATAACAACATGCGCGATCATTTCTGCGACAGAGGATTGTGTCTGTTATAAAAGCACAGATCAGTGACTGGTCTTCATTCATATTCAAGACAGACTCTCTGTCTAGTCTAGTCTGGCATCTCCTGCATTCGTTTAAGATGAATGGGATGTTTCAGCCAGCAAGGTCAGCTGTGCCGCTGTGGAGACTGAAGGCCGGCCTGGACATTAGTGGAAGACGGAGTGGACTGATTATAATAAGTGTAGGGGGGGGAGTCGGTGTAGTGTACATAAATACACATAACAGAGGTAACATGTTTACAGTATAATACAGTGCAATATAGAACTGTGAGATTAAAACCACTGAACTGTTTTTAGGCCACTAAAGGGCAGAGGAAACACATCTCCTGATGGATAAGTGCTGAAACAATAGTCTGCACACTGTATCGCCGGAGTTACAGCACTACAAACATCCCGTTTTATATTAAAAGGACAGTTCACCCTATAATCAAAGATACCTACTTCCCTCTATAGTGTTATTTATCCATCTAGCTTTTTTTGCCATATTAAAATACATTTCAAATAACTCTTTCGAGAAAACATGGCCTGGTTACCCAAAATCAGATCTTTCTAGGAGCAGTAACATGTAGGAACTACTTTCTCTCTACCGAACTACACCATATGACTGCCTAGAGGCTCGTGCTCTTGACAGTGCAGGATACAAAGATTAATCCTCCTCGCCTGAGATAAAAAGCTACCTGGCCTCCTGTCCAGGAGCAGATGGGCCTACATGCAACTGCTCACAACAAGGTCTGTGGCATCTGAAGTCGTCTAGTCTGACATACTGATATAGACTGGAGGTATAAAGCCTGTCACTGGGTGGCTATTCCCAGACTTCCTTATGCTTTTTATGTGTAATGTTTTCAAACCCACATCGCTATATGGAACAACAACAACCGCTCAGCTGCAAACCTAAAACCGGTAAGTTGCTTTAACACAAGCCTGATCTCTAATGGTATGAATATAAATAAGGTAGAAGCTTTAATGCCAGAGCTCACCTCCCCACAAACCACCTGATACTATTTGCAGGGGCACCATCACTGCATCCTTGGTCAAACTACATGTAAACAAGCCAGGGAGTTTTTCCTATACTAGAAAGAGGATTGGTGCAGCTGAACTTTTCTCTAGCATTAACAGAGACGGGACTGGCTATGCAAGACTAATGGTAGGCAGACATCTCTACAGTGGATGTCTCAAAATCTCTGCACCTCACACCAAAAACAGTCCAGACAGATAAAAAGCACTACAGGTAAGAGGAAAAGTATGTATTTTTGATTCTGCGTTGAATTATCCCTTTAAACACGTCCATGAAATGTCAGTCAAATCCCCGTGATCACATTGTTTGCCATCTCATCCTCACCTTGAGGCCCAGGGCAGCAGCCATGTGTGCAGCAGTCCAGCCATCATTGTTGGCCTGGTTCAGCAGGGCAGCAGGCAGAGTCAGGGCGTCAGGGGTCACCGTGGTGTCACCCTGAGCCGGGTGGCAGAGGAGGTGGCGAAGCGTGTCCACGTGTCCTGAGCGCACGGCCGCGTGGAGAGCCGTGCAGCCGTCCTGCAGGGAGGAAAAGGTGAGTTTACGTCCACGTGTGCAGAGCTACCGCAATGTCTGACCCAACTTCATTCAATGATACTAAAACGACTGATTATCAAGATCAATTTTGCCGATTAGTTTTTTCTCTGTCCATCAACCTATCAATTAATAAACTTGATTCAGCTACGATTCATACACACAAAAACAAGCAGTGACTGTACTCTCTTAACCCAGTTTAGAGCTCCTCCTCCATTTTAAATCATTACGTTTGACCCAACACACTGGCCAACATTTCCTGGTGTCTAAAAATACCTCCGTGCTGAAGAGGTCAGATATTCTATAGAGACTTCGGCAGTGCTCTGGTTCAGCAGGAAAGCTAAATGTAGAACAAAGCAGGTAACTAAATATAGGGTCTCGTCACATGCTGCCACGGCAACTGACGGGCCCCCTATGGTTACCATGGAGATCCAGGAGCCCAAACATCAATTAGCTTGCACCAATCAGACAACCAAACCCTCGAGAATACTTCAACCTTTTATGTGAAGCGGGATAAGTGTGAAACAATGTACTGTGGAGCGATGAAAGTGAGAAACATGGTGACGATTCTGTCTAATACTTGCTCACATTAAAGTCTATCAAAAAAGATTTTAACTCTAGATTTAAACTGGACTAGAGGGAAAACAGTGACAGTGATTGATGTTAGGACACAAGAATCTCCTAACTGTAAAGCTACACTGCTGTGTCCATCTATATTCAAATGGGTTTTTACATGTAACATATACAGACATGGGACTTACAGTTGTGGTGCGCGAGCGATCGGCTCCAGCGCTCAGCAGGACCCGGACACAGTCCAGCCTGCCAGCCTCACAGGCCAGGAAGAGGGACGTCTGACCCCCCTCTGCTGACAAATCCACAGCAGCTCCGGAAGCCAGCAGCGCCTCTACGCAGCTGAAAGGAGGGTATCGTCAGTATCAACTCATATATCTAGAAAGAGGGTGAGCCTAGGACGACATGCAAAGCAAAGGCCTGGTTTGTCTCCAGTGTTTTAGCCCTGGTCTTGTCCTACTGACCAATACATCAGTCGGGCAGAAAATTTGGTCGATAATATCAGTCAAAACAGATTTGTAACTTGTTACCGTAAGATAGTGTTAGTGAAACAATTAGTTGCACGTCTTTATCAAAATTTGAATTTCTTTTTATCTCAGTCTCCACCAAGCCAAAGTTAAATTTCAGTGTTAGAACATAAAGTCATCCGATGCGAATAAGATGAGGCCCCAAAACATGTTCACACTCACTGCACACTGCATGCAAATGATGACCCTAGAGACAAAGAAATACTATGTAATGACTGCACACACGTACAAACTAAAGCTCTGAGCCCAAGCGAGACCTGCTCAGAGACAAGTAAAGACATCAATCAGAGAGAGGAGATCATATGAGGAAAACTGAGCCTGTCTGTTAACACGACCACTGAGTCACAACCACAGAAAAAAACTGTTATAATAAAATAAACTCTGTGTGTGTGTGTGTGTGTGTGTGTGTGTGTGTGTGTGTGTGTGTGTGTGTGTGTGTGTCAGCATGCCTTCTGGATACCCCCCCTCTATAAATAACGCTGTGATCAGATATTACAACACTGCACATTCCCCAGCTGGTCCTGGGCATCGTGTTTTTGACACACACACACACACACACACACACACACACACACACACACACACACACACACACACACACACACACACACACACACACACAAACACACAGTCATCACCTCCGACATAACTGACAGAGCCTCTCTGGCTGTAAACTTGAGGTTCATCCCACCATTACATCAGGACCAATGCATGTGAGCTGAACTGACTTTGTTAATAACGAATAAGGTGAGCTCAGGTGATGTCTGAAGAGGGGAAACTACCAATCAGCAAGCTGCAGACGTGAATGTCAGCTGCCCGGTTCAACTCATGTACCGGGTTTATTTTAGCTGTGGGAAATCACCCCATTAAGCTTCACAACCTCGTACTGTATGCCACAAAGCCACCAGCTCATACTGGTGTGGTGACAGTACCGAGCAGACATGCTGGCACTGCTTTAGGCACCGAAAACCAGCGTGGTTAGCGGCAGCGGCCTCGTGGTCGAATTTCACACATGGCAGGATCCAGCTGTGCTCATCCCGCAGCAAAATATATGATGAGTCATCGTTTGAAAACACATAAATTACTGTTATAATACTATAATGCTGTCCCCAAAAGTGTGAGTCAAGAACAGTTTTAGAGCTCCAAGACAACAAATGAAACGTATGTTATACAAGGCTAAAGATGGAATTAGTGGTGAAACAGTCAGCTGATGAATTGTTGGGTCAGTCACTGGAAGATGAAGCAATACAAAATCCAAAATCCTCTCTATGGTATCATATACATTTCATAATTCAATTTATCAGAAATATCATTTTAATTTCATATTCTATAATTGGATTGTTCTGTAAAAGAGACATCTACTGTCTCCTTCGAGACCCCAGGAATAGCGCGGGGCTTTGAAGCTTTATTTTTTTAAATTTTCCTCATAAGCTTACATTGTCACAGAAGCGGCTGTTAAATGATGGAATGTTTTTGTGAGTGTCTTATTAAGTTTTTTTTTTTTTTTATCATTGTGACTCAAATTTATTTGGTTTTTGGACTGCTGTTCAGACCAAATAAGCAATCTGGTGATGCCACCTTGAGCTCTGGTGATTTTCAATCACCATTTTTAATCAATTTTATAGACCAAAAAAAACAAAAAAAAAACTGACAGAACTGTTGCAGTTAGCTTAAATCCTTATGCTAGTCGAACTGCATCTGAAGGATGTAGGTCATGGCACACGGGCAGAAGTATAATTTAACATAACTCCCAGCCGAATGATAAAAAATCCATTATAAAATATTTAAAAGATGCCGGGTTGGCCTCAAGGGTGGGGGAGTAAAAGAGTTATCTGACATATATTTCTCCGCAGTCTCCCTGCTAAGTGTGAGCGTGTGTGAGGCAGTGCGGGACGGAGGAGTGCCGCTGAAAGAAGACGACTCATGAGAGCTCACCTGCTGTGGCCGTGGGCGGCGGCAAAGTGTAAAGGTGTGAATCCGTTTTCATGCGATACATCAGCAGGTGATCCGGAAGACAGCAGCAGCTTCACACACTCTGACGGAGAAAGAGAGAGAACGAAAGATGATGATGATGATGATGATGATGCAGAAGCCCGTCTGTCGTACGCCGTTAAAATTAACTGTAACAGAAGGTGTACATGTATGGAGGCTGGAGTTAACAAAGCACAATAAATACAGCCTAAAACATCATAAAAACTACCAAAACAGCTTTTATAGACTGTACAGTTTGTCTTGCTGCCATGGATACTAAAGGGCTCTTTTGGAGCTAGTTCATTTATGTGTGTCTCCTAGGGACGACTGGTTAGGGCAGCGTTCTGGATCCGTGATTCCTTCACAAATTGGCATCACGAACAGGATCTCAACGGCAACAACAACAACAACAACAACTGGGAAGTGCCTTGTCTGAGTCTGACAAGATCACAAAGAAAGTTAAAATCATCCAAGGCCTGATTTGAGACAGAGCTCAGCATCTGTGGGAGTTTTTAATTACTCTGCCAGTGCAGCAGACATCTGTTGACGCTCTAAAGTCAAAATTAAAAATGTCAGAAGAAGGAAAATTCCTTCAAACACGGTCACGCCATCCTGCTCAATTAGCTTCTTCCTACCAGCCTGACCATGCTGTTCTAAGACATAGTTTTACTCGACATCTCTTGCATGTCAGTTCTGCCTTTTTCTGTTAAATATTCTGAAATAAAAAAGTATCAACTTCCCATTTACACAGTTTAACTGAAGCACTTCCTCATTCAATCAACAGTAATTACCTAAGCATTCAACAACTACATGTCCCGAGAGTTTTAGCCACAGAGGGGTTCTTTCATCCTAAGACGACAAGTTGTCCAAATTTTACCCTCCAGTATGTCGGCACAGTGCCAATTTATCCATGAATGAGAACAGAAACCCCCTGGAAAATGTTCTGGCTTTTCAGAAGGTCCGATGAGAGAAACCTTTTATGAGGAATCACACTGAACATTAAAAACGAGTGGAACAGAAGTGGGGCAGGACTTCAGCTTTCTGAGATTGCTGATAAAAAATGAACTCCTTTAAAATTGTGCTACTTCGGCTCTGATGCAGCATCCTCTCATACAATGTCGCGACCAACAATATCTGATCAGTATTATGTCACATTTAATAGCCTATAAACGCTGAATAATCTGAATGAGTTTCATTTTTTATTGCAAATGAATATTGGTCCCAAATATCAGCTCTCTGCCTACTTGATTTCTAATAATCAGCACTCTTGGACTACCACTGCAAAGTACAAATAAAAATAAATGTATATGCCATTATGGGAAGGCGTGTGGTTTGTCCTCTCTTTACATCGAACAATCGACCGTCTGCTTGTGGTTTAATTGTAGAAACATGTCTGTGTGCCGGTTTGGGAAATGAAGGACGAGAGGGAGGAGAGGTAAATGGAGCTCAGACAATCAGATCGTATGAGGAGGAAAACTCTCGGGAGACGCGGAGGACGATGAAATATTGATGTGTGTGTCTGTGTATTCAGTGTGTGTCCTCTCGGCGAACGTCCACCTTTAAGCCCTCGGCACAGCTGTCCTTCAGCTGCATTAGTCATGTTCATGGATCAACGCGCCACAACTGACAGAGTGTTACTAAACATCTCAGCAGGGAGGCAGATCCTGATAGACCTGCAGTGTGTGTGTGCTTGCGTGTGTAAATGGGTCTACATGCATTAATTATTCTGTGTGTATGTGAGAGTACGCTCTGCACTGCCGGTGCGGGCAATCTGTGTGTGTTTGTGTGTGTGTGTGTGCGATCTGAGTGAGCTCGTAGCCGACATCCGTGCTGAGGTTACCGCTCTGACATGACAGTCCATCTCATTTAATGGCAGCCAACATAATGGGATCAGCCGCCGCTCATACAATTACAGGATTTACAACGGCACATGCAGAGTGTTTATCAGCACCGCGTCTTTGTCGTTGTGCTGCATCTTCATCTCGCAGCTCAGGGAACATCCAGATAACTGATCGGTTATGCTACTGAATGTTTTAGGGGCCAGCTTTATGAATCAGTTCAACCATTTTGCCATTGGGACAAGAGAAGGCACAAAACCCAGTGGGCTAAAACAAGATAATCCTCTGAGGCAAACATGTTTTGGACGTCCCTCTAAATGAGGAACAACGAGCTAAGCCAAAGCAGGGTGATGTATTCCAGTCCCGTCAGTTTGGTTCATTCATTGACCACAATATAACTTCATAAGAATTATTAGAATACAAGAAGTGTTTGAAGTCCAATGAACAATAGTCGACATAGATTACTGTTCTGTCAACACATAATTGCTCAAAACATGATCCTGATTCAACACTTTCAGTCCAGGATCTCAAAACTAAATATACATTAATGGTCCTAATGTTTTTATCTTTGACAAGTGACCATGGCCTTCGAGGTGTCCATTGTCAGGAATTAATAGATGACACTGAGACCAGAACTGTCGGGCATTATCCCTTATTGATCAGTTACTGCAGGTTTCAGATGTGTTGAGTTAAACTCAAACATTATCTGAATCTCCTTTAAGTCTGGTGATAATAGCAAATGTTTTTCCATGTGTTTGTCTAGTTCGACATGCAGCTTGTGTGATGATCAGTGGAACTTAAATATAATTGCACGTGATGTCTGGCTTACCTTCTTTATATGTACAGGGAAGAGAGAACTATTTCAGGGTTTAATTCACAATTTAGTCCGTCACCTACATCACTTGAACCAGGTTCAAGTTTATTTTCTTTCTGACAAGTCCTTAACTGAACAATTCCACATGAAAATATATATCAGATCGTAAACCTTTTCAGGACCCTGGCCTGAATTTTCTTCACTAAAGCAAGTGGAGCTGCATGAAAAGGGGAAATCCTTTATTCAGACTGAGCATTAGCATCTCATTTTCTTTTCACTAAAGGCCAACAAAAGAACAAAATCATGCTTGATTTATACGAGATGACAATCTCAGACCATGTTTCTGCAGAGCCTGTTATCTGTGGTAAGACATCAGGTGGCACGGAGAGTTCTGTGGTCAGAATCTCTCTTAGAAATGTCCTGATGTTTGATGTCTGGAACATCTAAGTCATGGTCCTTCTGAAGGTTTATATTGCAAGATATTCAATCATGTATTACCCACTGTGAGCTGTTCTTAGAAAAGGCCAACGACTAAATGACAAAAACAGATACATGTACAGATATAGGCGGGCAGGGTCTCACCACTCAGTATGTTCTTCTATCATTGTAAACATTCTTTCTACTTTACATTTAATAGAAAGTCACTGGAGTCCTCTTCAGCAACGATCTGCTTTGTGTTTATGCAGCTCTGCACAGTCACACCTGAGAGAAGAACCTTATTTAAACGCCACTCTGTGACGGCAGAGGGAGAAACCTTATCGCAGGTGTGTTTACAGGAGTTCATTCAGACTCTGGAGTATTTACACAGTTTGTTTGTGCAGGAGAGAACAATATAACTGAGCCTCGTGTAGACACAACTCCTCGAACAGAACTGTGGGTTTGTGAAAACACACGGCACCAGAAACACAGAGAGGAGACAGAGCTTATCGAAATTTTGCAAACGTACAATTGAGGAAATTAATCATGTGGAAGCTAATTGGAATGTAACATAGAAACAAATATGCAGCAGCTAATAGCTACACTCAGATATTTATACATAATGCTTGACAGAGGTGAACAATTAATTAATGCACCATCTAAATGAATGCGTAGTGTAGCGAGAGTATTAGTTTTCCTTTTCTATTTGCCTTTAATGTGCAGTAACAGGAAAATGCTGAATAGAAGGAAAAACACACAATGTAAGCATATTGTATATATGTATTCAGAGACCGACCTCATAATCACCATTATGGTGGGGCATCACGATCCTCATTTCACTTAGCCACGCTCATAGAACAAGCAATCCTGTGTGAGACCTTTGTTTGTATCATGATGCATCACCCTCTCTTTATCAATCAATACCAATCCATACAACCCACTGGACCTTCCTTGAAGACTACTCTTTAAAATCAATCAGCCAACCAACCACCAACCAAAACCACAAAGAGGGTTTCCATACCCACCGGTTCACCTACACTTGCAAGTGTACATAAAAATATATACAACCATATGTTGCGCTGGACAAGATGTTTGCTGTCTGTGAACTGCAAGTCACCTGACTGCTTACTGTTGAAATATACACAGAGAAACATGCCACATCCACATGCTGGCATTTAAAGGAGTAGTCTGAGATATGTCCAGAACTCTTGTTTAAAACAAGTTATGTCCAAATCATCCATGTACTATGTTACAGAGATTAATACTGAAGTTAGCATGCTAACCAGCAAGCCCAGTCCGACTATTGTCTCACGTCAACACTGTCTGAGAGCTCTCATAGTTTCATTTATTTCCCTTAACCATAGTTCTTACTTACTTAAGGTTTTCTTTTACAAGACTAAGATGAGCCTAAATGCCTTGTTCACTCATCATAAAATACACTTCTTGACAAACTCCTGCATCATTTATTTATTTGTGTGGCCTTAAAGTAGTCAGATTTAAATACAGAAGTAAAAAGTCTGAGTCTTAAAACAACCAAAATACCCAGTGAAAAAGGGCGTGGGGAGTTACAGCCTCGACTGCATTAGCAATCCTTTGTCTATAATAAAGCATCGTCATGCCCAGAGTCTCCAGTACCTTTAATTTCACTATTTAAATGTCAACCAGTATTGATTATTAAATGTCAGTTACCTGTGTGTCCATTCTGAGCAGCAGCAAACAAGGCAGAGGTTTGGTTGTGGCTGTGGTAGAGGCGTTGGTCTTGGTCAAGATGACTGGGCTTGTTCTCCATGGCGGTGGTGGAGGTGGTGTTGGTGGTAGAGGTGGTGTTGGTGGTGGTAGTGGTAGTGGTGGTGGTCGGGTCTGGTTGGTTAAGCAGCATTGACAATAAAGTGACATTTCCCTGGGAAGCAGCTTGGGGGAGCAGGGGGCGCCCGCCGTCCAGGGCAGCAGGCCCACCGCTGCCGAGACAGGAGACTACGGAGGGACACCAGCCTGCAGGGGGGAGGAGGAGCAGGAGCAGCACAGGTTAAACTGGGAGGAGGAGGAGCAGGAGGAAGAGGACGTCTCTAGAAGTGCTGAGCACGGGAGAGCGAAGGGTGTAAAGAGGTGGACGGGTTTGAAGGGAGGAGAGCACACATCAGTTCACACATACTGTAGTACAGGCGCTTTTGTCTGAGCAGCAGGCAGGAGGAACTTAAAAAGAGACTGGAGTTAAATTAACATTTACAAGGTAGAAACAGTGGTTTTATTAACCTCAGGAGCTGGCTATTTGTTTAGGAGCCAGTGAGTAAAAGCTCATGTTGTGCAGTATAAGAATTCTTCAGATCCCACGATAATCCTTTTAAAATTCAAGCAGAGATCCCCGAAGATACCAGGTATATTAGGCTCAATGTGAATCTACTTATTTTGGAAAAATAAGCGATGCCACAGAAATCAGACATCAAATCTCTGAAAAGAAGCCACTCAATTTGTTTCTGTTGTTGTCGTCACCTGAAGCTATCCCTGTCTAAATCCCAGGTGGTGGTTGGTTATGTTATGAACAAATCAGTAGGATTATGGGAGGATTATGGGAGAAAACAGGTAGACAGGTTAAGCGACACACTGAGGTTTTGTTTCAGATTTAGCTGGAACTCATCCAGCGACACTGTGGTTCAGGCTCCACTCGCTGCACTCAGGTGAGTATCTTGGTGAGATTTTCTCTTCACTTCAGATCTGCTGCTAGAAACATCTGTTTAACCAGAACTCCAACATTTAAATTTAAGATTCAAAATTACAGCTGTTTTTATTATCAAACCTTCTTCAAAGTCCTTTAAATGTTCAGTGTATAAAAACAACCTTTTTCTTCACCACAGTATCGTGTATATTGCATTGTATCTGCTTGAACTTAAAATTCAGTGGTGTACTATTAGACTGAAATATAATGGGTATTTTATTTTATTTAAGATTTGGTATCTTTAGTATGGAAGCCCATTTCCACTGGTTAAAGATGAAAAACTAAGCTTGAAAACAACATATTGTGTTATATTGTGCCAACATGTGGTTAGTCAAAACTGGTAGATAAAAAGTCCTACTTATGGAGAGAAACTCAATATCATGAGAGGAAAAACTCAATATTATGACACAAAAAGTCATATACTCAGTTTAAAGTCAGAACTTTAAGACAAAAAGTCAAAGCTATGAAATAATAAGTTAAAATGTATCCCATGACTTCGATTGTTTTTTTTTTGTAACCTACCATGTTACCATTTTCATCATTTTAATTCATTTTAATCATGGCTATGTTGCCAGAAATCTCTTTCTTCAACTGGCAGAAATGGGTTTCCATACACTCTGAAATGAAAAATAGAAAATGAACAATGATTTTCAGCACACCATCAGCTCAAAATGATTATACCACCAGCATGTTTGCATTTAAATGGAAAAATTGAATTTGAACTGCCTCGGAAAACGCAGCTTCAAAACTCTTCCAGGGTTTTTCTCTCAAATAAAACGTCTGTTACTAAATCAAAACGTGCTGCTGACAAAAGAGTCTGTCATCACTTCTGATTAAGAGCGAGATGATGGATAGCGTTCATCTTTCTGTCTAATCATTTATCTAAAATATTCACGCAGTGGACAAATCAAATAATACATTGCTCTAAAGGACCATGTTGCATAAACACACCATTGTTTTAAAATGGTTGAGCACATCAAACAGACGAGCAGATGAAGTCAAGAACATAAATAAAAGCCAACAACTGCTACATAAACAGCTTTGCTCTGATGAGAGGTGTAACGCTAAAGATGCTCCTGGATTTATATGTATGTTCTGAACTCTGAAGGTCAAAAATGTAACAAGGCAGAAATGTGTCTCAGACTGAAGAGAGAGATACAATAGAGACAAAAGGACCGGGAAAAAGTGCAGCTGAGAATCTCAAGGACACACATAATGATAATGGCAGCCGTTATGGCTGCACTGACTGTCTGAGGGGGCGGTGGTGGGGAGTAGGAAAAGCGCAAAGGCTACAAAAACATATGAGGCTGCTGACAGGTGAGACATTGGACCTGCTTTGAAACTATGATAAAAATGTCTGGGATAAACCGGATTTCCCAAAACCTCATCATGTTGTAAGAGAGAGATGCTGCAAGCCAGGGCAATGAAATAACCGAAAGGTTGCCAACATTGGAGTTAACTCTATTTTTTACAAGAAATCCAAGTACCATAACAATCGTCTTAGATGGCAAAATCAGATCTGAGCACTCAAATACAAAAACATGGTGTCATTCTCAAGTGTTTTTACTTAGGGCTGCAAAAAAAGATTATTTTCATTGTATATTAATGTGTTTTCTAGATCTACTGGTTTAGCATGCAGCCTATTCAATGCGATGTCCTTAAATGTCTCGAAAAGCAGGCAATCTCCATTTTTAAGAGCATTTACTGTAGTTTTTGCATGAAAGTTATTACTCAAATAATGTGACTCGATTCTTAATTATTTGTTCAATTCTTAGGAATGCACTTAGTTTTGTGACTTCAGAGCACCTTCATACCTTAACATCTGGACACATCTGCATGCAAAGAACAGAACTTTCAATACATCTATTTTGTCATATTTCACAGGTTCATCTAAGGGTGTTTCCAGTTTATTAAATCCAGGGTCTTGTTGTCCAGGGTTTCATCATTAATTATTCTTTTTCCAAATATGATGACTAAGGCCATAGCAAAATTAACAAGACGTCAGACTGGGCAGGAAACACAAGCAGCCAGACAATCAGACAGTCAGCAGCCAACAGTCAATGTGCACAAAGATCTGTTGGACTTTTTCTCGTCCAAACTTGTCTGACCACCTGACTGCTTGTGTTTCTTGATATTGGCATGGTCCCTGATTTTAGGAATTGTCTTGCTGAGAAGTAGGAGATCTTTGGCCCTGTTCAGACCTGAAATCAACATCCATCCTAAGTGATGAGGTCACAAGGGGACAGCTCAATGTAAATGTGTGGACATCCACAGGATGGACTGAAGGTGCATTTGAGATCCAAACTCTCAGACCACATTTCAGAGGTAGACCCATCCACATGTGACCGCAACAAACTTCAAGCCGTGTCTTTCCTTGTAATAAAGTGTGACTTTGTCGTATGCTGTACAGTTTGTCTGCCTATATGTCTGTGTGCCTCACAGTAGCTGTTTGAGCATACTGTTTACACTATTTAACCATGTATGTTAAATCTATGAAAGGAGGAAACACTTACTTGCCAATCCTGTAAGATTTTACAAATACAGTAAACAGTAACCAGTAAAATCTAATTATGTGTCACCAGTAGAGAAGGCATCCAGATTCCCTTAAAAAAAGACACAATTTTGTGACTAGTTGAGCCAGTAGAAACTTTATACACTTAGTGAAATGCTGACTATGACACATTTTCAATGATTTGCTCAGTCTTGTGAATGTATGCATTAAATCCAATTATTGTAAGTGTTTCTGTCTTCTGTTTCAGTATCGCTGTACTAGCTTGTTTGCCACTTCATGTCTAAAGTGCCAACATTTAACAGCTGTTTAAACATTCTCAACTGATTTCACCAGTGACGCAAAATTTGTGAAAGAATACAACTTTTTTTCTTTTTTACGCTAAACCTGTTAAATTTGACAAAAACAGTAAAAAGACCCATGGAGAAGGTCCCCAGACTACCTTGAATAATTGCACAATTCCTGCACAAATTCTTAATTATTTGGTAATTCGTGGAAATTCAGCAAATGTTCTCTTTTAAGTTATTTCTTTCTTTGAGTTAAAACATCATGCCCTTTTGTGCCAGTGGTGTAAATGGTTATTTGCAGTGAAATCTGATCACAAGTGGTACATGCTGAGACGCATGTTAATGGAAAATGTGACCGCATCTGATTAGATCACTTGGGATGCTATTATCAAGTCTGAACAGGCTCATAGTGAGTACACCAACAATGGCCAAAACTAAGGAAATAAGACCATAGTTGTAACACACTCAGTTACTCTTTAGTCACTCTACACCAGTGGTCTCAAACTGATCCAGTAAAGGGCCGCTGTGGCTGCAGGTTTTCATTCCAACTAAGCAAGCACCTGACTTGACTTATTCAGTCAACTGAAGTGTCTATACACAGCTGATATGTTGGATCAGGTGTGTTCTTGCTTGGTTGGAATGAAAACCTGCAGCCACAGTGGCCCTTTACTGGATTAGTTTGAGACCACTGCTCTACACAGTACAACCAAGCACTGTACTAAAAGCACATCACAAGATAAATATAAACGATAACATTTACATGAGATCAACTTGATTTCATACAGACAGCCGTCAGTGACAGGAAGCAGAATAGACAGGAGGCCAGAGGGATGAGTTAATAGAAGCTGAAACAGGAAGAGTGCAGGTGGTAGAGAAGAGGACATGGCATGCTACTGGAGGATGGAAAAAGGGAAGGGGAGGAGAGAACAGCCTCTGGCATCAGCTTCAGAGAGGACAGGGGTTACTGGTAGGAAGGCCGACTAACCAATCTGAGTCCACGAGAGGAAAGAAGCATCTGTTTTGCCTCAGTTCACCCTGACATGACTAACCTCGAGTCTCTGAGGCACATGTTAGCGACATGTTGTCACTGCCCGCTGTTGATACTCATTACGACAGGGCTAATGTGACAACATGGGAGATGGAAGGTACCCGGAGGGAGGACATATTAAGGGCAGAGAGAGACAGATGAGTAGAGAGAGGATGCAGTGAGCGACATCAGATCTTGCAAGGTTTTTTTAGGGTTGAGGGACATAGTGACATAAACTGAATTGACCCATGTGCTATTCTGCACTGCATTCCTGTGGTTAGACCAGTTCCCTGTGACCCGATTGCTTTGCTAAGCTATGCTAGGCTAGTGCCATGGAAAGAGAGTCAAAGGAAAGAGGCAGTGGGGAGAACTGGAGGGAGATGGAGAATGGAGGAGCCCCTTTACCTGATGCTGTTGCCAGGGGGCTGCCTGCTGAGGCGCGGGAGCTACGGGAGGATGGAGCACTAATGGAGGAGGAGGTGGAGGGGGGGTTTATGGAGGAGGGGCTACTGACAGTGGTGGCAGGGCTGATGATGGGGGGGCACTCTACACATGCTGCTGCCGGCTGCCGCTGAGGGCCCCGGCCAGGCCCCGGGGAGCGGGAGGGGGAGCAGGCACCCACCTGAGAGGCCGCCAGGGCTGGGACCAGGTCCAAGGCGGGTTTGGGCGGCAGCTGGGGCGTGGCCGGTTTTAGCCCCACCCCAGGGGAGCGGCTGCTGTCCCCCACCCCCTTGATGGGTGGGTGAGGAGGAGAAGGGGTCTGGGAAAGCCCTGGCTTTTTGGGAGGGATAGGGGGAGGGTTTCCCCGGTCGATCCTGGCCACTGTGGGCGACTTGATGGGATGGCTCAGGCGGCCGGGAAAAGGGCCTCCTTCTGAGGCAGAGTGGGGCAGGCCTGGACGCAGGGGTCCAGCACCTCCTGCGGGAGGGCTGGTGAAGCGCGAAAGGACCTGTGTGACAGTGTGGCGTGCTTGCTGCTTGGCGGCAAAGTTGTCCCGGTTGGTGGGGGAGAGGTCACGGGCTGGGGGACTCTGGGATGCCGTGCCATTTTGGTCCTGTTCCTGGAACTTGTAGCGGGCTGCCTGGACACGAGGGCTGACTCCGCTGGGCAAGCCGTGAGGAACCTGGCCCTCTGAGCCATTCTCTGTCTGTGCCAGTCCTCCTGAGCTGCTGTGGACGATCCCACGGCCAGTTGTCTTTGGCAGACTCAGGCCCACATAGTTGGCTGGGGTCGGTTTGACGGGTATAGTGAGGGGGGTCTTCTTAGGACCCTCCGCCTCAGTGGGGGGCAGGTCCGTTTGGCAAGACGCTGTTCGAGAGCTTACTGGCTCTGTGGCTACAGAAACAGACGTCACAGCTTTAGGTTTGGGTGGTGGGCTGGTGGCAGCAGCAGGTTCTGCTCCAGCAGCAGGCTGGGCGACAGCAGCACCATCTTTCCCATCGCCCTGTTCAGTCCTGAGCTGCTCCACCTGCTGCCGCAGACTGTGGCTCTCGGTCTCCTCGCGGCCCAGCCTGGCACGCAGCTGTTCCCGCTCTGTGTCAAACTCTGACAGCTGCTTCTCCATCTTGGCCTCCATCTGTTGGCTACGCTGCCGCTCTGTAGTCAGCTCCTCCTGCAGCCGGCCAGAGGTGCGACTCTCCTCATCGAGGCGGGCCTGGATCTCGTCAAAGCGCTGTGACTCCTCCACCACCCGTGTGGCAAGCTGCTTGCACTCGCGCACCAACATCATGACGATGTGCTTGTTCTTCTCACGCTCGTCCTTAAGCTGCGCCGTCAGCTTGCGATGCTCCTGCTCCAGACTCTGAAGCTGCAGCTTCTCCATCTCCAGCTGGAAGGAAAAGATACACTGTTATCAGGAGTCAGGGAGAAAAACGCAAACATCTAAAACACAAAAAAAGGGTACCAAGATATCATAACAAGGGTTTGAGTTATCCAAGTTGGGCTTAGTAGATCACACAAAGCCTTTAATCTAGTGCTGAAATCTTTTGTCAATGAATATATCTTTTCCTCTTCCTTTAATCGGATTGTCTAAAAATCAAACCACCACCCACCCAGACTACATTATGTACAGGCTCCATGAACCTCACATGTATGTGAAACATACAGTATCTCTCACATGTGTCAAACATCTCAGTTGCAGCCACCCGTCTCACCAGCAACCTGTGACACTCTGCCAGTCTTGTCAGGACAACACAAAAAACTTTAGCTACAAACACTGCCCTTCAATTTAGTCTGTAATTGAGTATTAGATACTCTGGAGTCAATACTGAGCCTGTCAAAGCTTGATTAAACAGATAGTCAAGAAAAATGGATAAGCAGAAAGTTACACAAACACACACTTTTTTAATCCAAAGCCTTGGCTTGGGGAATAAGTTTATCCTTTTACAGAGGCACAGTGTCTCTGCATAACGGTTGAATTTCGATGACTTGTCAAAGCCCGGGCTTCTATATCTGGAGCACTGCTGCTATTGTTAGCTCAGAGCCGGCTTCACAGAGGGTAACAAGGCTTAACCGGGGCTCTCAACCCAATTGCCAAGACCCCGTCACTCTAACAAGCCTCAAACAAAAGAGGCGACACCCCGTCACCCCTGTCCCAAACGGGACATCCCTCCCTAGGCTCCTCCACTTCCCCACCTCCCCCTATTTCAGCACCATCAGGAAGTGCATATCAGCAGCAGCTGATGCTGAGGAGGAGCGAGGGGTTAATAAGCTCTTGGGGAGCGCCAAGGGAACACCAGTCGTTACTCAAAAGGAGGTGCTACAACTAGCTGCTAATTGGGTGAGGATTATGTCTGTTGTAAGTCAGCCTAATGCCTTGCAGGAACACATTTAGGGATGCTGTAAAGGTGGCGGTACACTGTGCAGTGTAGAGTGAAACCAGGCAGGATTAAGAGAAGTTTAAAATACACAAGAGCAAATGTCACCACTGACACACACTATGATCCAAATGCACTGCTGGAAAAGCTTTGAAAATCTTTCAGCCTCTTAATCTCTAAAGGGACCAGACTGCTTGATCAAGCATGTCTGCTGGACGGTCAAACAGCTTCAGCAACACCGCCCAGACAAATTCATGATTTTGGAATTGGAGAGTCCAATCATTTCTTCAACCGTCCAAAATCGACAACCTGACATCTGACACACCAAGTAATAGCAAATGAGAAATTGAGCAGGGTTTAAACTTCTCTCTCTAGCTCCTGTTTCTCCCTCCTCACAGAACTATTTCAAGCTCAACACTTTGAATGTCATCCAGGAGAGATCGTCTGGAAGCGTGCACCGTGAAAAGCCGTCATGGGCGCCACAAAAACACATTTTCATTTCATCAGGAAAGTGCATGAAGTCTCTTTTTTAGCATCTGCTTTACATTCATATAGTTCCGAACAGCCACAACAGGAGCTGTGAAATACACCAAGTTATCTACAAACTGAATCAGCTAGACGGCTTCCTCTGAAGAGTAACTGCAGACAGGAATGTCTCTCCCCTTTTCAATCCGAGACGGGGATCTGACATAGCAAACCCTAAAACTTTAGATGTCTCTTAATCTAAGGCTCTCCATCTGGCCTGCACAACACCCATTTAACTTATTTGAGGAAGGACTTTACATGTCTTAGAAATTTTCACAGCAGTGGTAATTTCTACTCCATCATGACATCTGCGGGGTAAACTGTTAACTTAGCACAATGCTACAAGCGAAGAAGACGCTACAAGGTATTCTATGTGGTCTTTCCTGCTGGATGGTGTTGATCTCATCTGTGGTGTAATCTGAGAATGGATCAGCTCTTTTGTTGAATGACCCTGCAATTTTTTTTTTCTGGTTATATTTTCTTTATGTTACAGGTTCATGAAAGGATTGTGCTGCTTATGTAGTTGCTAAACCTGCACAATTGAGACAAAAGGAAATCATCTACCTGTAAAGGCTCCTGGGACGCAAATGGCATCTCGGTGCTCCAATATTTAAAACGTTATTATTTTGTTAAAGTATCAATAGACATACCTACAATATTGTTGCATTGTATCTTTTCTTTGTTTGATCAATGCAATCCAATAGAGTGGTTTACCTCTCCACCTGTAATGATAACCACAGCAGAGGGTGTAAAATCTCAGCTCATTCTGCCATCATCTACAGCATGAAATAACAATGAAATTAAACTGGAAGGCATTTTTGTGGAGATACCTCGCAGGCACCTCAGTTGGACTCAGTGCTCCCTGGACCTGAGATCCTCTACCGCTTGATAAAATATTTACATAAAGTTTACAAGTTGAATCTTTCCTTCGAGGTCTATCCTTACACCTGAAATGCTGCAGCGCCGAGGTATCGGCGTGCACTGCGGCAGAACAGCGCAGCCAATTCAGCGACTGTGAGGAACCCTGGATGAGAGAAGACGGAAGAGAAGGAGGAGGCCAGGGGACTATTTTAAGATGACGGAATTTCAGCACCAGAGGTCGCGACCTTGCCTCCAAATTCAGCCTTGCAACATCAACAACACTCGGGCAGCGTGTTAACCCACAAAAACAGTGTTTTTCCATCACTTTTCTTGATTCATGGAGGAGGACATGAGGGAGTGGGGGCGTCTTCATTACGCCCATAAACCAGTTCACTGTGTATTACATGTAACCACCCGCCTGCCTTCAGCCTGCCTAAGACCTCATGGATAATTCAACAACTTACTCACAGGAGAACGTCAGGAGTGGAAACGGATGGAAGGGGATAAAGATAGCACGGACAATGTTGATGAAATTTACTCTACCCAGCAACCAGAAGATCCCTCTGAGTGCACTGAGCCTGTGTCTTTAGCCGTGTTGTTGTTGTTGTTGTGACACTGGTCACTTTCAGGGTTCCAACAAAACCATTATCCCTGCCCGACTGCTCCGTACATGGTTGTTGACAGTTTAGCTACAACTGTATAATCAGTGGTGACGCGGTGATTTATTCTGTGCTAAAGAGGGCAAATGGTTATTTTGTGGCTGCCACCGCTCTGTTTATACACATTTTTAGGGTCAAGTGAAGCAAATCTCTTAAGGTCACAGTTGTCTTGCATTGCCATGTTTCTGATCTGCATTGAAAGTGATTGTGGAGGAGTGGAGCGGGGTTTCAAGTGAAATCTGGACCATTTTTGAACAAACATTTGTGATAATAAACCCTGAATAGCTCCAAACAATATTTTGTACACACCAGTCATTTCAGGCTATGGTCAAGGTGATGCAGATAAATTATGAATAAAGAAATACGGAAAGTACATCTCCTGTCAGAAGAAGTTTGTTTTCACGAACAAAGTTTGCAGACAGTGAGCGATGGACTTCAAAGGACAATATTCACCACTTGGGCCTTTTTGCTTCCTTTGATCAGTTCACCCTGACAGGCTAAAGGAATATAAACCATACAGGAATGGACACTAATTCAGACTTTATGAACACTTCAAAGGCAGGGAGTCATCACTTTTTTCTGTCTCTTCTGCTTAAGGTGCTGGAAAATCTGAATGAATTATTCTTCTGTTCTTCTGGTGTCTGGTAAATGACCGGAACGACTGAACTGTGGCAAATCTAACTGATCTAACCATCTCACGACCTGAGAATGAGCCTCAAAGAAACAACTTTCTTCAGAATAGCTTCAACATTTGCCTGCATTAGTCCTATATAGGTTTACTTTAATTGCCCAACTTCATCCAAGCACAATGGCTTGTCTCGTCTTTCTGTTTCTCTCTACCAGCAGCGTCATCTGCATTTTTCGTCGGCAGTAAGTTTTATGAAGTCGTCCAAAAAAACACACATCACGTTCAGGGATTTCTTTCACCTGCGATTCAGCTGTCGGAACAGCAGATGATCTGCGCGTAGAGGAAACGTGTTGTCAATCTGTAGCCAAATAAAACCAACACATCCACACAACCAACAGGTGTACTTACTGGTTTGCACAAAACAACGACATTAGTAGGCCTACATTAAATAGGAGAGGTTGCATCACAATCAGTGTGTTTACAGGAGGGATGTAATACCAGACAGCGCATTTTCCTCCACAAAGCACGCGTGACTGACAGTAGACGGGAGGGGAAGAGTGAGGGAGGATCGTGGATGGCGTCCATCTCGCAGATGGATTAAAAAAAAGAAAAGCAGACTATAAAATGCTAAGAGGTGTTGCCAAATATGCTCGGGTGGCTTATAATACACCGGCACACCCAGGTAAAATATAAGCATGGGAAACACTGAAAAATATTACAGCAAATCCTATTAGAAAGATGTTGTTTTCAATATCAGTCTGTTACTGCTATAAGTATTATGAAACCGTAACATGTTACCTTTGTAACACGCTACCCACAACACCGTTAATCATGCACCAGCCAATCGGGGGAAACCTGGGACTGTTGCAGATACTACTGACAGCATCCAGACAACCATTCCCACAATAACAAGAACAACAAGAATGTATATTGGCCACGTTTTGTTAAATCAAACCGCAATGTTAAAATGATAAATGTAACAAAAACAGGTTGTTATAGGTACCCCAAGTATCATGTAGGTCACAATTAGGTCAGAACACACTGAAAGTAAAAGCTGAGATATTGTACATTCACTTTTACGGCAGGAGAGTAAACACACACTAAACCACAAACTACAATCTCTTTAACCAGCTTTCCTGTCAAAACCAGCCACTTCCTACCTCTCCCTTCCTTCCACACCTCCTCCTTCTCATCTGTGTGTGTGTGTGTGTGTGCATGCGTGGTTAAAAGTTCCATTTGGCTCAGAACTGTACCATCTCTATCATTATGGAGAGAGAGAGAGAGAGAGAGAGAGAGAGAGAGAGAGAGAGAGAGAGAGAGAGAGAGAGAGAGAGAGAGAGAGAGAGAGAGAGAGAGAGAGAGAGAGAGAGAGAGAAATGGGACGAGGCCATTGCAGACATCTGGCTGCCCAGTTAATCACAGCCACATAATCCTAAGGAGACCTGGAACAAAAACACACTCATGTCACACAGAACCATCAGAAACCGAAATGACACACCAGAAAATAGGAATTAAGTTCACACACACACACACACACACACACACACACACACACACACACACACACACACACTGAACATACACACACACACACTGGTACAATAATGTCCATGAAAACACCAGAAACATTAACACACAGACGAGCGTACGGTTTTCTCCTCCGGAGAATTTCAGCCACAGGGATTTGAGTCGGGTGTAAACAAACACAATCTGTGGTCAAACAGAGGAAATCCCTGCTGATGTAAACAGCACCGTGTTTTATTTTTATCTATAGTCACTTAAATATGACGACTGACTCACCAAAATTAAACTCAAATTACAGAAGTACAAGGCCTGAAATTATGCTTTTTGTGAAATGTAATTGGTTCTTAAGCTGAGATATTGAAGCTGTAAAGAAAAGAGTGAAAATCTCAGTAACTGGTTAATGGATTCCAATTGATTACACTGACATGCCCATTAGTTTTCCACTGTTATTTTACATATTTATCATATTCTGAATCAATACAGGTGATGTAAACAACATGTTTCGTCTTGGGTATTCTAAATTAAGCCTCATTCTGAATATAACATTTAACAAATAAAGCTACAATTGAAAGGTAACTCCAGAACAGCAGGGGGCAGCATAACCGTTAACTGCTTCTCATTACACTCTTTGCTTTGGCTCTCCTGAACATTATCCACCAATGGATCTCTGTGTCTTACCCTCTTCTGGCGGCTCTCGGCAGCGGCCAGCTGGGCTGACATGCGCTCCTGCATCTTCCTGCAGTGGGCCATGACGGCCTCCAGGACTGAGATGGGGCTGGAGCCCAGGGGCCGCCGCTCCTTGTCTCCTCCAGGAACCCCACACTCAAAGTCTCTCTGAAGTGCCAGGAAGGGGTCCGTCAGGCTGTAGTGGCCGTATCGCTCTTGGAGGAACACCTCCTTCCTCTGAGCCTGGAGAAAAAAGAAGAGGAGAGAAAATATTATTTAACTTTTTCAGTGTAAAGATCACAAAGTTTGATTTTGTATCTAATTGGATCATAAATCTGAAAATTTTTACCACCAAATAAAGCTGGAGGTCTTTATACACTTCATACATTTTAAAACCAGGGTCAATTTTTCATCACAATCACTACACTTTGAGACCTGCTCGTCATTAATGCCAATGTGTGATACACTGCAACTGAACTTCTTCTAATTATTGAATTTTCCTATTAAAAGTCAGACTCTACTCATTTAACTGAGTCGATCCAAGAAGGAAAAATCTTGTTTCATCTGAAGTGCTCCTGACTACTTAAGACAACTTGTTATGAGGAATGACAAGGAGACATTGCTCTGATTTAAAACCCCTGAGCGTGCTCCATCAAGATTTAATTATTCATGATTGAATAAGCGACGATAAAGCTAAATGTTTTAACAAATGAAAGAAACAACTGGCCATCATCAGATACAGTTCCAAACATTGCTTAAATCTGATTTATGATCTGATCATCACCGTTTACCAACTGAACCTCAGCAACATCAAACCAGTGAGAGGACCACAGTTATAGACCGCTGTGAGCCGCCTGCCTGACTCCACCAGCACTCAGCACTGCAGCAGGCCCGGCTGCTCTCAGGTTACAACAGACAGATGGCGATGGGAGGTGGAGTCCTCTGAGGTGGTCAGAGGGAGCCCGATCACATCACAATGTTCAAATGTGGATCACAGCCAGACCAGGTATAACTGCTTACATACTAGGCCTCAGCTGAGGTCCTGTATAATGCTAAAGGAAAGCCCTGAGTAGATAACTGGATGAGCCTCGACGGAGTGCTGGATTCTTCAGCAGCACAGCTGCAGCCTCCAATGTTTATCATTCATCTTTCTAGCTTTGACTTCTGAGAGAATGTAAACAAAACGCTGCTCAGCAGATGAATCGGAAGCCCAAGATGGCAAACTATCCCAACAGCGAGTGAACGCTGCGTCACAGCTACGGCCAGAACACAAAGCAAAGAACAATGTTAAATCTGTCATGGGGCAGAGAGACATGATGGACAACTCTACACAGGATTTATTTGTAGAAAATAGAAAAAAAAACTTGACTTCAGCTTTCTGGAGCATTCATATTTCTGTGTGCTTGTTACATGTTTCAAGCTGCTACAACTCTGTCACGCTCTTCCTCTTATTCTCTAGAGAATAGAAATGACAGTTAGCGACATCATGGATTTGTTTTTGCAAATGTTGAAATTGCTAGATGTTGCTGAATGTTGTCTATAGCACCTTAAAAAGAGGACAGAACCTTATGAATCCGGATAGAAATTCTTGTGCCAGAGTTTGCTCAAAACACAGAGACATTAAAGAACAACAAACACAGTCATGATGATAGAGAATCAATGGAGTAATGCTGATATCAGTGCCAAATAGAAAATCATTCAAATGAAATTCGGCATCTCCTGCCTTGTCGCCAAACATCCACCATTCATTACACATCCGAATTTCCATGTGTTTCGGACACTGAGGAGGTCAGTTTGCCTTCCTGTGTCCATAATGTGGCGCTTTTGAACACTCACTTATAACACATTCGGTTATATCAAAGTTGACTGCACCATGAAAATTTCATGTAGCCTAAATGAGATGATTGCAAGGTTTGATCGGCAGGTTTCCAGATAAGTGCTCACTATAAAAACACCTGAAGGGATCGTCCCATGAGATCCGGTGCATCAGTAAATGGGATAAAGCAGCTGTAAATTCCAATGTTATCCAGACTGCTGCTCCCAGCTGAAGCTGGCATCGGTCGAGCTCAGCTCAGCAACAGTAGCCTCATCAAACCTGCTCTCGGTCATTCCGACCACAACCAGATAACCACCCGCAGTAATCCAATGGTCAAATAATACCCGACCAAAACCCACTTGGCCGCAGGACAGCAGCTGCATGGAGACCAAACCCGCTGACCGTGAGTGGTGCTGAGAGAGACATTAAGAGAGTGGCTCGCACAGACAGAATTGCAAAATTCAGAGTACGAGAGGGGTGAATCAATCAGCTACAAGTCTGCAGGAATGACTCCACATGGAGATGAAGTATCTGGCGGTTGAAGCAGGTTCAAGTCAATCACTGAGGCCATACATCTTAAGCTGCTCTCTCTCACCATGTCAACTGCAATGAATAAAACAGATTCAGAGGATTTTATTCTGAAGAGTCATGATTCATTTCTATCAACAGCAGAAGGCTGGTGAGGGAGGAATATTTAATAACACACACACAGACAGAGAGAGAGAGAGAGAGAGAGAGAGAGAGAGAGAGAGAGAGAGAGAGAGAGAGAGAGAGAGAGAGAGAGCGAGAGCGAGAGCGAGAGAGATTCAAATTAAATGTGGAGGCGAGAGAAAGACAAAGAGCCACAGTGTTGGAGACCGAAGAACAGACAGCAGAGACAAACAGGGACCAAACACAGGAAGGTGTTGGAAGAGGCTTTGCCAAAGAAGGACATGGAGATTGGAGAGTACAACACCACACACACACACACACACACACACACACACACACACACACACACAAATAAAGACTGCAGAGCATGAAGATTGATGGTGAATCCTGAGAAGACTGAGGCAGCTGTTGATGCTGATGGCTGACTGTGAGCAAGCCAATGTAAACACATCACAGAGGAAAGGTGCGCGTGTGTGTGTATGTGTGTGTGCATGAGAGTTGAGAGAGAGAGAGAAAGGGGGACAGTTAGTCTCAGTTTAAAAAGTGGCCTTGGTAATTTTAGTTTAGTTTTCATTGTATAAAAAGTCTAGTTTAAGTTCAGTTTTGGGATGCATAATTAATTTAAATATTATCGATATTGCAACACGGGGAAGTGCTATATCCAGATTGCAGAAGCTGTCACACAGAAAGAGACAGGGTGGTGAAGACGAAGAAGAAGACAGTAGAAGTTGAAGAATCAAATGAAGAAGGCGTAGACAACAAAGACAAAGAAGGTAAAATAAGTACTGTAACAGATCCTGACCCGTATGTGGGTTGGCCTGTATTATCGTCTCTTATTGGCAATTGACAATTATATAAACACAGTGATGTGTTACAACTGAGGAGCTGCCACCTTGGGATGATTGCCATCTCTGCATGGAGACGTGACTTTGAATTATTCGATTATCAAAACAGTAACCATATACTCTGCTCCAAACTGAAAAGATAGATGCCTCAACTGTGCAGCTGATATACCCAGAAGGCACCGCGGGAACCATCTGAAGGGAATCCTCTGCAAAGCTGCAGAGTAAATAATCAAGAGCAATGCGATGCCTTCTTTAAACTGCCCTTTAACTCCCAGAATCCTCCTGTAAACATTTACACTGGAGCAGAGACCATTACAGCCCTCAGTCAGCCGGCTGCTCCTCCTCACCTCCACGTCAGGAGCGTCTCGTATCAGACTGAACGCTGTGTCTTCCCGGGTGAGTACTCAAAGACGATGCAGCTCCATTTAACACTTGGTTTTTTTTTTTGATACTAGTAATATAATGATTGCGGTCACTCAGCTTTTCTGCTCCTGAGATTTTCCTTTGCTCTGAACATTAGCCTTTATCGTTTATTTAATTAAGTCTGTGTCTCTCTCTGCCAAATAAACTCATCTGGAAGAGGTTTAAGATATTTCAAATCATAAAAGAGGCAAGTGGTAAAAGATAATCAAAGACGTAATCGGCTTCTCCACATCGCCAGAAACCCCCCGTGTCTTTGTTTTTATTTCAGAAGAAAAGTGGTCCCAAAAAAACAAAAACAAAAAACACGGAACTGGCATTTTTTAAAAATTTAAAAAAAACTGAAATATGGCCGATCATTTATCCAAATTGCCAAAGTTTCTGACAGTCAATTCAACATCACTGCCATTTTTCAAGCATATGCTGGTTCCAGCTTCTTAAATGTCTAAAATATGCCACTGAACCCAAAGGTAAATCATGTAACTGTAATTGTGTTCAAGTGGACCCTTCCTCTCATTCAGCTCAGCTTGTTTCTCTTCCTGTTTGGAGCGATGGATCTGGTCGACAGTATTCCCTGGTTGTGAGGCTCAGGGTCATTGGTCACCCTATTATAGCGTGCGGGTTAGTGCTGAACCCTTTGAGATCTCATCAGCTGTCAGACACTGAACTCCCCCGAGGCTCTATTGATCCCATTGATCCATTGGTTGTCATTAGAGGAAAGCCACAGTTTGACCAGTAAAGTTTGCAGAGGCTGATACTGATGTTTCTAGACTGAGGAGAAAATAAAAAAAACATTATGTGCTTTTATTCTGTCTTTTTATAATTTTATAATTTTGTTGCAATTGCAATTAATTTTGAAAAGTCTTGCAGACATGTGCGTAGGATCAGAAACTACTCAATCTAAAATGGAACCAAATAAGCCCAAACACTGTCAATCATTCATATTAAATTTATTAATACAACAAAATCACAATTACTGATTTTTGCCTTTCTGAATTAACAGTCACAGGTTGAATCAACAGTGGCGAGGGCTGTCACTAACAACGCGAAAGTTGAACATTTCTTTGAACATAAGGTGAAAAGCTCATACTCAAACTGTTATAACCTGTTCTGAGTGTAGTCTTTTAGAGCATTAGGCTGTTTGTTGTAGTGTTCCTTGTGATCCAGCAGACTAAAAACCAAACTTCATGTTTCAGTTTTACAGTGAGAACCACAGCTGACAGAGGCCTCCAGCAATCACCCGTTTAATTAAGATGTTTCCCCAACTTGTTTGGAAGGACGGTACTGTATTTACAACAGCAATAATATAATAATACTTAAGTATTTACAAGTGCAGCAGGAGAGGAGGGCCGGGAGTGAGACCTCAGTATTATTAGCATCAACCTTTACAGGCATGCTGCACTCAGTGGGTGAGAGGGTTCAGGGAACACAGCCAGGAAGCGAGAGAGCTGGTCGTAGCGGAGAAGCAGGAGGAGATGGAAGAAAAGTGGAGGACAGATGAGAGGAGGTGGAGGAATGTCAAATGCTGCGAGGAAGGATGGCAGCGACAAATAAAATCGGAGAGAAAAGAGGGAGACAGCGAGAGCGGCGAAGCAGAAGAAGGCCCGGCAACTGGGCGCAGAAAGGCCCCGAGCTGAAAGGATCAGAGGGCACTCCAAACTTTACACGGCACAGAAAAGAGCAGCGTGTATTCAAGTGTCTCGTTTCACTCCATTCAGGACTGTGTGAATGTCAAGTCAGTGGCCGTCTGCCAATCAAGCTCTGATACAGAAATCATCAGGTCAAACAGAGGAGCCGCTCATGTCCGGAAACAGCAAACATAAGGCGCAAAGCGAAGGATGCACTCGAGGGCGCTTCATTCAAGTGTCTGACGCTTGAGATGCTGACTGACTCGGTGTCCGACAGCAGAGGGTTTGAGAGCTGAAACAATTTGGGAAAACCTCACAACAAGAGACAGTAGAAAGCAGAAAAGGCAGAGCGGACGAGACAGACTCCTCTTTCTGTGGCTGACACCTCCCTCCCCAAGTGTGTTCACAACCCGCTGCAGAAAAGGTTGTGTGTGCAGGAAGGAGAAAGACGGTCATAATTTCAAATGAGCTCTGTCTAATAGGTCTGTTGTCCTAAACAGACCCTTTTGATGGATCACAGCTCGATTTCAGTTCCCTGCTTCTCTGCCAGCAGCCAGCTCATTGCAGCATTTTTCTTTTTAATTGCTCCATCTAAGAAATGTAAAAAAAAACAACTTTATCTTGGTGACACTGGAACAATTATCATGAAAGCTCATATGCTGATGTGCATGTAGAGGCACGTATGTCATGTAATATCTCGAAGCGAAAAGTAAAAAGCAACCGCCTTAAAACTGACCGCAATACTGGCAACGAGAATCAAGATTCAAACTTAAGACAGTTTTAAAACCATGTCAAAAACTTGTACTGAATAATTAACTAAATTATTAAGATGCACTAGTTAAGAATTAAAAAAAAAATAATTCAATTGAGAGCGTTCTCTGACAACAGTACTAGTATTATTCTTCATTTTCATACACTGATCTTCAAATCTGCAACAGGGCATTTAAACCTCCATATAAAAGCAACACTAATTCTAATAGAAATGTAAAGTAGGCTGGAGGAGCACAATCACAGCTACTAAAGCTAAAGTGTTTTTTGCTAAGTGTTGCCGGTCTCCATCCGCTGGGCTTTTAATCAACACTTCCTGTCAGTGGCTGTGCTGCCGGTGGTGTCAATATATCGACCTTTCCCTCTGCGGCTTCTTGTTTCAGCCACGCAGGGTCGGGTCAGCGTGACGAGGTTGTCAACTCTTCAGTCGAGCGTCTACCTTCGAGCTGAAGCGGCTCACACATCTGTCTTTTTTTGTCATGCGTTGTGACTGATGTACTGTGTGACAGCACCTTGCTCAAGGACACTTGCCCTTTCGACATTCACTCGAGTGCTTTTGTTCAGTTTATTCTCTCAGTGAGAGTTGTTTTGGTTGTTACAAGTGTTCTTTTCATTTACTCAAACATATTATACACAACGTCATATATTATATTATGGATATACATTTGACATTGTTAGAATCAGCAAAGATGTGACAAAAATAGCAATTCCACACTAACCTTGCATGTGAATTTTTTTGTTTATATTATCATCCATGCATGGATGTGCATGTGCACTACTAGATAGCCTTGATGAGAGTGAGAGTGATTACATGTTATAAATTTTGTTTGATACTGAGAATAAAAGACAAAGAATAAAAAAATAAAGAAGTGGAGTCAATGTTGCAGTCTGGGTCCTGAAAATATGGAAGCCCAGTTCTGCCAGTTATAGAAAAAACAGATTAAAACAAAGCTTGATCAAAAGAATATTCCCACTGTAAGTCACACAATTACAAAATAGTCACAATCACAAAATTAAGTCAACATTTATAATTATGATAAATTATCCAATAATTTCTCCATTTTATCTCATTATTACTCCTTCATTTGGCATAATTTTGACTTTTTATCTCATAATTATGACTAATCATGGAAAGAAATGTTTTAAATCAAGCGTAATCTGGCAGAAATGTGTGTCAATATATGAAAATTATTGATGTTGATGGTTGGTTTGAGATGACAGTTCTGCTTCAGGAACAGGGACTTTTCGGGGGAGGGGGACAGCCCAATTTCAGCTGTTTCTGTTCGTTAAGATCACTGTGGGTTCATGGAATAACGTCTGACATTCAAGAATCCCCACGGTAATGATAATCTGCTTAGTCCAGCAAATACGGGGAATAATTCAACATACTCTCGAATTTGTGCTGAATTCACAGTCGTCGATGTTGTCTTCAGTCTTCTTTAACGTGCCCTCAAATCTGTGCCAACATTTTTGGGACACAAATGTGAGAAATTTCACCTCAGAGCAGCATCTCTGCATGATAACCGACCTGATTTATGCCGCACTCCTGAGGTGCTCCTCATTGACTCCAATCTCGGTTTGGTTTTCTAGGTCAGAGCCGCAAAGAACTGACAAACAGCATCAAGCGAGAAGCAAATTAGGTGCCGGGATAGGCTGAAGATATGGAGGACCGGAGGGTGGGGGGTGGGGGGTGGGGTGATCGTTTTGGATCCTTTTCTGGTCTCTGGAGATATGGAAGCCCCCGAATTATTGGAGGACTCGCTCAGTCTGAGTGCGTGTGTCAGCAGAGGGTGGATAGTCCCTCAGGATGCGCTGGCCCTCGGGATGTTGGCAGTGATCCTGAGGCCCATCTGTCATTCACACACATGCACACACCCCAATTAACTCATCTTTGCTCCAACGCGCATTCTCCAGAATTATCAGTCAATGAGCTGTGATTTGGCAGTGACATTCAAAACCCACTACACTGCGGGACATAAAGAACACTTGGGAATGACAAGTGGTTACCTGCAGCTCAGATGGTGAAAAACTGAAGCTGAAGGTCACCAGCTACATGAAGCACCATCTAACCTCCATCAGTTCACCAGTCAGAGCACTTTGCTGGTCAATTGCTCAGTAAAACCAAATCAAATCAATTATTTATACAGCCGAAAATCACAATCACATTACCTCAGTGGGCTTTACAATCTGTTCAGTGAATGACATACTCCGTCTTTACACCATTGATTTGAGTGAGGAAAAACTTGCCATATTGAAAGAGAAGAGCTGTGAACTGTTACCTAAGACTAAAAACAATACCAGGAAATGACACTAATTTTGTGTATCAACTGAAGCATGGATGATTAATAAGGGACACAGAAGGGAATACACCTTCACCAGCAATTAGGCAGATCCCCCAGAACAAGTGCTTTCAAACTCTGACTACTTATTTTCTTCCCTCTGAATTTCCGCATTTATGGACTTTAATGGGAGCTATGGACCTGAGTGATATTGATAGAAAGTGAACACTAAATCTAAAAATATGTGTATCATGTCTGTGTGTTATGACTCCAAGAAGTGGTACGAACATGGTAATGAAGTGCCAAGGGCCCTTAATTACCTCCCTAAGCTAGCACAACTTCTTCTGCAGCTCCAGCTACTGTCTGTCAGTAAATAAAAAGGCTAAATGAGAAGTTCTACAGGACAACAATAAACAGCAATGTTTTTTGGAACATCTGGATGTGTCCCTTTCACCTCACACATTATTTCATTCAAAGTCTGTTAAAGAGACAAGTTAGCAACCCTGCACTGGTTACTTGTGAGTGTTAGCACTGATATTGAGAGTTTACAGCTCGTTTCTGGTTTTAAAAGCCTGATCGGTAAAGCAAATGGTTCCAAATTCATGACTTGTGACTGGCTTTCGCTTATCGAGCCTCCCTGCGGTGAAGCTGATTACACACTTATCATTAGACATCACAATGCAAATCTTTTTATAGGTAAAAACAGAAAGAAAAGTGTGATTTAACATTCAGTGTGATGACAGCGTTAGGTAACATGCAGATGAAAGGCACCGTTTGTGTGTGTGTTTAAATGTGAAGGACGCCTCTCAAACACATCTCATAAATCTCCATCAGTATGCAGAGCGATGATGGTCGATGGTTACGGTAACACTGACTCAGAAATCCATCTGAGCAGTGAGCGAGAGAGGGAGCATCTGACACTCGATGACCCGCAATCACGAGGGATTTCACTTTGCCAGGGGGATCAATACGAACACGCGGATCCGATTTGACAACGAGAAACTGATAACAGAGAGCGAGCTACAGCGTGGAGGCGGAAGAGGTACTGTATAAATTAGATTGGGATAAAAGAGAAGAAGAGAGGTTCAGAGGGAAAAATGAGGGGGGAAACAGGAAGGATGAATGTCAGAGAGAGCGAGAGAGAGGTGGATGAATAAAAGGAGGATGAGAGATGAGAAGGAGCCGAGCAGATGATTACTGCCTCCTCTGCCAGGCCGCGTTCACACACACACACACGCACACAGCTACAGCCCTCGGAGTTACGTAACGTGTTGTCGGTTCACAGTGTCACTGAGCCTGAACGCCATCATCTTTTATCACCCAAAACTAGTCCAAAAACAGAGATCACGTTTCATTTCATCTCGTGTGGGGGAAGGCGGCAGCCTAGATGGTAGGAAAAAAAAAATTGGAATTCCTGGCTGGAGAAGGTGTGCAACTGCTTCACTTCACTAATTCTTGTATCCATTCATGCGTTGATTATGTTTTGTGGTGAATGAGTCAATTTTCAGTCAGAGAGGAGGAAAAAGTCACAGCACATTACATTACAACATGGCCTTAGTTGTGTCGGATCAACAGTCCGAAATGAAAAGAAAAATTAAATAGGCTGTAAAATGGAAAATGTGGCATTTCTGCTTCATAAACGGCTCACACAACTTATTTATTAAACAGTTTGGGCCGTATGACGTTCTGTGCCATGTAGCAGTAGAAATGTGTGGATATTTAGCAACAGTTATGTTAGTTTAGTTTGCACTGCAGGAGCTGCCCCTTTGTATTTTTACCAACTGCCTCTGCTTGACCTGATGTTAATGTTAGCTGTGATACACGATAGATGGATGGGTCGTCCAATCACCTGTCGAGTTGTTTTTTTAAAGAGCCTGCCCTTTGCCCCAAACAGTATCTAGTGACACATGTCCAGATGGTTCTGTGCAACAAACCATTTGGTGTGTCACACTTTCTGCTGTTACAAATAAAGCTTTGGTTTAGAGCTGCATACAAAACTGTAGCGTGAGGAGGTTTGAGGTTCACCAAAACCACAATCAGTGCCTGCTGAAATCATCTGCAGTCACTACAAATCAGAACTCTCTTCACCTGCTTGCTTCCATTTCCACAGATGGAGCTGGATGAATGCAAAAACTGCCCTGACACTTTTTCGATCTTCAGTGGAGTAGGAAACTATGACTGTAGTGAATGCAGTGGATCGGACCATTGTTCAGTATTGACAGACAGACAAGCAGAGGCTGCTCTCAGTGGCAGCGGAAAAGTGCTATCGATGGATCATCAACAGTGAATGTGCAACCATGTGCACAGATAAGTGCGCAGAAGCTACTCAGGTGTTAAAATGGAGCATTCACAATTACAACTACCAAGCTCAGGAAAGTCATTTTTAAGACACAAATACAAAAGATTTTGCTGGATTAACTGCTTTTCTCAATCACAAATCCTGAAAGTGGAGCCACATGTGGACCGATTCTCAGAAAAAAAAGAAAATAGATGTTCCTTCAGACTGATGCTCCCTCAGTTCCCGCTTGTGGCGTCATATCTGCAGACTATTTATCTCCTCACTAGAGGAAATGATTCCAAAATCCATCAGTCATGTATCTCTCTCTCTCTCTCTCTGTGTGTGTGTGTGTGTGTGTGTGTGTGTGTGTGTGTGTGTGTGTGTGTGTGTGTGTGTGTGTGTGTGTGTGTGTGTGTGTGTGTGTGTGTGTGGCTGTGGTTGGGTGGGCAGGTCGTTGTGTTGCCCCCGAGGCACCCACACTGTCAGACAGCTGACATCACTCTGACTTTAGCGAGGAACCAGGACATTGTTATATAACTGACAGAACAACAGGACAGGAAGGGTTAGCTCCTGGTGTTTCCAGCTGTAAATCAGTGCTGGAGAGCCAACGAAGAGCAAGTGATGAGTTCTCACAGAATTTCCTTCACAGGCACAAAGACAGAACTGTGACAGCTTCACAGAGAAAAACATCATTTTCCAGATGCCTGCTGCACAACCTGCGACATTTAATAATTTTGATCATTTCTGAGCAAAGTAAGGAGCCACTTAGAAAAATGGGACAATCCAACCCTTACACTGAGCCATTTTCTTCAAGGTGAGACACAGCCACATTCCCAAAATACAGCCTGACATGTCTGGTATTCTTTGGGATGTCCACTGGAATTTAAATATCTTCAGTGGGTTTGAACTATGTTTAGCTGAAGTGTTTTAAGGAGTTCAGGAATACAGGGTCATGTGTCAGAAACATGGAATGTCTATGCCTAAAAAAAACAAATATATATGATTGCTTTTCAAAGTGAGAAGCCACTGTATCTCCTGAACTTTGGAAAAGACTTTGCAGAAAAACACACACGCACACCCATACACCTCTACTCTTTATGTGTTACTATGCAGACTAGAGGCTGAACGAGGCCTGACGTATTTTTAACGCGTAACATTTTTACCCAGAATCCAGCGCGGCGGCAGCTTTCTTCACTCATGTTTAATGAGCTCAGCTGACGGCCTCAATGAAAGTTTGATGAAGCCCCAGATACTGTATGTATGCACGCACACAGGAAATCCAACAATATACAAATAACAGGACACACATACACATGTGCACGGACGCACAGTAAATCCATATCGTCAGAACCTGCAGCAGCTGACTTATCTGCTGCGTGAAAAAGTAGCTTACGATTGAATGATAAGTAATCCTCAAGTGAATGAGCACAGAGACCCACTTCATACTGTCATGTGATGTTTCATCACAGCACACCAAGTCTCTCCATCTCTCCCTCCCCTACTCGCAGCGACCAATGGAAATCATGATTTGACATTCCCAGGACTTCTAACCCTCCTATCCTGAATCTCTCACTCACATACAATGCAACACCCACAATAAATAGGAACAGTTATGGGCTCCTGCGAGACGCTGGATATCAGACAATCACCCACTGATGAAGGCTGAGGTTTCTTAAATGGTTTTTAATGGTCATTATGGTCTTTAGAATGTTCCAGTCCAGACCAGAAGGAATCAAATGTTTCTGTTTTTCAACGGAGCTCGAGTGTCTCATGACGATCTGAATGACGTTTCAGGGGCTTTTCCACCCTGAAGTGAATTCAGACTTGGAGAAAAAAAACAAAACAGGCTAATTGTCGGCTGGCATGGATGACACAGTCAGATTCATTTTTCAAAGTTCAACATTTTGGAAAACACTCTCCTGCTCTGTGAAATGAGAAGACTGGTGCAGGCCTGGGCCTTAGTTTGAGAAACAACCCAACCACGGAACCTTTGCTGTCTAGTGAGAACTGCTCGCCTGGTGCATACGCCAAAATGCTTTATAGCAGCCTTTCATGACACCTTACTTTATGCTAAGCTAGGCTAAGTATGTTTCTTAACTCTTTAAAAGCTATGATTTGTAGCCGGAATTCAAATGTAGTCCCAAAAGGGCTGCGTATGACAAGAGTGACCAACAACTGCTGCTCCTCGCTGGTGGCACTTGGCAGTAGCAAGCAACCATTAGCTCATTAGCTCATGTCTCAGTTAGGTGTGGGGCCAGTGGCCCGAGAGGTCGTGTTGATTTGACCCTAATCTTTTGAGTGGTTGTGCATCTGTTACATGATAGCCCAACATGGAGGCTTTAACATGATGTCAACACTGTTGTTTCTTCACACCATGTTCACTTTTTGAATACTTTAAATTGAAAGTCTCGTAAACTGCTCCTTTAGCAGAGAGGCATCGAGCTGTTCTGTATGTTTTGGTAATTAAAACTTCTATTAGAGCTGCTATCAAATATTTAAAACAACAGTCAGATCTGCTTATTACACACGGCAGCGAGAGTAAAAAAAACACTGCAGTTAAATTTTAAACGGCTTCATCGAAAATCAAACTGGAGTCAAATAAAGCCTGTTAATCTCTTGATGCTTATCCGCCGTTCAGGCTCTACAACAAACCACCCACACACGGACACACACACACACACACACACACACACACACAGACGTGCAGACACACATATTCAGAAGTAGAACTTTTCAATCCCTCAGCTATATGCAAATATTTATAAAAACATAACGCGGAAAGAACATTTCCATCAAAAACATACTGAGGCAAACCCTTCAGAGAAAGTACAGAAATATATGTTTTAGTCAATGCGCGCGCACACACACACACACACACACACACACACACACACACACACACACACACACAGAGCATGACTTGCAGCTGTGTGGCTGTGCTGCCCAGTAGAGTCAGCTCCTTGCAGCCTATTTTTATCCTTAATGCCACAGTAAACCAACGCAGGCCTGCAGCTTGATTAAACCTTATAGTCCCTATGGGCAGAGGCACAAAAAGCCCCCCCCAACATCTGATAGGGCTGCAAGTGTGTTTATTACTTACCCTCAGCGTGTGTGTCAGTGTGTGCGTGTGATGCAGTCATGCAAATACATATCTATATTTCTGATTAAATGTGTGTCAGCACTTTATGTCCGACTGATTTAACCCCACGCTGGAAGTAAAAATCCTGCGAGCACAAAAACACACAGGCATCAATTCTTAACTGTGGATACCCCCTGCTAGAACACACACACAAACACACACACACACACACACAAACACACAGCAACATGCAAACAAATTCATCAACTGGACAAAAATAAAAATTGAGTGAATGTTTCATGGCTGATTTGCAGATAAATGTAATCTTTTAGCTTCTGGTCAGCAGCTAGATCCTCACACACACAAACACAAACATGGACCTCATGTAAACACTCACACACTGAAACTGAGTGTGTGTTTTACCACGGGCTTGGCAGGGGAGGCGAGATGAAAAAGGCCGCAGGTACAAGCCAGAGGGCTCGTATCCAACTGCTCCTCTGATATCACATCAGTTAAAAATCACAGAGCTCAGCAACCCTAGACACCTGACCACGCACATACACGCGCACGTACGCGAGCGCGAACACACACACACACACACACACAAATATAGAAAGGAAAACAACACCATGATGCTCCAGGCAGGAAATGAAATTGTTTGTCAGAAGGCCACAGCAGCCACTTTTACTATTTTACCAGAAATGACAGTTTTAGAAGGAAACAGGACGTCTGGTCTGAATGATGACGGGTTACCTGCCAAAGTGGCTCGGAGGGAAGACAAAATGCCACAGCCGCAACCAACCTCTGTTTATAGAACATTTTGGTTCTGGCTGGTGGTCACTCGTCACCCTGGGAAAAGACTGCAGTGTGTTCAAAACAGCACTGAAGGCCGAGTGTGTTTTCACTTTGTGGATTCCCAACAGGAGGGTGGAAAACACAGAAATGCATCTACGGCAGCAAATATTACCAAAGTGTTTCTCATGGGTGATGACTGTACGATTGTTTTCACTTTATTTTACTTGTACAGGGGTCTGAGGGGTGTTTTACAGTGAAGGTGTCTGAAATAAAGAGCAAATGTCAGAAGAATTATTCCATTAAGTTTGTTAACCTTGAGAGGAAACGCCCGCCAAACTTTCCCAGAGTACAACATAACTTTTTTCTGATGGCTGCTTGGACTAAAACGCAGTCAAAAATATTGAATAATTCAGTTTACCTTCATTACAAACAAAGAAAAACTGCAAATCCTCAGATATTAGACGATCGGAATGTTTGGCATGTTGGCTTGAAAAATGACTTCTATGATGAATTGATTATGAATAAACTGGAACTAAAGCCAATACTTTTTTGGAGCCAAGGCCGACATAAGGAAAGAAAAAAACATTTTTGCAATGATTTTTGAAGACAATGATTTTTCTTTAAAAAGTTTCCAGGAGTATTTAGCAGTCAAAGGTGTCTAAAATCAAGTGCTATCGTCAGAGAAAGTATTATAGTAAGTTTATTCAACTTCAGAGGAAACGAGTAGCAGCAAAAAACAAGTATTTAATAAGAGAGGAGACCATTTAATTGTTTACCACCTCAACTAACGGATTTTCTGGAGAAACACTGATTTAAAATTAAGAAGAAAAAAAAAGATCATAAATATTGGAACCTGACCTGTACATGTACAGTACTTTTGTTAAAAAAGGAGAAAAGAAAGAATTAATTGTCATGTCTTTCCTTTGTGTCCTTCTACCATCAGTAATTAATCAACATACAATGGTTTCAACCCACACAACTGGTTGCTTGTTAGGTAAGTGATGTTAAAATTGATGCTCACCAAATTATTGCTCTCCACAGGGCAGTAAGCCAGTCTGATAAAACACATGACATGCTGATGTAAAGTAAAATCAAGAAGGTTGGCAGGGAAAGAGGGAGAGTGGGAGATCAAGAGAGGATTTCACGCTCACCGGGGAGCAGTCTAAAAAGAGAAAGATAGGAAAAGAGATGGAGATGTGCGGGGAGTCAACACCCCTCGCAGCCATCCGCCATGATATGTCTGCAGCGACGGGTGTGGGCTCCTGCCGAACTTCCCAATGACAAACAGCCCTGAGCAGACAGCGACTCTGCGCACCCTGCCCGCTCTCATGTGGGCTGACGGGATTATCCACCAGCCTTTTACAGTTCAGCCATTTCACTGCTTTTATCCAACGTGACACACTAGGAAGCGGAGGGGAAGAATTCAGATTACTGGCTCAGGGAAGTTTGGAGTGCCGAGGTCTTTGGGAACGAACCAAGTCAGTCCGACTGACGGATCATTAGGCTGCCTGTTAAAACGTAGTCGATGAGCTACAAGCCGGAGAGAAAGAGCAGCAGCGTGTCGTGGGCTGAAGTCTGAGGTAATGACGGATCCCGGCTTTCAAATAAATGTCTCCACAAACGTCTGCCCACTCAGATGTATCAAGCAGGTTGCACTCAAGCGACTGTGTCATTAGCTACGTGTATATGGACAATATTTCTTCTTTGCGATTGAAATAATTCTGATTGGACGTCAGTTGTTTACGTAGGATGGGAACAATATGGTCTGGTGTTCACATGCAACAATAAATCTAATCAGAGCAGCTGGGTGACATGCGCAAAAGTGACATCACATATTTTACCTCTTTAATCACGACAGCAATATAAAATGAATAGCTCATCATTCATTTTATCCAGCTCTGTCCGGCCAAATCAAGAAAAAAAAGATTCCACCATCACTTCTCCACACCACTGTATGTTCATTATATCACAATTTCCCTTCCAGCTGCTCAGAAAATGTCATACACACAGGAAATAGTCAACCGATGCTATCGATTCGCTTGAGGATGTCTATAAATGGCACCACGAAGGGAAGAAGGGACTTTCCAACAAGATATCCTCTATGACCTATAAGGGAAAGGACTGAGTGTTAAAGGTTAATTAACAGATGTTTTAAATGAGTGTTACAGTAAAATAATCTAGAAATTACTAGATGACAGACAGTAAAAGAGACGAACAGTCTGAGATACACTGACGCTCTCTATGACAATGAAGGGACCACGTAAGATAAGGTAGGTTCTTTACTCTGAGATAAGAGGTTATTAGAGTCAGGACAGGACGGAGGGGAGATAAAGTGTGTGGACAGAGAGACATTTTTCAGCCTGAAGCGATGTCAGAGGGCTAAAAACTGGGGAGGTTTGACTAAAAGAGTCGGTCAGGTGCGAACAAGCTGAAGTTAAACTTTGCTGAGACTGTCAGAGAGTGTTTTGGAATTTTGACACCTTAAAACTTTCATAATAACCACAGCCAAATGTAATGCAGTTTTATATGGCAGCCCTGCAATTAGAGCTTTAAGGATTAACCATCTGAAAGAAAATAAACTTCTAACTAATTTCACTTTCCAAGCGAAAGTGTTAATATGCTGGTTCTAGCTTCTTAAATCTGAGGATTTGCTGCTGTTCTTTCTCATTTATGGCAGTAATTAAAGAGTATGTTGGTTTTGGACTGTTGGTTAGACAAAAGAAGCAATTTCAAGACGTCACTTTGGGCTCTGAGAAATTGTAATGACCATTTTTTAAATGCTGAATCTCAAAAATAACACCAGAACAATCGATAATGAGAATAATCATTAGCTGTAGCCCAACCTGCTACTTCATGGCAGTTTTAAGGTTATCAGTCAGTCAGCGCCTAGCAAACCATTTTTATGACAATACCTATGAGTATATAGGGTTGTATATATGAACTCAAAGTGTCACTTTGGCTCAATGAAGACCAACCAAAATATCCATCCCCTCCCATCTGCAGGTTGAAGCCTAAACTGGTCCTTACAAAGACAGAAATACTGGAACCAAGATGTACAGAAGACAACTGCTGGTGACTCAACATCAGCTCAACATGAGCTCCTAACACCCCCCCGTCCCTTTTCTAATGCCTCCTCCCTTCACAAAACCTCTAATGGTCATACCAGGGCTTCCCATAAAGAGACCGCTCAGTAATGACGCGGTGCCTCCTGGCACTGTTAAAAACAACATCTCATACAGCTGAATTAAAAGAGCCTGGGAAGTCTAGAACAAAACCAACCCCAACGATGAAGGCCTGTGGCGTAAATGGAGCAGTAAAAAGGCGTTGGCTGGACCATAAACTGGTTTTAACATCTTCTCCAGTATTCAGCTGGATGGAAAACAATCTGGAAACCAATTTTATTAAATCTGCGTTTTTTGGAATCATGCGCGCTTCATACTGAATGTGCATCATATATGAAAAGGCATTTGCTGCATGGCTGCGAGAAACTTTAACGTTCCTTATCAACTGATTGGTCGATTGCTTTTTAATTAAGCTGTAAGTCTTTAAAATGTCAAAAGATGGTGATGAATGCCTTTTGAAATGTCCCAAAGCCCAAAGTGATGTTGTTAAACTGTAGATCTTTCCAACCAACAATCAAAAATCCAAAGATACTCAATATTATTACAAAATAAAACTGAGAATCCTCACATTTGAGATGAAAATGTTGCTCGATAAATGATTTTTAATAATTAATGAAATCTCCTGTATCACTGATGCCAACTGTTCCATTTTATCCCCAAAAAATGCAAACAAAATGAAATGATGTGTGTGCCCGTTTCTATTGCCAGTAACTGTTTTACACTGTCCAAACAACTCTGGCACAATCCAGTGCTGCCACACGGCCGGTTGGCGAGGCGAGAACCAGCTCTGGTGTGAAATGAGAGGGTCACTGGCAGACCAGCAGGGCCGAAGCAGCAGGTACGCCCTCCACTCCGTGTCTGTCGAACAGAGCAGAGCTGGCACTCTCTGAAAACAGTTATTCTGCGCCATTAAGGCCCCGGAGTCTGCAGGTTTTCATTCCAACAGTGGCTGATTCTGCTGATTAGCAAGTCTCCATCCAGGGAAGAAGAACTAATTAGCGAAATGAGCTGGATGGAATAAAAGCCTGCTTACAGTCAGGCTTCAATGACACGAGGATGAGAAGTGCTGCTGTGAAGAACTGGAGCACCAATATTGGATGATTTTGCACAATTATGTCACATCTGACCTAAAAAGAAATGAAGCTAAAGAGAGATTTCTTTTAAATTATAAACAGCCCCAACCTCTACCTGTGGTTCCAGCATTTTCTGATTGTTTACATCACAATTTCTGTTCTTCCATTCACATGCGTCATACACTTTGACCCAGTTCTGATTAAATCTGCACATCCTCATACATAAATGACTGATTGTCTGACAACTGATTGTCAATGACTCCCTAAATATAATACAATATGCAACAATAGCAGTTGCAGCGAACCAGCGACAGCTGTACTGAATGTTAAATCGTATGCTCGCAGTTGTGTTCCTTTCATGGAACAGAACCACTCATTCAGGTTCAGGAAAGATTGTGGATTGGGTTAATTTAACAACTTTCTTATGTAACTTGTGTATGTATGCATGTCATGAATGTGGTTTAAGCTGTTATGTACTCGACGTATCTGAACTAAGTTAGGGTTTAGTTAGGGAGACAGTCTTGTTTGTGTTTGACCCATCAAACCATCTATCAAACAATCCTATCTGTTTGACATCTGACTTCCTCCTTTGCTGCTGTTATAATTGCTACAGCCCCTAGAGGTCGCAACCAATACAATAGAAATATGGTGATGTATTTGTTGCTCTTTCTGATGATGACGCACTGGTTGTGCGTTTGTTACAAGCTGGCTTATTGAGATAAACAGTAGCTGACACAAAACCATCTACCATTGTAGAGGAGAAGGGCGCAATGACATGATGTGAAAAAGCAAGGGAAATATAATGTTTCCTCTTGTTTCGTGTGTTAATGTGAGGATGGTTACATCAGATCTCTGTGAGACAATGAGGAGACATTTTAACAGCCAATCAGTCAAGCAAGTCAAATGTTCGCTACATCAAAACGTTCTCAGATTAGGTGTTTCTGTTTCTGCAATGTTCAAATACTGTATCAATAATAGACAAAGAAAATGATTAGCTCCATGTAAGGATGTACAATATTGTGACATTTTTACTGCTGGCCATTTATCATATCGGTGAAATGTGTACACATATTTCCCCACACTCCAGTGCAGTGGGTGGCAGTAGAAGCAGCAGTAGATTAAATAGCTTTACACTGATTAAACGATAACTTCTTTATAAAATATGGAAAGGTGAAATCATTAATGATCTTATCAGCATTAACCAATGGTCATCAGTCTCAGCTGACAGAAGATATTGTGCATCTCTACACACTCTGACAATGACTTCTTCCTCTAATTTACCCTGACCACCTACATGCAACTTTTAACTGCATGTGTTTGATGTGAAAATTTATTAAAAAGAACAGTTGACAACCTGCCTGTAACCAGAATCCATATGTGTAGCATTACTCTACACCAGCACATGAGCCTCACTTGATTTCCCCACAAACTCCTCTTAACACCAAGATTATCTTTACTTCGTTAACATTTTGAAGGAACAAAAGCTGTGCTTGTGCATCGATAACGGCAAGTATTAACAGCACCATATTTAAAATTCTCACATAGCCAACAATATCAGCCCTTAATGTTGGAGCAGCTACATTACATTTCTATTGTTCTGGAGGACAATGAAGCTAAGGAACTGAATCCTCCTCTGTATAGTCCAACAGGTGTGACCCTCTGTCCCCCTCTGATACAAAAAGCCTCGGGATGAGAAGCAGCAGACATGTAGGAGTGCATTTTTTTCCACACAGGAACCTTGTTTTCTGCCAATTTGACCAGAAATTGCTGTCAAGAGCGAGAACAGAGCAGCCAGTGTTTCTCAGGAACTCGATGTCTAGACAAAGCGGTAGCTGTGTCGAAGCAGAACTCGCAACCCCCTTGACAGCACTTTCTTCACCCACTTCAGTCACGACCTTCAGCCCCCTCCCAAGGCAGAGCACTCCGGTTCAGCCTGAGCAGAACAGCGCGAGCATCACACCACGGACAACATAAAAGCAGAGACGGAGAGGAGGGATGGCTGTTTGCTCTTGCCGTTGCCTTGGAGAAGAATGGCGAATATGGGAGCAGGAAAACGCAGATGGAGTGCTGTAGTAGCTGCTGAATGCTTGTAAATTTAATTGCTTTCGCTACAATGCATTACTGTGAAGCCAACAGGGAGGGAGTGAGTCGTGCTGCAGGAGGAGTAATCGATTAACGGCTGAAATGGAAAAGGAGGTAGAGGCCCTCTTTCCCACACCGACTCAACTAAAACCTCCAGCATCCACTGACGCCAGGATTTAGTAATATTTATGACAACTGTAGAGTTTTTGACATTTACTTATTGGTGTGAGTGCTCCTTTAAACCAAGTCCAAAGAAAGAAATCCAATCCAAGTGCAAAGAAATCAGAAAGTCACCCCATCAAAAAGCTGGAAACGCTGAACTTTCTTTGAAATTTTATTCAAATTGGTTTAGATAGATTTATAAAAATAGTGGGTGATTAATGTATTACTTAACAAATTATTGATAATATAGAATTTACACCAGTTCCTGAATGATACTTTTATGAAATCTGTTTTAACAAAAGATATATGACATGCTGACATGGCGAGCCCCAGTTTTGGGCGTAATCTTGTGTTTTTCCTGCATGCCACGAGATCAGCCAATCAGCCAATCACTGGCACAACGAGCCACTGCATGCCTTCACATGTCACTCAAAACCATAACTGTGAACCTGATCATGGCACTAGAGGAGACATCAGGGAACAACAGTAGGACTCATCCTCTGGGGAACTTGAATGTCCGTAAAAACGTTCATATCCGTCCATCCTACAGTTGCTGAGATATTTCAGTCTGGATCCAAATGCTTTCTACCATCTGTGCCGTCTCTCCAACATCCTGTTCTCACTCAGCATCAGCCCATGGTCCTGCATCCTTCACATCCTCCATTTTGTAATGACTCAGCGGCATTCTTTGACATTTCAACAGGAGCATCTCTTCCACTCACAGCCTCTCACACCCCTCCTCCTGCATCGTTTCACACTTGTTGAGACTCAGTCGCCATCTTTCTGTCACCATCTCACACACAAGATCGGTCAATCTTCTTTTTGGCAAACCCTTCTCCAACACACATACACACACACACACACACACAAAAGTGCAGTCACCTGAGGCGTTAGACTACTACTAGGTGGGTGGTTCAGTACGGTTTGCTCGAGGGCACTTTAACAGGTATCATCCCGAACACTTTAACCTGTTCGATAACAGCTGCAGGCTGAGAGACTCTGAAGTGCCTTTCACAGGCATCTCTTCCTTTTCCTGTCTATTTAAGGGCTCCACTAATAGCACATGAAACATCATAAAATCATTAAAAGATTAATTCTTCTGAGCACAAATGAACTGAAATTAAGAATCAGGCCCTCGTTTCTGTTGCAGAAATGAAAAGATGTTAGTGAAAGAGCGGAGGCGTAAAAAGCTGCTTTCATTGTTGGCAAATTGCTTTTCAGAATATCATTTTCAGATTGTGATATCTTTTCATAAATGACACTGTACTCGCTGTTTATTCAGAATGTATTCATATTGAATGCACTGAACTTCCGAATTGCACCAGGTGCACTTCCTTGGGTCCTCAGCAGCACATCTGCCGCATGTGAGGTAGATCGGATGATCGATTATGGAGATATCCGATAACATGGATTGCACGATTAGAAAATATTACATTTTCATTAATATTAGGATTAAAGACCCTCCAAATGAAAAGTGCCATATGTACGAATTGTTAGGTTAACCGAAATTATCTGCAGAATACAAAGAGGTAACTGTTTGACGTTATATGGTCTATAAGATATCAACTGAAGATAGCATGCTAACCAGCTGGCCCCAGCTGTCCTGCTCCAAAGCTCCTGTGCTAGCTGTGTTCACACCAACGCTCCCACACTCCTGAGTATGAATTTGACAGGTGGCCAATTCTTACATATTTCACCTTTACTTTCGAAAACATGATGTTAAGCTGTAGCGTATCTGACAGAAAAAAAACATTTGTGCGATTCAATTAGACACACAGTCAAACGGCATTTTAGGCGCATTAAACCTCCTTCAGAGTGTCACTTGTAACGCCACTACAGACATGGCGTCACGGTGGGCGTTATCCTGCGATTTCACATTAATTGCATCTTTTCTCATTTCGACCTCAGCTAATAGCGGTGAAGTTGTTTCTACTGCGAGCTCCTCCTGCTGCAGCTGGGAAAAAAAAAAAAAAAAAAAAAAAAACTCCCACGTTCCTCTCCGTCGCCTCTGGCTACATCAGCAGCAGGTTAACAGGCCGAGAACATAACCACAAATATTATTTCATGTTCTGAAATACAGGAGAAGAAAGGAGGATAGAACTGAGAAGATGAAAAAACTACACAACGGGGTCCCTCGTATTTTTAGTGTTCCTCTCTCCCTCTCTCTCGCTATGGTAACCTGAAGTCGGCCACTCACAGCTGCTGCTCTCATTCCAGCTGAACACCCACACTCTATTAAACGCTCTGTGTGTGTGTGTGTGTGTGTGTGTGTGTGTGTGTGTGTGTGTGTGTGTGTGTGTGTGTGTGTGTGTGTGAGTGAGAGAGAGAGAGAGACACACACACACACACACACACAACTAAAAGGCAGTGCGTGTGAGTGTTTGAGTGAAAGAATGAGAGTGCAAATGGATGTGAGAGAGTGAGAATGTGTGTGTTTGTGTGTGCATTTACAGTTTGTGTGCGTTAAACATATGAGCACCATCGTCACATCCACATATTTTACTTAGACATGACCGCCACAGCACAGGCGTCCTGCCGTCAGTCAGTCAGTCAGTTACAGCACAGCAGCAGCATGTACAGAGGCTGAGCAAAATGGCAGTTAACTGGATGAGCACCTGCTGGAGTCGAGCGATGTGAAGATATATCCACTCCGTGGATGCTTTATTCAGCCGGGTGCGCCTGACAAAAGTGAGACTGAAACACAACTCTGGTTATTCCCTGCGCTTGCCAGATGCTTACGGGAAATGTTGCTTCATGAACTGCAGCTTGGAAAAGATGTTGTGTACACATGTTTATGTGCTTGTGCATGAAATAGTGAAAAAGGCACTTAGGGGCACCCATAATCACGAAACAAGACAATGATTATCTCTCAGTCAAGTTAATCACAATTCTGGACTAATGCAAGATTGAAAGCAATGGATTTATATTGATTACTGAATGCAGCTTATAGGCTTGCATTTGCATTGCTCAACCAAAAGTGTAAAGAATAGTGATAATTATAATTTCCGTAATATCTTATTAGTGTTCATATTTTTTTCTAGCACAGCCTCCAAGGGCACGAGATTGATGTATTTAACTCTAAAACGTGCATTTTAGTGATATGATAGATTTCTATGAAACATCTCCTTGTCTAATGTTGAAATGAACTTCCTTTTACTTCCTTTCACAACTTTACATGGGTGAATCAGCTAATTTATTCTGAACAGCTGTATCAATCTGAAATCTTCTTATTTCATGATTATCTGCCTCTTTTGACCTGCTTCAGCTATTGATGAACCAACCTATTGACTGACTTCACATTAAAAGGAGCATTGTGTAGTTGTGCATTGTGAAAGATCCTTACTGACGGAGTTGATCATGCCTAAACAACCTCTTTTGTTCCATGTTTGAATAAACTGAATAAACAAACTGACCTTAAAGGACAACACGATTTCATACTGTTTTTATTTGTATATATTTGGCGGACCCTGCCACCTTTCTAGCCTTAAACTGTATTCTGGGGAGCTTTATTTCATCTGAGAACAAAAAAAAACAAACTGAGTTTGTCATTACCTCATTAATATCAATGCAATATCCATATAATACATATCCCAATTATGAATTTATATTTCTTCTCAAAAACTACATAGGGCCTCTTTAGTAAACAAATGAGGTCAGGTCTCTGCAGTTCAGATTCACGCCTCTCACCAGAGGAATGACTGAATACCTCCTACAAACACTCTCAGAGCTCAGAGTTTTTGCTCCGGATCAGTTAAGGCGAGCGGAGTTGACTATTTCTGTGTTTGTGTCACCATCTCTTGTTTCATTCCCAGCCTCATCACGTGGCGCTGCAGTGTGTATGTTTGTGTGTGTGAGTTAGAGTGTTCATGACACTTTCAGCTCGCATCACACAGCGCCCGTGTCATCAAATCAAGTGACCGAGAGACCCTGAGAGACAGAGAGAGGACGGAGAGAAAGAAAAGTGGAACAGGGAGATTTTAGACTCAACTGCATCATCACACATAAAGAACACACTTGAGGAGGAGGAGACGAGCAGAATCAACACAGTTTATAAAATACAATAAAACAAGTTTTGGTCCACGTGCCCTGGAAGATTGGACTGTCTTGGACAAATGGTACAAATTACAGTCAAATAGTCTATATTTTCACTGAGCTTAATAACACATTGCATCAGCAGTGTCCGTAATTTCAGACTGTAAGTCAGACTCATCGTCATCATGTCAGTGCACTACAAGCTAAAATAATTATATTTTTCTTGATAGCCAAGTCTAATCTCTCTTGCTGGTCGCCGTTTGTCATGCAGGCTGAGGCATTATGTCTAATCACATGTTTTACAAGTACAATAAGTTAAAATGGATCTTTACCTGTTTTAATACAAATAATATACTATGACAATATGATCCAATTTCATACCTCTTTTATCAACACTTGCCTTCAGGAAAATGTCACCGTGACAAAATAACAGTGTTGTAATTTCTAAGGCATCTGTTTGTGGTGAAGTTGTCTCACAAATTTTTACCTTGTGTTAATGTAATTTTATCATCACCTTTATGTTCAGGTAGACCAACGTATGGAGGTTGAGCTGCGAAATACAGCAACTAGGGGTGTCATTATTTCGATTCTAGATTTAAAAAAAAAAAAAAAAAATCAATCAAAATGAGTTTTCGATTTGAATCACTGAAATCCAAAACAGGATCATGATTCAGACAACACTTCAGAGACCACACAGCTATCTTACCAGCAGCCTGCAGCTTGTCCTGCGTGCAGGAAGACGATCAACTGACTGGTATCAGAGTGTCAGAGATGTTGGGGTTATTTTCTTTTTCTTTGTATTGATTTGCTTTGCAAACAAACTGAATTTCTATCTTTTGTTGTTTCTTGTTGAACAAATGTACAAGAATAACTTCTCATGTACAGCTGTTATCATCAAAAAATGGCAATAAACCTGTCTGATTACCCTCAGTGACACACCGAGGCTAAAATAGAGACGAACGTCTCTTCCCCTCTAATTAAGATGCCGCAGATCTGAACAACAACATCTAAAGAGAAGTATCTTCTTCTTTCTGTAACCTTAAAAGCGTAATAAATCAGCAGGCACAGCAAATATACAGGATTTTACCTCCTACTTCCATTGATTAGGGAGGAAACAGTGAGTAGATTAATCATTTACTGAACAGGAGAATCTTATCATTTCAGTGAATTCAGTCATTTGTTGTTGATATTCTTGTTTTTTTTCCCATGCAAACACTCTCTGGTTCCAGCTTCTCATCTGTGACGATTTGTCACTTTTCTCTTGAATTTCTTTGTAAATAGATTACCTTTGGATATAACAAACCATTTAAAATGACGTCAACATGGGTCCCAAGAACTCATGAGGAAATTTTCCACTATTCTATCGGTTAAACAACAACCAGTTAAACTAATAATCAACAAAATAAAATAAATCACATTATTTCCTCCTTCTTTGTGCGCTCCCACCTACAGTAAATAACTACCAGCACTGTGGAGGTTTTTCTGAAAGAAGTCAGCTGCCAGAAAAAAAAACCTGACACTTCATTCCTCCCATGCTTGATTTTATTTTTGACCCAGAAACACAAAAAACATAAAGTCAGGTGTCCGACTTCATGAGAACATCCCACATTCCCTTAATGTGTGTGCGTGTACGGAAACAGGCCAGAGATCGCTGCCAGGGTTGGGGGTTCGATTCCCAGTGGGGGCCAGCCCATGTTATAGACGTGCGCACTCTGCAGCACTGCGAGGCACTTAAGATAAAAGCCTCCACCTAACGGCATATGTTATATAATTATGCCAACAATGAGGAGACCGAGGGGAGGCTGAAGAGTGAAATATAGGCCTTTATAAAGGGGGAGGAGGAGGGTTACAGTCAGAGAGAGAGGATTAAGAGAGAAAGGGAGTGAGAGGGATGGTTGCTATGACCTACTTCTGAAACACTTCACCAATCGCTTCGTTTCACACTGAAGATTTTTTTTTTTTGCATGCGAGGGACACACGGGCATAGACACATACTGTCCATAAAAAACGGAGCTGACAGAGGAGACATACTGTGGAAAATGATTATAGACATACATTTAGACTGCAAAGGCCAGTTTATGAGACGTGCAGTCGACCCTAAGGTGCTCTCAAAGATAAAAAAAAACGAATCACGGGAAATAAACGTTCCTCGGGCACTCTTAAAAGGCTAAATTAAGTCAAAGCCTTTATGCAGTCAAGCATATTAATGCTATAAAATGTCATCCACGTAAAAACAGATGGATCACAGCTGACGCGCAAAGATGGACATGTTGTTCACATAAGCGCCATAAATGAAAATCTAAATCAGCAGTGCGATACAGTCCCTTAAACAGGTGTCTTTAAGACTGTTGTTTATAATTATACACATTGATTTCTCCATTTAAAACATTAAACGCATTTTTGTTTTGTAGTTGTTGTTTAGACTGCAATTCACAAACTAATGTTTCATAGTAAGGTTTCAGACATACTAAAAAAACCTCACATACTGTTTTAGCGTACTAAAGAGCATGCTGGAGAAGGCTTTTGAACAAAGCCAGGGGAAGAGTATGGGCTATCATTAGTAAAAATGCTAAGATAACATCAACCAAGACAATGAAAATGCCCCGTTATCGCCGACAACAACATCTCTAACAAGGTAATTAATTACCAAAAGGTGTCGATGAGGATGTTGATGCCTTGTTGTTCACGTGGGAAGGCTCAACTCTCCGTGAATGAGTGCAGCGCTGGCTGCAGGTGTGCCAACGTCAGCTGTGGCTGCTGCAGGGGACCTGGATTTCAAACACAATACACTCTTCAGCGTTTGGATGTATTTTATGTTTGACCAGGTGTCCTCGGGTTAGACGTGCTGCCCTGACTCACCGTGACATCTCATGCTCTTCCCCTCTAAAACGTTACTCTAAAGTTGGTTTGTCATGTTGCAGGAAATTCTAACTGTTACAATACCTCGAAAAAAGGTTGATATTCGATTCCATTTGATTCAATATTATGGGGAAAAATTAATGCAACATTGGGGCACAAAATGTAAGGCTTTTATCAAAAGGTAAATGACAAGTTTTGTGTTCTGTGTGTGTTAAGCACAAGGAAGACAAAACAAACAGTTTGTACTGGTGTATTGATACTGGAAAAAATGAGCATTGAAGCCATTTTAAATAATAGATATTTAGCAACATTTCAATACTTTTGAGAGCCAAAGATGCACTCTTTGTGTTTGTTTTCAATTGCGTAACCTATCGAAACAAATCGATGACCGCTGATAGGAGGTGCAGAGTGAGGGAAGATTATCCACCAGTTAATCAATCGTGGAAAGACAGATAAAAAAAATATAAGTAAAAAATTCAAGTAGGGCTGCCAGATGAAATAAATATACCTGAGCAACCTGTCCAAATAAAGTCTATGTGTGGGAAACACTTATGATGTTTCACCATCCAGTTGGTTCAGGGATAAGGAAAGTACAGCCCGGACTTCTGCATCAAGGCGTAATGTTTAAAGAGAGAATCAGCCAAGAATTTTGCCTATACATCATCATATGAAGTTGTGCTTTATTAACATGATTTTCAGACATTTTATAGACTTAATGCTTTATTGATTCATCGAAAAAACAACTGACTGATTCATTGATATGAAGCTGCATATGAATGGCTGCATCCCTACATACATCACACACACACACACACACACACACACACTCAGACATGCTCTTTCAACTCTGAGACAGTCCACCCCTCTGGGATTGGTCCTGTCTTCTCCACTGACTGACAGCACTTCAAAATCCACACCCCCATCGCAAAACAAAAAAAAAAAAAAAAGAGAGACTGTCATAAGAAACTGGCTCTCCAGAGAGGTCCACTAACGGATCGTACCATTCTCCTGAAATGGGGGAGTCGGAGGTGGTGGTGGCTTGAAAGTAAGTCCGACTCTGTGTCTTTTGTAGCCTCATTCCTGAGTGTCATGTCAGTGGGTGGCGGTGAAACACGAGCCTGGGAGCCTGTGAAGGAGGGTCCGGGTTGGGGGGTTCTGGTTGCTAGGCATCCGATGGATCAGAGCAGGATGCTGATTGGCTTGTGTGTGTGTGTGTGTGTGTGTGTGCGCGTGTGTGCGTGTGTATCTGGAGAGAGTGTTAACCCAAGAAGTGTTGAACTGATTTTGGACCGTAAAAACAGCAGTGGGGGGAAGAGGAAGACTGATACAGACGCATGTCATATTGGAAAAAGGTTGTCTTTGACTTATTTATATTAGATTCGCAGATTCAGATAATTATGTGCTCTTTCTTGAGGCTTTCCAAACCAAACTGTAATTCCAGCACAGATTTACTTGGCAAACTGACTTAGCCATAGTGGTTTGGACGAAAAATCCTGCCAACACACACTCTATCAGGGTCCCAACAGAAAGAATATGATTTCCTCATCCCAGTTTCATTTCCCATTGCTCCAAAAAAGATAGGTCAGGTGTGGATGATGATAATACTGCCCACTACTTTGTTCAGTTTGAATAAAATGAAAAGATTATTTCTTGTGATCTGCAGGGTCACAAATTTTGCACAGCACATGATTGAACTCTGTGGGGAGTCTTAACGAAACATCCCATCTCTATCCGGGAGGAAAACAAGAAGGCAGCATGTTGTGGTTCGGGTATTGCACTGTGATTTTTAATATATTTTGGATTAGCCGTGCAGCCCGGAGAGAGGGAGAGATACAGCAAGGACAGAAATTCAACGATTTATGTGGAAGGAGAGAGACGGCTAGAAAGACAGTAATGATGAGCAATGAGCTGCCACACCGTCTGCACAAAGATATAAGACGACAGATAGAAACAAAGAAGCATTAAGCTACGGAGAGCGGTGCTGAATGAACGTGGGGTGTCCAACAAAAACAAAGAGTTACGGGAACAAAAAGAGATGGACAGAGATAACGAAGAAGACAAACATAGCTGAGTGCGTTTGTGGGGAGGAGGGGGAGCTGGAAAAGCCCAGCAACAGGGCATGCCTTAAATAGCTAGATGGTTGGAGATAACGTGACGTTGGAGAAAGCCTGATGGCTCCGGGCACGTGTTGTGTTGTGCTAAGCATGTACAAGCCCAGTGCTGACAGCAGCTCCATGGGCTCTCTTAGTCATGCGGCAAGATCACATGACCTCCCGAGGAGGCCTGCTCGTATGAGGCCGGACGCTGGTGGGCAGAAATGCCGACTGCCCATCTGGATTCCCAAATGCCGCCGTCTGTGGGGATGTTACCCCGATCCACCTCCAGACAAGCACTGAGTTATTGTAACAGAGAAAAGTCATTTGTTTACTGCTTATTCGGGAGCAAAAGCACTGAATGTTTTTACCATTATAAGCATGCAGCTGCTGCTGCGGCAGTGGTGCCATTACTTCATTTCACCAGGATAATCTGCTGATGGCAGGTACTGATATTTATCAAGCTGAGCTGGACCACAAATGGACTGGAGATGCAACAATACACCCATTTAAAATATGTGGTGGTGCTGCGAATCATTACTCAGACATACAGAGATGCAGGGATGGGCGACATGGAGACAGACCAATAGCAGATTGGTCGCCGATATTATGGGTAAAGAGCTGCACTATCAATGTATTAGCCAATATACACACATTTCATGCAATGATACCTCAAATGTTGTTATTAAACGATTGCGCTGAAAGTATGTGAAGGACGCAGTGCATTTTATCGACTGGTAATAAACTTTAGTCTGTTGAGTGAAATTTACTGCTAAGTCTATAAACAACTTGACAGCAAACTTCACTCGGAGATTAACAACAGTACTGAAGCATCATTTTCTGCATCGTACTCTACAAAAAGGAACATATGCCGACACAAATAGATCTGTGATAGCTGGCAGACAATATTGGCCGACCGATATATTGATCTCCTTCAAAACACTTCATATATGCTGGGATGGGGCGACAAAATCAAATATCAATATTTTTGACCAGATAACCTCAGTATTGATAATGTGACAATGATATGGCCCTTGGTACTTTCAGTTAATATCAATACTAATAAGATTTTCTTTTTTAATGAGACTAAATACTTATCAGTACTGTAGATTAAATCACTAAGGAGGTAAAGGCAAGTATTTTAGTATTTTTAGTAGTAGTATGAGACACTATACCTCCCTCCTTTAGCATCAGTTTTGCATGTTAAGTTCACTAATTGTGAAGCACTTTGAGTTTTGGACTGTTATCAATGTTGTGAAAACACTGCGGTTTGGTTAGGCGTACTAGTCTTACTGGTCAGTAAATTTAACATCTAGGTGCTAAAAGCATTAATGTTTTCTCAGAGTAGGTGGAGAGCAAACTAGCTAAAAAGCTAAAAAAGGAGAGTAATATCATAATCTACTGCTCATCTACCACTACTTAGCCAACTAGTGGCCATTTTTTCTCCCAGTGGTTTACTGACGTTTACTTCTTGCTGCTGTTTGAATGGTAGAGGGTCTATCTAGGGTCTTTAGAATATCAAGGACATTTAAAAGAGCTTTAAATGACTTTTTGAGATTTGCTCCTTTCATCCACTGAAGAGGTTTTACACACTGTGTCTTCGTAAAGCCATTTCTTTGTAAAACGGGGAAATTAGCACTGGCCATCGGCCAAAGGCTTAATCTTGGTTTTGGCTAGCGAGTTCATACAGCTTTAGCCGTCACTCAACGCAAAAACGACTATTTTAAAAAGCAGCTACATTGTTCTAAAAATGCAGCTTAAATCACCTGCTGATACAAAATAAAACTGATTTGTTTGCTGGGTAAAGATGTGGTCTCCAAACTCCCTCTGAAAGGCTCTTGGCGCAGAAGAATGGGTGACTTGTGCAGCAGGCAGCCAGTAATCATGTGATATCGCTGTCGTTTGGTTAATCTGCTTACAGCCCCCTTTCTTTTTCTCCAGGATGAAACCTGATACGGTAGCTCAGCCAGCTTTAGCCACACGCTAATTAATCTGCCGCACCAAAGCCTCCTAATAAAACCCTGACGCCACAAACAATCATTGTACCCTTGCCAAGCCGCAGAAGTTCGGTCCAAGCTTTTGGGTGTGGGAGCGCGAAAGTGGTACAGTGGGGGAACTGGCTGTGTGGAGATAGTGGACCAGCACTAAAACTGCCAAGGCTGATAGTTCAGATCCCTGTGTAGCGCTTTGCAGCACTGCAATTCACTTTGGAAATGCTGACTAATACGGCTGGTTAGCTTGATTTGTGGTTTGATTTTTCTTTTTTTGGGGGGGCCTTTTCTGGCTTTATTATTGATTGTACAGCTGAAGAGTGTGACAGGAAACAGGGCAAGAGAGAGGGAGCGACACGCAGCAAAGGGACCCGGGCCAGGAGTCGAACCCAGGTCCACTGCAGAGCCCCGGCACATGGGTCGCGCACGCCACCAACCGAGTCAAGCGGCACCCTGTGGTTTGATTTTTAAGAAAAAGGGGACAGCATTGTGCGGTGACACTGATAGCCCTGCAGCTGGTGGCCAGATGATGCTTTTCTTTTGGCTATTGAAGTGTGATGGGGGGGTGGATAGAGGGCTGGATTGGGGAGTCGGCTTAATCCGCTCTGTCACACTGTCTCGCTTTGTCAGAGTCGATATCAGGCCTCCATTTTTTACCCTCTCCATCGTCTTTGCTCCGATTCAAACCAACAAGCTGGCCTTCTCTCACTCCAGATACATCTTTCTTATCCCTGTTTTTTTAAATCATTTCTCTCACCCTCCTTCATCCCCTGTTCCTCCTTCCTGCCTGTCTCTGAGGCTCTCGGATGGGGCTTATCAGCAACAGAACAAACAGGCTCATTGTGTTGTGCGAGAGCCGTCAGGGTGCAGAGAGGAGGCTTGTTTCTTTAAAACCTGGATAGGATATCCATTCACAGGGGAGATGGGGCTTGCTGGGCGTCTTAATGCCAGCAGACAACATGGGTGCGGGTGGAACGGAGACAGACAAAGACACTGAGAAGAGGTGACATCGGGGCACAGACTGTCCCATATTTAAAGAATAGGAGGCAGCAAAAATCCTAGATGATAGGCTGATGAACCTGAATGAAAAAGAAGAAGAGGGACTCTGCAAAAGTGAGAAAGCAAGTACAAAGATTCAGTGTCGAGGTCGAGTGAGGTAGAAAGAAAAGTGTGGTTCAATATCAACTACCCAGCGGCTCAATAACAGGGACAACTACTGAAGCAAGCAAAAGGTCGCTGCTTCGATCTCTACAACATGCGTTCTGACTGCAACGGAGAAAGATACCGAGGTTTCGTTGTAGTCACAACCCCCGAATGAGTTGCACATTAAACAGCCCATCTAAAGAAGCCCGAGAGGACAGCCTTAAAGTAGAGCGTGGACAAACCGAGGCGCCAATCCTGACCTAAATACACGGCTGCATGGAGAGAGCGACGTGCGAGGAAGGTTTGTTCGGAAATAACTCGGCATTCCTGCCCCTCAGAGGACGAGCAACCTCCAACGCGAGGGCGAGACAGCTTCTGCAGGACCGCTGTCATCAACTGTGCATCGTGAGTATTCAGTAACCAAAGATCAATACGTCATCCTTTTCAGCTCATCCCAACCTTCATCGCTCTGCCATAATGTAGGTCGTACATATGCACACATATCAGAATCTCTTCAATCACCAGGGGCAGTAAATGTTCAGACAGTTGAGCAGAAACAGATTCAGATGTTAGGACTTCACAGTTTGACATCACTGACAGAAGGTCACTGTATTTTGCATAACACACCACATAGAGAAGACTACTTGTACTGAGAGATAGCCCACCTGCACACTGTGAGCTGCTCAGTGCAACACTCATCACAGCTTTTATACTTTGCTTCCATTACTTAAAAGTCTGCAGCAGGACTACTGACCGGTGTCCAGTGAAGACATTTGTAAAGCTTTGAGGTTTAGATGTCGGCCTGGGACCAAGAAATACGAAATTTCATTTAGATAATGATCTGGATTGTGTTTTGCTGACTGCATTACAACCAAGATTGATTTTTGGTCGTTGTTGAGAATCATCGTGAGTTATATTGGCATTTCTGCCACTTCAGCTAATTCAAAATGTTGTGTTTAAAACACTGCATTCACTTCTGAAAGTAGATGAAAGTGTTAGAAATCTGTTTATTTATGCCAAACACAGAGAGGCTTTCTCAGTGTGAAATTACGGCTAGACTTATGAGCCATGTTCACACAGCACTCAAAATCAGTTTTGTTTCTTAAATCAGATCTGAAAGATGGAGTCTCTGCACAGTTATCAGCTCAGATTTGTGCGTCCAGACAATACCAATATTTCTGCATTTGTTGCTATGGTATCGACGTAAATGTCAGTAACTATACACTTTTGACGGCACTTTCCAACACAGGAACATGACTGACGCGCATCTGTAGAAGCCAGATCTGAATCACATTTCAAACCACCTCCAAAATGCAGCTTGGATCGATGTTTTGTTTCCGCTGTCCAGACTTTGCAAAAGCAATCTAGATATGTTTTGGGCTGGTAATCTGAACATAGCCATATGGTTTCTAAGCGGGGAGTGCATGTAACTCTATAATGCTTTGCATAAACTGGATCAGTGTTATCCAAATCATGATCAAGCAGACCCAAAGTGACCACAACATCAGTAGATCAACATATCAAGTTTAGTTCCCTGAGACACCACTTCGTCAAAAAAGATCTTGCTACAACACACGACCACAATCCACACGTGTCCTGCAAGAGGATGGCTGTCTTGTAGTGATCTCAGAGGAAGAGTGGCAGTTTCTAAACCACTTCTCAGGATGGGAAACAAGGCTCGAGGTGGGCCAAGTTATACCACAATATCACAGTGAACAACAGTAAGAAAGTTATGAGAGTAACAGAAGGGTGTATATTAGGAGACGAACAGGAGATAGAAGCGGTGATCATGATGGGAATATACAAATCTGGGGCTGTTTTGCCCCCTCTGGAGTTGGACATCTGCACAGGATTGACTCCACCCTGATAAAAGCAATTTCACCTTTACCTCATGCAGCATCCTCCTTATTGGTCAACAGTGAGTGAGGAACAACAAGAGCCAGAGCCAGTGACTTAAATTATCTGTTTATCTCTGCTAGCTAAGCAGGTGGTTCTGAGTGGACACAAGGATTTGATCACCGTGGCCGTGTTCTGGCAAGGAACAAAATGCTAACCAGTTGCTCAGCCGGCTCCCATTCAACAAAGGCAATTAGAGAGACTGCTTATCAGCCGGTAATTACAAAGAAAAGAAGGAAACAGTAGGGTACAGTCTTTCATCGTGATCACACAAGTGTTCTGCACATTTCTGGGAAAAGGCCACCGACTCTGATTTTGTGATATCGCATTCATTTAGCAGCATTCATGGTCATTCATCATTCATTAGACCAATACAGACTCAATTCTGGGTCACAATCACAGACAATCATCTCATCTCAATCCTTTCACAAAAGGCGATCTGCTCTGAATAGGCTGTGTTCGATTTAACCCTAGATGGCAGAGGCTTGGCTAATGAGTACAGGAACATGTCGGTGTGTTGTCTGGACTCACCCTCAGGGCCTCGATGACCAGGTCACGGGCCTCCAGCTCTCCCTCCATGATACTCAGCAGTGTGAGCAGCTCTGGCTTACTCAGGTTATCCATGTTGAACTCGCATTTCTGTAACACAGGCCAGAAACAACATGTCAGAAACATACAGTACGATCAACAGCTCAGTTTCAAAATGAGGGCTTCATATAACATACTGTTGCCTCTGAAATACCCATCAAACTGTTTTCATGAAAATGAGCAGGCTGTTAGGGCTGAAACTAATGTTTTTAACTAATATTTTCATTATCCATTCATCTGGAGATCATTTCACATTTTGTCCAAAAGAAAAAGAAAAGAAAAGCAGAAAATGCTCAAATAAAGAAGCTCAAACCAGCTCAAACCAGTTGCCAAGTTTGATTTTTATTTCAATACATTAATTGATTGTTAATTGGCAATTCAATTTCTTAAACAACTAATCAATCAACTAACCATTACACCTCAGAAATTGCTTTTTTAAATTAATTATTAAATTAGACATTGCCTCTGTTAAATCAAAACATGATGTAAATATTGTGTTATACTGTCAGAGACGTGTGTTTATATGGAGGACGTTTCACCACCACTGATGTTTGGCACGCTAGCATTTAGCATATTAGCCAACTGCTCTTCCACCCATAGCTGGAGCAGCACATCGTCAGGACAGGTGACAACTTGCTTTAAATAGTAGATGTCTCTCTGAGCTGCACAGCTACAGCAGGGGACATTCTAAGAGACATTCAAGATGAGTCTGCTGATCTCACAACAACTTGATAACATGTTACCATCAGCTTACTGCAGTAGTAGAGTTGACATTTTGAACGGCTGAAGGCTCCAATTGAAAAGTAATTGGATCATCCTCTTAGATTTCATGAACGCCAAAATTCATGATTATCCATTTCATAGTTTCAAAAGACCAAAATGTAAGACTGTCTAACCAAATTCGGGCTGTCATCAACCTACTAACTAACCAAAAGGGTCCGCAGCCATGACGCCAGCTAAAAGGACACTACTTGGTAAAAGTGCCACTGCTGTGCAGCCAAGTCTCAAAAGTCTGATTCTTATACACTGTACATGAAGATTTAAGTACAACCAACCATTTGACAACTCATCACAACATTGCACCTACATTGTGATGACTTCAGCTGCAGAAAAAAGTTGTTTTCATGACAACCACACCGCTTCCTCCCACTCTCCAACTGGTCTCATTAATTGCAGCCCTCACATTAGGCTAGATGTCCCGTCCTACCTCGAAGCTATTAAGGTCTAATTACATTTAGCTAGGTCATTAAGCACCTATTTGGTCAGTAGCGACCGCAGGGCTAACGGGTGGAGATGACTGTAATTGGGAGTGACCAGACCACTTCATGCTCCCCCTCATGTCAATTAAAAGCTTTTTCCGGTCTACTTATGAAAGAAAAACTGGCTGTGAGTTGCATCTGTCTTGTCTGTTCATCGGAAGAAGGAATGACATATTTTGGGTAAAGTCAGCTTCATCTCATGCTTTCTGATTTTCTCTGGCTCTGGCAATTAATGTTTACAGAATAAGATATCTAAAAAGGAATTTAAAAATGTGTCAACTTAATATGACGATTCTTTTTGTTGGTTTTTCCAATTTAACATTAGTTACATTCCCGCTCTACCTGCACCTGCCTCTCACATTTAATTCTGGATGAATCAACTACAATGACATGAATTTGACCAAGACAATTTTGCTTACTTTGATGGCTGCCATGGCTCTGCGTAATCATGTGTTACGTTTACAGCTAGTTATTTTGGAGACAACTTTAACTCACCACAAATAATGCTCAGAACAGCACCAAACTTCAGCAATAGTATAAATAGCACATAGTTCGAGGCATCACACATCTGCTAGCTTTGCCAGATTTCTATTAAAAAGCGTACACAGCTCACCACTCTCCTGCAGCAGCTCGCTCGTTGTGGGGAAGCCCTGCGATTTGATTACCGAGTGCAGTAGAGTTCCGCAGCTCAAGGATGAAAATATACGATTATTACTCCCTGGAAATGCAATCAAAGTTCATATATGTCTTGCCCTCCCCGTTTATAACAGTTATTATCAAGAGCTGACAGGGAAAAGAACAAAATTGAGCATTTCTAACTGCACTTGGTAATCGACTCTTCGGGCTTCCCCACAACAAGCTAGCTGCTGCAGGAGAGTGGTGAGCTGTGTTCAATAGAAATCCAGCTAAGTTGGCAGTTGTTTGATGCCTCAAACTATGTGCTGAGACCCTATTTGTACTGTTGCTGAAGTTTGGTGCTGTTCTGAGCATTATCTGTGGCTATGAGTGGCTTTTGATGGTGGTTTCTCGGTTGGAGGCATAGATTAAATTGTATTGTTATCGTGTGGTATTTTCTGAGGTTGCTAAAAAGCTAGCAGTAGGATAAGATAGTGGTCAGAAAACTTGATCTCTTGGGGGGGGTCTTACTCGATGTCACGGTGTGTTAGACCATGTATTAAACTTACACCGGAATACCTTTTTAGTGAGATACATGGCCTATTATTGTAGTTTTACCAAGCTAGAGTAAATAAATCAGTGAGAAATTTGCTTTCAGCATTGAAATGCTTCTTGCGCAACTACAATAATTTACTGTGTACATAGTAGATTGAAATGATCAGTTGATCAATGGTAATTAATTAATCATTATTTTCAAAGCAAAAATAGCTGGTTTAAGCATCTGAAAAGTGAGGATTTTTACCTCTTTTTATATTTTCATATTAAAGATTTCTGGGTTTTCAACTGTAAGAAAAAACACAACATTCTCGCTGCAAGTAGCAGTCTTTTTCATTGTTGATTAATCTGTTGAATCTTTTCTTAATTAATCGACTAGTTGTTTGGTAAATAAAAATGTCAAAAGACTACAGAAATGTCAACCCAAGGTAACTTTCTTATCTTGTTTTGTCAATAACCAAAAGCTATTCAATTTACTTTACAGAGGAGTAAAGAAGTTAGTAAATATTCACATTGATGAAGCTGTAGTCAGAACATGTTGACTGTTATTCTTACAAAAATGGCACTAATCGATTACTGAAAAGCTGGAATTTAGTAGTTGCCAACTAATCCATTAAACTATACAGCTCTGCATTTAATTTCTGGTAGTGAGGAGGGTCTTTCATTACTTTCTGTCATCTTTTTTCATGTCACTCATTTTTTTCAAAAAATCATTGGTGGACTCATCAATAACAAAAAGTTACGGTCAGTGTAGTAAGTCACATATTGTAGTGTATTGGATTTGCTACTTTTATTTAAATCTACTTAATGAACTCTTTTGCCAGACTACAGAGCAACGTCATTCCTCAGGCTGTGAAAACCCTAAATTTTAAAATGTATAGTTGCTGAATCCAACACTAAGACGAAAAAAATCGACCTGGTGGCAGTGATTAGGAATATCTATAAAAAATATTTAGAAATAGCCAGTCTTCTAATGAATGGTCTTGTTTGCTTAGTAGGTCATAAAGGGGCATCAGTATTAAATCGAGATTGTTTTATAACAAGTTCCTTGTCGTACGTTTTGCGTCCTAAGAATAAAAGTAGAGTTAAATAATGGTTTGTACAGAAATAAGTCTCGGAAGAGTCGCTGTGAGACTCAAAGCATCTGAAATGTTGCAGAAACACGGTTTTTCTAGAGGAAGGATGTAAAATTCAACAACAAACCAAGAGCCATTTTTTCTCAAGACATCATGAATTTGGGACAAAGCGGAGACTCCCAGTGAGGCAGCTTTTGTTTCCATGGTCACATCCTTGAACATTACAGTGGCATCTTGTTAGTCGACATTCCAAAGCTCAGCGTCAGATTGTTGTTTTAAGGAACCTTGAAAGGGATCTTTCAAGGCGAAACCTAAGTGAGGAAAATGAGCGAGATTCTTGACTCTACAGTCCAAAAAGAATGATGTAACTTCACGTGGAGAGGCCAGAAGATAACACTGGAGCTCGACGAAAGTAGGATTTCCAATTACCGCGTTGGCGACAACTGCAGCCATCTGCTGAGAGAGCCACATCCAACTTCATTACCAATATCTGGAAGCTTTTCACCAGGCTATTTGTTCAATAAAACCTTAATAAACCAGAGAGGCAAATGGAGGAAGCGAAGAGCAGCTCGGCGTCCGGAGCACATCAGCCGGATTGGTACCTGCTTATTCCGGTGACGTCCGCTTGTCAGACGACCATTAAGGGCTGATTTACAAGCCTGCATCAGAACCTCAGCCAAGATTATTCCATTTCATCAGCGATTCCCACATATCTAGGGAGGTTCAACGCACAGAATATGACTTTGATGTCAGTGTGAGTGTGTCCTTTGTACGCTCCTGTGATGCTTGACAATGCGGGGGAAAGTTCAGGATCCAACAACAGGGCACAGAGGTTATACATCTACATGAATAAACAGCCCCACACTCTCTTTTTAAATGCTTTTCTCTAAAAATGGGCCACAAAAAAATCATGTCAGCCTTCATCACGAAATCAGCTTTTAACAAAGGAAGATCTGCGTGTGCTCACTCTAATATTGTTCTTTTTCTTCTCAGAACAAGGAGCTGGAAAGTGTTGCGTCAATCACATGTTTCAGTTTAGTCAAACCACGTTTCTATTCTGATGCCATCACGGCGAGCCTGGAAATAAAAGCCGGAGAGATTCCAAGGGATTGATTCATCCTCATCGAGCCTTCCAATCGATCCCCGAGCCCCCTTTTTTCCCAGCAGCGCTTTCACCGTTCAGAGAAATGGACGACTCAGGGAGCCTTGATGGACGGCAACCCTGAGCCACGCTGTCCTCTCACAGGGCCTCGGGTGCTTGGTGAGGTGAGCTGAGGCAAGGGTGGGGGTGGGGTTGGGGGTGGAGGGCTGCTCCTCTCTGGCATTTCTGCACAGTGAGCAGGTGAGGGAAGCGAACACTAATTTGTTCCATGAGCCGTGTGCTTTGCGCCAAGGGCACGAGCAGGCTGGCCAGCACTCAGAGGCTTGCTGTTAGCCTCGGTCCACTTAATGAGGCCTGTGTCATTTCACTCCGAGCCACGAGGGACGGGAACTGCTCGCCCTGTGCAAGTTCCTCCACTGTGTTCTGCTGGCAAAAGCTTTCTCTAGGCCTATAGGTTTTCTCACAGACTCATGTCCTGTCACTGCGAGCAAAGAACTGTGTGATATGACAGCCTGTGAATGGACGCCTGTGAGGGGTTACCAATGGTTACGAGGGAAATGCCACCGAGTTGGGGGAAATATTGTTGAATAAAAGGGTCAGTTACCATAAAACATAGAGTCACACTAACTTCTTGTGTGATCTCACAATGCAGATAGTTTTTATTTTATATGTGCAAGTTTTACGATATCCGTCTCACAACAGTCTTTAAAGGAAGTATATCTGTTGGAAACTGTTAGAAGTCTGTTGGATTATACGCTGTTAATAAGCACATCAATATCTTAGTAATACTGAACCAAACTATTAACCCAAGGCGAAAAAGCACCTTTTTCACACTGCATTAGAAGGCATCGAGCAAACCGAAGTCACATCATAATTCCCAGCAATGACCGACCTGTTGTTTTTGTTTGCGATCACCCTGTATTATGACAATGTGACAAACGTGATTTAGGATGGGTAACCTCAATTGCTCCCTGCACAGACAGACTGCCATCTGTGGGATTTACCTACAGGGAACTGAAGCTGTTATAGCCATCTGTGCCCGCTTCAAATCCACCAGACTACATTGATAAAAACAGTCATTTTACCTCGCAGAATATGGCAGTTGCTGGTCTGCTGCTGTCTTAATCGGTTTGTTTATGTGGTCCTCACAAACGTTGGTGTTTTAACATATTAATAGAGACTGGACCAGACTGGAGCCCCAAGACAGTCAGCCTTTGAATCATATTCCCCAGATGCAAGGGAAGACACTTGTTTGGTATAGACCACAGTACACAACAACATTTACATGATTATTTCAATATTTTTCTGTAAAAATGAAATTACCATTCCCATTAAAAATTGTGACTTATAATTGAAGTCACCGGAGCTCTACATTAGAGCAGTTTTACCTCTGGTAACATGAGACAAACAAAGTCCTCTGTGACTGAATCAATTTAGCTGATCTGTCTCATCATGGCTGATATCTGATCCACTCAATCAGGTCAGTATCTGCACCAATACCAATCCACCATATCGTTGCAACTCCAGCTGTGAACACCAGCCTTTTCTCCTCCATTGTACTAGGGTGCCGTCATCAATCTAAGAGACGAATCTCAAAATCTGAACATATTAAACTGAAAATGTCTCTGCACCGTGTGATAGCACAAGCGGTAATTAAGAAAACATGTTTTTTTCTGTTATTTGGGTGAACTGATCCTTTAATAGCTTGTAGAATTATACTTGATCATCTCTGATGACCTCTCCGACTTGTTTACATGGTCATTTGAACCGCCAGCATCTGAGCACAGAAATGTTGTTGTTGGGGAGAAGAAGCGATGACATTACAGCCAATCATGCTAATGGCACTCCTCCAACATGGCTGCATATCCCACATAACCACCGGTGACCACTCTCCGGCTCCCATTACACAATACTCCTGCCAGACATTGAAGAAAGGTTCTGAAGATGGAGCTGAGCGGGAAGCTGGGCGACATTTAAATGCCAGAACCTGGATCGGTTATCATGACATTTTACTTATGTTTTCCTAACCTTAACCAAGTATTTTTGTTACCTAACCCCAAACGCTGACCGAAAAAAGGAAACCAACTGAAAATGCCATGTGAAGCTAGTGTAAAAATAATAAGTGAACGGGTCACAGGTCACTTTCCTGTCGCCGGAACAACCACGCCCCCCTTTTGACTGATAATAAACGCTGTAAAAGTGATGGTATTAGATTAAACACAGCTAGCAGTGACGTCCCGATAAGCCGCTGTGTTGCATGTTTCAGGTATAGATTGGTTAACTCCGAGACCTGACCATTGAATAAGCATCTGTGGTGAACACCTCATCACCGGTTAGCGAATGACGTTACTGAGTAAATGACATGTGCGCCAATTGTGCCTGCAGATCATAGCCAATCCAATAAGATCCTTTGCAAAGTTGTGGCTACAGATTTTCCTGTGAAAATACAAAAAAAGAAGGCCTGAACAAAAAACACCTGCTTTTGGAATGGAGTTGGGTCAGTCTGAGCGCTCAACAGACCGACAGGAGCAGAGGGTATTTTGATATTAATAATTGACAAAAAAATGAGCTGAGCTTCCCTCTAATAACCGTTTAAATGGAATAAAGTGAGAGTTGGAGGTGGAGCTAAGACCTACCCTATTCACCTCCCTGTTTCACGAACAACCGTCTCCTGAGAGGGAGATGGCTGATGCAGACACCAACACCGCGATATCAGATACACACTTTGTTAACACCTTGTTTAATCATCTGGCTCATGTTTCTCGTCTTCTTGGACTCAACATGCTGCCGAAACCTCAGACTTCTACCTAGAAAAGCTCAACTCATGATCCTAAAAAAAAATAGATTAAAAAAAATTACACGATTGTTTTTGTTTAACTTCCACAGAGCAGGCCAAAAGCAACCTGCGTGCCACACTCACATATATTATGGTAAATGGGTGGGAGGTGACCTGCTGAGTGCCTTTCATTGACCTCTGACCCCTCCTCTGGACCATGAGGGCCGGTCCTTCAGAGTCCTCACAAACGAGAAACTTCCCCCACCTCGGGCCAACAACAGAGAGTCTGACAGGGGGTGAGCAAAGAGCAAAGTGCTTTATTTAACCACGGCAGTCATGATGGTGGCGGAGGGGGGTGAGGAGAGGGAGCGCATGGAGGCGGAAGCCCCCGTTCGCTCGTTGGCTGGAGCCTGCCAGAAGGAAGAGTGTGCTGGCAGAGCGGCGGGCGAGCTGAGGAGGTTGCCCTGCCCGGCCGGCTCCCATGTCTCCAGAGCACCTGTTCACCTCGACGCTAAATGTAAAGTAGCCTCCGGGCAGTTCTGAGCGCGCTCGTAGAAGGGGGGTGGGGGGGCTGGCTGACACGGTACTCCCAGCTATGCCAGCTGAGTCACTGAAATTAAGACCAATTTAGAAAGGTGTCTGGTGAACAGGGCCTCCACCCCCCCCCTCCCTCCTCCACTGCACTACCTCTGCCCTCCATCCACCCCCGCAGCTCTTCTCCCACCTCTTCCTCTACCATCTCCTGGCCCACTGCTCCAAACCTATCCCCCCCAAACCACCAACACCACCACCACCACCTCAACACCCACGCTGCCATCCACCCACGTCAGGGAGCGTTTCTACTCCAGCAACTCCACACATTCACACCAGCCCACCTCTTCAGATCTCACATCCAAAGAAGTGCTTTTTCTGTCGTTGTTTGTGGATTCAGCTCAGTGGGCAAAAAACTCGAGTGTCACAGCTTGGTGACAACAGTGTGACAGGCTGCATCATGGAGCCCTTCTCAAAAGAGAGAGGGGAAGGTTTCACGACTCTGGCGGTCGGGACAGCAGATTGATCAGTTTGCACAGAGGAGATGAGGAGGGGCGAGTGTGAGAAATCACAGCCAGGTGTGTATAAACAAGAGAGGCCGGAAAACACAAAGAGGACCACTTTTAAATAACTACTTGGCCTCGCATGACTCGTCTTGAGTCGCTCCTGCGCTCTGAACACCTGTGTAAAGTGAAGGACTGTAAGGTGAGCTGTTACAAACTATGGAAGCCTGTGAGGATTCATGGAGGACTGATTGGTAGTTTTTCACAAAAAAAAAACAAAAAAAAAAAAACATTTTCACCACAATCAGCTGGATGTCATTTGCAGAACATGTAAAAATGAAAAATAATTAAATAACACAAAAATAAGAAAAAGGTGAAACTAAAATGTTTCCAGCCTGGACAGACTGAACTCTCAAGCTCGCTGTTTGAGCTCCTGCGCGATCAACGCATCTACTGTAACACATATATATCAGTATGAGCTCCAGCCTGTGTACCCAGCCGCGGCTCGTCTCGGATCAGACGCAGGATAACGTTACGACGGCGGGATGAGCGCTGAGAGCCGCACGGTGGAGGCGAACAAAAGAAGCCACTACAACGCTCGCGCGGGAGAAAAACACAGCACCGTGCCTGTTTTTTTTTTCGGAGCATTTCTGTCATCAGCCTCGGACCGACACGAACCCCTTGTTTTTTCTCCAGACGGTGACGCCAGGCTCCCGCTGGCCACCGCTGTTGCTTCACTGAAATAGATGCGCACCGCATTTCTCTCCCCCCTTTCCCCCCCGAGTCTCTCCCCTCTCACCTCCACGCCGATAAAAACAAAAACAAAAAAAACAAAACCATAACACCCGTGCAGCCCCCTTGTTCCCTTCCACCCTCACGTCTTACCGTGTCGACACTTCCCAGCACGGCGGTTGCCAGTGTTTGTACCGGAGGAGGCTGCTCCCCGCTGGCTCCCTCCGACGCCATCTTCGTACTGTAGCGGTCTGCTGGAGTGAGGGCGCATCCGGCACTCTTTAACTATTGCGCTGCTGAACGCGAATCACGCCACGGACGGCCATCGGGAAGGAAAGAGAGACGAGCTATGACAGATTGAAGGAGCTGTGGAGAAAAGAAAAAAAAAAGAAAGAAAGAAGACGAAGAAGGGGGGAGAGAGAGAGAGAAGGAGAGGACGACAGGTCTCCGCCGTGAAAAGCCCTCAGCCGAGTGTGCGGGCTGCAGCAGGGGGAGGCGGGCAGTCTTGTAGGCGTGGACCGACCGACGCGTAAAATCCAGATGCGAAGCGCCGGTGCGCTCCCAACTGGAAAGGAGGTGCGTCCCGGCAGACTGATTGACAACAGCATTTGTCGGCCTCTGGAGCTACAAAATAAGCCGCCGAGTGGCTCCCAAGCTGGGGCTCAGGGACCTCCAGAGACCGCTGCAGCAATAACACCAGGATTAATACAAGCACTTCAATACAATCAAACCGGTCTCACTGTTCTTTATTCTGTTTTATTTGACAACCACGCACAAACAACTGAAAGGCCAGCATATTTAAAAAAATAAATAAATACTTAAATCATGAGGGCCCCCCCCCCCCCCAAAAAAAAAGCAGTAAATGCCATAAGCAACATTCACATCTCCCACCATGTCAAAGTATTCAAAACTGACCACAAAACAATAAAACACGACTATCAGTGTTTTCTGTCTGCCTGTAAGGCACGTGATTTTATGTAAATTCTATATTGTAATATCAATGCATTATTCATTTGGTTGTGTTTTTATTTTTTGCAGAGGCAGCACCCAATTAAAAGAAATGGCACCAGTTAGCAAGCAGTTGATTTGCATCTGTTGTTCCCAAGCAGGTAAACACACCCACAAAAAACACCTACAGCAAATGCTCTAAACAAAACTGCACAACACATCACCGTCAATGCTTCTACGTTTAAACTGTAGCAATGCATCAAATTTTACATGTAGTCTGTGAAATATTCACACATGTATGCTAGCAGCTGAAGTTGTCTTACAAATAGTTGAGTAAAAACATACAGTATTTTCAGTAGTTCCAGATTAGTGTAGCAACTAAATAATAAATGATTCACAATATGAATGAGTGCAGATACAGAGATGTCCAAAAGTCCTGAGACCTGAGAGGCATTTTTAGATGATCTCGAAAACAACATCACAAAAAGCACACACACCGTTATCAATCAATTATTAGTGTTTGCTGACGTACACAGCCAAACTAATACATTTTAAGCATATGAAGTATTTTAAGATGTTCCAAGAAATGACATCACAATAACAAAAATAGCATTGTAGGCACTGTGGGCCACTTTTTTTTTTTTTTTTTTTTTTTAAGCATTTTTACCAGATTTTTACCTCATGAAAGATAAATCTCGAAATCTAATTTGAACTTTTTTTCTCTAAAAACATCTGGCTGGGTAAATTTAACCTCATAGTCGGCTAACTTTGGCCCACATTTGGCAGCCCTGGACTAAAGGTTCCAGAGGGGGCATGGATCTCTGAAACACAGTCATTAAAGCAAAGTGGGGACAAACTAAATATTCTGAACTGAATGCACATTTTTCTAAGATTCAGTTTTTCACCCATATTGTTGAGTTAATATAAGCCTTTGTAATGAAAACTAGAATATAACTTGGTTGCTGGTGTCAGATTAATGGACCCCGCTGTGTATGCATATTTAATAAACACCGTCCTTGTTTTTTTTTCTGTTGAGAAGATGAGAAGATCAGAGTGTTTCATTGCCGTTTAATGGGTCAGGACTGCTAAGAGAGTCAGGAGAGGGAAGGGAGAGAGGGGAAGATCAGGACTCTGCCAGGTGAGGCATCAATGCACACTCAGACACGCAAAACCATCACATAATCTTACATGTCTCATCAGACGGGCTCCTGCAAAAGAAAGCATTGGTGCCTCCTGTCATATCTACACATTCTTTTTCTCTGCACACAATAAACCTTTACAGACAGAGCTTTAATGGCTGTCTGAAAACACAACCTTTAACAGGACATCCCTGTAGTAAACACTCACATTACAGCTCATTGTTTGTGACGGTCTATGTGTACAAGCTGACACAGAAAAGCAAAGGGGTTCAAACCAAAAGCCCGATGTTAATCTTACACGAGTCGATGCTCAGAGTTCAAATCTCTCAGCTCCGAGTCTGTTTATCCCAGAAAAGCAGAGAGAGGATAGGGGCCCTCTCAGCTCCCAGATGTGGCATTTAGGATTAAGGGATGCTGATCCAGCCTGGTCATCCAGAATGAGGTTATTAAGTCCCTATTTAGGTCAAATGTTGCATGATAGACGTACAACAACGAGGGGAACGCAGCCATGTGATGACTTACGAGCGGTGTAGTGACAACATGTGGGTAAGGTAAGTATATTTTCATGAAAATACTGTATAATAGTGTTTTTTAAATACTAAATGAATACCTTTCTAAGGGTTATTTAATCATGTGTCTTGATATTCAAGCATTGTTGCAAACCCTGTAAAACAGATTTGGAAACTCAGGACAAAACCGCATGTTTCCTTAGATCCTGATCATTTCACGTCTTTGACGATCTGCAACTTTTTCACCCGACAACAGCTGAACTGTTGCAGCAGATGGTTTGAAATAGGGCTCTTTAAAGTGTAAACAGCTCACTAATGACTCCGTGAAGCTGAAATCTTGACAGTAACTCACCTCAAAACAATACAAAAATGTATTTTTTTCCTGCCTACAGGGCTTTCAGAAGCTTTTTTTTAGGTTACATACATTTCCCTTGATCCCACACACGCACACCTCTGCACACGGTTGTCATCAGCTTTCTGATATCCACGGGGGAATTCTGGATGTGAATTCCCGTCTTTCCCACAGAGATCTGTTTACCTTAATGTCTTGTCATGTGTCAAATCCTGAACCCGTGTCTAAAATTGAGGCAGATCAGCAGAGATGGAGCTGTCATGTGGAGATAATCCCTCCCCCATCTGAAAGGAAGCTTGTCATTAGCTAGCGATTATGGGGCGTGGGGGGGGTGACTCCGGAGATGTAGCTCGGAAACAACGACCCCCTCCCCACCACCACCAACCACCTCCTCTCCTCAGCCGAATTTGGCTGTGACCTCAAAAGAAAAAGTTTCCCCCCCCGAGATCTTTTCATTCAGTGAGTTCCAGGAAGTTTTGTGAATATCTGCAGTAATTTTCTGTTTATGCTCCCGAGAGATTCCCAGAGAATACGGTTCTCTCAGTAACAGTGATAGTGATGCCACAGGAGGAGCCGTGCCGTTTTCATCGAATACAGTTCGTGTCTTGTAGCTGTGCTTTCCCCCCTTGTTCCTGCTGCTGGTCTCTGCTTGCACCTGTTCTACAATTGATTTCTCACTGCGACTGTGACTTCAACATTGATTTAAAAAACTGCAGCTGTACATAGAAAGGATCCGCTCTTTGGCACCAACGGACTGATATCAAAAACGTGAAAAAAAATCAAAATCAAACTCCATGATAGTTACAGAGATAATAATTCTACAGGAAGTCATGGTCTGGCAGTTCTGCACAGGCACAAGAAATACATACAGCAATATCTGAGCAGCAAAGTTTCAATGCATTGAGAAACAACAGTTTCTAAAATGATTGACAACTCCACTCTGAAGAACTGCTGTGTAAAACATAAATAAAACAACAAAATTAGCATGAGTTTAAATGCAGTAAAACACTGACACTGAAAACATAAGTTGGCATTTGACTCCTTTCTGCTGGTAAGGAGATGCATTTGCCTTCCTGACGTTTCTTGTGTGTAAGGTTTGTCAAAAGGGGATAGCAGAAAGCAACAGATCACCAGGCTACATCCAGAAGACGCTAAAACTTGTTTTAAAAAGTCTCAATAACATTCTGAATGAGACAAGCTGCTCTTTTGGGAGCTGATGTTGGAAGTAGCTACGGAACGAGACATTGCGCTTCTTTCTCAACTCTGTTAAAGGGATAACCAATTATCTCCAAATATATCCTGCAAAATCTCAGGAAAGCATTTGATTTAATGACCAATGCAGATACCTCTATCGTACAAAATCTTTTAGAAAATGTGAATTAAAGGAACATCACTAACCAAATTCAAGTGTGAACGTGTCAGAAGTAACTCTTTTACGTGTGTTTTATATCCCATTACATAAACAAATGTACTTAACATGGTTGCAAAGCTTTCTTTAGGTTTATATCAAGCCTGTCTCACCTTCTGTTCACCTCTGAAAAAAATCAACATGCTCCGACTTGAACCTTGCTGAAGATTCATCATAGTCCACATTTTGTTAACACCGCGGTTGTGTGTATTGTTGATTCTTGTGCAACACATTGGGTTTCTCAGTGTGTATTTCCTGGCAAACCACTAAAGTATGTCCTACACAGAGCATGAAGCATAAAGGAGCAGTCGGGCCGGAAACACCAGTAGGCATGCCAGCTGTCTGTTGTTTAAACTCACACTAAGACACTAGAGACATAAATGCAAAGGTCTTACCTGTGATACCGCCCTGCGGTCTGGACGTCAGGTAGCAAGGCATGCTGCAGGTGTTAACTGTATTCAGAGGTCCTGGTCGCATCAGGAAGAGGAGGCAGATGCATTTCTATTCATTTTGATCTTTGACTTTGTAACTGCCCCATGAAGTTGTGAACATAAAGCTGTATTAACTTTAAATATTCATGTTTGGCTGAGTCGACTGTACAGTATGTTGAGCTGGGCTGAACTTTCCTCCAGTGTAGACAGAGGCGACACTTGATTGACACTTTTGATTATCTCTACCTGCCTGATCCTGTTCACAGAGCCAGTGGGCCGGAGCCAACCGTGACAATCACGACAAGTTTCTCATAAACACAGATAAGAAAGAAAGTCATTCATACCTTCCGTGTGGATACATTCTGAGCCGCTAATCCACTTGATTTATATGTATTTGGGCCAAAGGAAGAAAGTTCTGACAACATTCGATAATTTAACAAGTATCGTGTGTGTTTCACAGCCTGATAAATCTTCTTCCTCTGTGCCGCAGATCTCCGCTGCTGTCCAAAATCTATTAAAAACACAACAGTGAGCCATGCTGCTGCACTGGGTGACATGTTTTAGAATTATCATGAATACACGCTGAAGTTTATTTTGACTCAGTCTCTCATGCACCGTCCTGCTGGCCCAAATATTCACTAGAGCCCCGAGTATGTGTGCAACTAAAAATGCTCCTGAACAAACGCACAGTGTTCTCCTGTTCGGGTAACATCGGCTAAAAAAGTAAACAAAACTACAGTTCCCAGCAGCTTTAGGAAGCTACAGACACTTGTTTTTGGCTGTGTCCAGCAGCTTACAGATGTGTCAATCCAGAAGAATTTCCCTACTCTTTGCAAAGATTTCACAAAATGCCATATCCCTCAGTTTTAAAGAAAGTGAGTATGAATCCCTGGATCCTTATACCATGTAACCACGGTACCAAGTGTTTAAAATGATTCAAACCAAAGTCTTCAGTAGTTTTTGTGTAATCCTGCTGACAAACTAACCAAGAAACGGTTGTGGCGAGGATGCACCATATTTTGGCAGCTGTACAAATAGACAAGTAGTAGCTACAGCCGTGATGGATTCAAGTAATCATATAGTACTTCATGTAGCGTACATGTGTTACATGAAGTGACAACTAATTAATAAAGTGATTTACAAGGAAATCAAAATTTGTGCTGAAATGGACAGTAGTGCTTAGTTCAACCAAGAATATATCTTTAGGCCTCCTTACATCAGTTTGCCACCACAAAGCTGGCAGGACATGTCACGATGACTCTTTGAATACAACTGGGTTTGTTGCTGGAATTAAATAAGGAAAAATTAGAAATATCTTGTGGTTTCACACAAGCAAACGTTAAAATACTGTCTCAAGCTGCAGTCACTAGCCTGGCTGCCTTGTCGCCAACATTTAACTCCACTAACATCCCGTCCACCTCCGCTGGCCTCCGCAGGAAGCCAGCAAGTATTGAAAGACCGACTAACACAACTGTGGTTTTGTGAAAAAACATAGATTAATGGCAGCTTCTTCTTTTAACACTGAGCTTCTTTGCTTTAACGCTCATCCACCATACTCACATATTTCCATTTTAGGACCATGCCTCAACAATGTCCTTCCATTTACAAAGTCCTCTGACCTTTCTGTTCATCTGCTCTGTGAGCTCAGGTCCTTCAGATGAAGACTGAACTATTTACAAGCAGATGAGAGGAACCACTGTTCTCACTAACTTGATCCGCCCGAGCACCGATGTGGTTCATCATGTTTTCATGTTTGCAGTAACTGACGTCGCTGCCGTGTGAAGAGGGCATCTGAGCAGTCACAGAGGAATCTTTTGCTACGAGGCAGAGGGTTTATGGGTAACCATGTTACAGAGTGCGTCTAAAATGATGTTAGGATCTGAGGAAAGCACGCGGACGCTAATGTGAGGAAGCCTTGCACACATGACAAACATGTGGTTCTGCAGAGAAAAAATTATCCAGGAGATGGGGAAAAACTTTTTTTTTTTTCCAAGTTTCACCAAGTACCAAAAGTCTCCCATCAACTCGTAAGTATTGTCTTGGTTATTTTAAAGGAGCCCTACACAGATTTTCCACATGATGGTTAGTTTACTCGTCTTAATAAGTTTTGCTCAGCCTGTGAAAACACTTCTGTGGCTCTCAACCCTCAAGATTTCATCAGGAAAAGATGTTAACAATTGTGTTTGATAAATGCTAGATCTGTGTTTTTGGAGCTTGACCAAAACTAGGACAAAAACGTTTGCCTTGGTCGCTCAAATCCCTAGAACACTTCTCCTTTTGAGTCCTTTGCACACCAAGTCAGTCATTTTTCAATTTATTTTTAAATGTGGAGAAGATCAAAACATTCACTGAAGCATAAAATCGAAAATGTGGCGCATACTAGGCTGATCCTGGTACTTATTTTAAACCAAACCAAGGTGTTTGCCTCAACCTAACCAAGTCCATTTTGTGCATAAACCTAAACTAACGAGTTTTGTTTTGTTTTGTCACATTCAAGAGGGCATTTTCAGAACGCTTGCTATCAAGTGTCTCCTCTTTAACAATGCATAACATGTTATAAACTGATCATATGTTGTTTTTTTTTCTGCAAATCCTAAACCTGCAAAATAAAACATTGCTGTCAAATTTAGGGAGTGATGTGACAATAATGCTCCCTAATATATAATCTAGTAGCTGTATGAAGCATTTCTGCATGTGCTGGAAGAGATCCACAGATGACCCATAAAGCTTAAACCACAGGCTCCATTACAGGAATAATGAGCAGGAATGTCAGGACAACAGCCCCGAGCTCAAATGATGACCATCAGAGGAGTACCGGGAGAAAGTGGTGCAACCGGAGACGGCAGGACAGACACTGATGGATGGGGCTGGAGTCGGGGAGCAGCAGCAGGGTCCTTCATCCAGAGCCCCCCTCTGCCTCGGTCCTGTGGGAATACTTGGCTCATATTAACTCGCTCATTGTCGGGACACACAGCGGGCACAATGACTCCCTTTCTGTCGACGAGGGGATAGTGGACTGAGAGGGCAGCCGGGCGGCCAGTCGGCCATCACTGGGTCCTGTGTGCTGCGGCTCTGAAGCCGGACCGGCCAGCAGGCAGACAGGAAAGAAATAGAGTGAGACAGCGAGGCCCCGGATCTCATATCCTGGCCAGAGCTTCAAATGGGAGGACGTGGAAGGTCTAGATAGTGACTCCACTGACAGAGAGAGAGGAAATGGAGGGAAGCAGGAGGAGGAGGAGAGTCGGGATCTGGGCCACATCTCCGCCCGATTGTCCCTGAGGGGCTGCCAGAAGCTGAACCAGACCTCTGTTCAGTCACCATCCCTGCTGATCATGAAGTCAGCGCCACTCCGGCTTTTTCTTTTCCCTCTCTTCTCGCTCTCAGTTTAGCTTGATGTCTTCCCTTCACTCTCTCACTCACACTGTCTCTCTCTGTATCTGAAAACCATCACATGACTGTGGAGAGGAGCGAACAGGTGCTCCTTCTAAATACTGAAAGGCTGCAGTCACTGTTTTGTGTCCTCAAAGACAAGGTTCAACCCAATGAAAGAAAACCAAGGAAACATATAGAGGCTGTCATTTGATTTTGAGAGATTGATGATGCTGAATTGTGACATTGTTGAAGAACTTATTATACCAAGGTGCACTGTGGGTCAGTAATAGATTCTTCTGTCAGTTAACTCCTGATTTACTGATTTCTGCTTCAGTGTATTATTATGAATTGCAAATTGATAGCACGATGTAATGGATACAAATAATTATATTGGTTACCTTTAAATGTTGCTATCACTGCACATCAAACCAATCACCAGAACAAATGTTCGCCGAGTATGTTTCTGCAAAACCGCAGATAAATTAAAGCTGGACCTTTCTTTATGTTGCAATTTTACATTTGTTTAGGTTGAATTTTCTGTTTTTCTCTTGTCATATCTCTTTGTTTATTCTCTGGTTACATTTAGGCTAAAAAAAAAAAATGTGGTTAGGGTCAGGAAAACATCATGGTTTGGCTTAAAATACCTGTTTTGGTCATCTGAGATGTTCCTACTTCCCTTGAAAAATAGCCAGTTTTGGTCTCCTGAAAAATGGGTTTGAAAATATCACCAGCTCTCCTTGAAAAAGATTTTGTCACCATGTCACCTTGATAAAGACTTATTGACTCATCTTGACAGGATAATGTTAGCTCTCTGGCTAATAGCTGAGCCCAGAAGGTTACAGTGAGCTGAGTGGACTAATTTCACTCCCCTTGCGAAGTTGTCAGTTTAGTCCTATTTACTGGAGTAGTGAACAACGTTTCCATTACATAAGAACCTTATAAAAAGTATTAAAACTAAACCCTTGTTTACTCTCTTTTTTTGGTTCTGTTTTTGTTGTTGTCACTTTCCCTCTTGTCAGGGGTTTTGCCTCGCTACACAGATTTCACCTTCACATTTTGTGAATTTTCTTCTTAGTGTTTATTCCAACCTCCTTGTTCTCAAGGATTTGAGGAATTAGCAGCACACACCCACCACAATGCACAGTGTACTGAGGAATCTGTTTCTTGCAGTCTTTCTCTGAGACAGCTATTGTGTACACACCAACCAGTTCTCCGAACACTCACCTTGGCATCTTATTAATACGAAAGGATGTTAAACATATGTGGAATGTGAACGTGCATAAGACGAAGCAAGTTTAAGCAAGAGAATACGAAGAAGCGGCTTCAGACAGGTGCAGAAAGTCCATCGTATGCACTTTGGGTCGGGGTACATGACAGCGATACCTCCTTGCCCCGCTGTGATTCAGCATCGCAGTCGGTCCAACAACATGTGGCCGAGGTCACGACCCTGATACTTGCACCGGGTATCAGGGAGAACGACACTCTTGTTCAGAACCTGCGCTGACCTCCAAGATGCCAAGATGAGTCGTGCAGAAACTTGACAACTTCAGCGCTGCGTGGAGCTGTCATCCCCTCCAGCAGACGTTAACGTCCACTGGCTGTGTCAGTGTGTCACTCTGATTAAACGTCAACCACATTTTGGTGTTTTGTTTGCAAAAACCCTTTTGTCCATATACAGACTCTTTTGGTATTAATCATATCCAGGAAGAACATTTTGTTACAACCAATGGCAATCTGCCCAGTAACTACTTATTAACTAACCGCCTTTATTAACTTTGTTAATGCCCCATGACTGAGGCATCTGAGAAGGGCGGACCAACTACCCTGGGGCCGAGACTCCAGCATCAGTTCAATCAGGAAGTCTTAACACTCATTCACTCACAACTCTCCTCATTGCCTCTTAATCAGTTATATGTCAGAAATACCAACCAGATGTTGCCACAATTTAAGATCGAGCAGTCGTCATTGATGGAATGTAAGCAAGTGCATCTAAGAGGTACAGTTTTGAGGTACTTTAGTTTACTCGAGTAGTTTTGTGACTTTATACCACATTTTGGAGACTATTTACTCTCAACATTAATATGACAAATTTAATTACAAGTTACTTATCAGATTACATCATGCGGAGCCAAATTAGTTTTTTAATTAAATAACTTTTTTATGTCAATCCGATTTAAAAAAAAGTAGCACCCAATAGTACACAATATTTACATTAATGTAAATATATGACTAGTTTAATTTCATATGTACATTTGATACCTAATACCTATGTACATTTATTAAAGGAATATACACATCCTATATATACAAAAACTACTACTGCTTCATCATAAATGCATCATAATTATGCTTGAAGACTGATGCCTATTAACTTTGGCTGGCCTTAAATGTTGATGATACAGGACACTGTATTGCAGGATCAGATTCCTACACAGCATTACTGTAACTAGTACAACACTGTTTAGATTGTTCCCTCTGTACATAATCTGCACTGTCATCTCTCAGAGTAAAACTCCTGTCAAGAGACTTCATGCCTCAGGGCACTATCAGCTCTGCAGGGTGGCAGGCTGCTGTTGATCTCAGACTGCCTGTCAATCACAGCCACAGTCAGTGAACAATGTCGGAGATCCAGATTAGGACGGTTGACTTCAGTTGGCTCCAGATGACTTTGTCTGAGCCACAGTTATGGACAGAGGGACACTATCATCAGTTGTAAAACTACAGCCTATAGAAAGAAGCAATTAAGTACAGTATGGAAATCAGTGGAATGGAGAAGTGAGTCATGAGTCTAATGAAGTAAAATGGATTTTGGTGTTTATTTGAATTCTCTCACGGACTAAATTAACCTGCAAAAGATTTTTCAGTAGAGTCAAAGTGGCTTCAAAAACCCCTCACTGGATAAGCTACTGTATCAGTGGGTTCCTGAATGTGCAAAACATTTCACAACTGTGGTGATGTGTTGCCTCCTAGTGGGAGAGGAGGGACAAAGGTCTGAGAGAGCAGCAGGGCACTGTTTCATACGCAGTCACAGTCACAGTCACAGTCACACAAAACTATGGAGGACTGAAAATTACTAAATCCGATATCAACAGATGTATGGCTCGGTAATTCATTTAATATGTAGTTAAATGCAATAAATGTATTATTAATGTAGGCCTTAAAGAATTAATCAAATATATGAACATATCTACATGACTTGAATCGAAATTTCTGCTTTAATTTGCCAGTCTTTATTCACCTATTTACTTAACCATTTAATTTTCCATTTAAATGGAAAATTCAAATTTTTGAGTGTATTGTTTATTTCCACAGACTATATTTCTGTATTCATTCTGTATTTGTCTCACCGGATGGAAAGTGTTTTTCCCCACGTGTATTGAGTAAGTGAGATTACCCTGCTTGAGACAGATTAACATTTCTTTTTTACATTCCAATATGATGTTAATGGAAATTATATTGTAAGAATAACATTGTTGTGATTAAAACAAAATAATTGTTTGCAAATGTTACTTTTGGCTAAATTTGACTTCCTTAATTTGACTTTGGCAAAAAAAGGTCAGGCATCTATGAACATGACATGATATATATGTATGTATGTATTACATTTCCAAAATATTTAGGGCATGTCGTGGCTTTAGAACTTTCAAGAGCCATTCATACTAACACAGAGGGCACGCTCATTTAATCTAGCTGCAAAACAATACTGATTATTAAGTAGAAGCACAGGGTGGTGATAAAGTTGATTGCCTAAAGCTCCTCCTGGTTCACTTTCGGTTGTAAATATGGTGAAATAAACGGTGATTGAAACTGTTAATAGTAGTTCATATCTTTCAATCAGAGCATGTTATGGCATTGTATAAAAAGACTGCAATTAAAAAAAATGCTTAAAATGATCAAAATGTTAAAAATGCTTCTGTTAAACTGCAGTATAAATTATACAATATGATGTTGAGATAAAAGTCGTGAAAAAAAGAACACCTCACACATTGAAACGTCTGCCATTCAAAGAAATTTAATAACCAGGAGACATCTTCATGACACAACTGATTCAGCTTTTCACAACTCACGACGCCTCTGGACAAAGAAGAAAGAGACTGGAAATGCAAGAACTCAGATTCAGAGAGAATGAAGTGGAGTTAAGGGTGAGGGATCCATCACTCCTCTGACCTTGTGTTTGTCAGTCGCTGTGACCTCTCTGAAAAGCGCTTCCATTACATCTGTGAGCGGCTCCTGTATGTTCCCAGAGAGTAAACACTTAATCTCACTGCAGTCAGGTCACTCAGTCAAGATCAACGTCAACGTTAAACACTTAAACTCTGTCTTTGTTTTCTGGATTAGTAGGGTCATCAATCTGCTGTGGGTGGGCCTCACTGTCAGCGAGAGAGAATTGAATAATTAACAGAATGTTTATTGAGGTTTAACAAAGTAAATATACATTTTATACGCAGGATTATGGAGATCTGCCAATGCTGTACCGAAGGTGGTGCATGTTTTGCTATAACTTACTGAAATAAGGATGTACAGGTAAGGGAATAGCACTGTCTGCCTGCTCATAATCCTCCTGACACTAACGCCACTTTGTGTCTGGCTCTGACTGCTGGTTCGTTTCAGCCTGGCAGAGATGAAGTGCACCCTGGGTTTCCTGGCCCTGCTTGCAGTCTCAGCTCGGACCAGGGCAGGGGTAAGTACCACCGCTGCAGCTCTCAGTCCTAAAGAAGAGAAGAAGTAAAGTAGCATGGAATGAAAATATGCCTGTAAAGTGCAAGTAGACTGCTTCTAAATTGTTCTTTGGTACAATATTTGCGTAAATACACCTAGTTACATTCCACCACTGCATATGTATATGTATACAATGGTGGTTTTGGTTGTATGGATTTCTTGCTCAAATGAAATACTGACAGCTGTTTACCAATTTTAAGAGCGCCATCACAAGCAAGCAAAACATTAGTAAATCAATAACCTGGACTTTCTTGCATAATCTATAATCTGTTGTGGATGATATTCTCGCTGCCCTCACTGTCCTTTGTTTCTGCCTGAGACAGTAAAGTAACACAATAAAAAATCCATCCCTTTCATTGTTAATGCAGCTGCGGCGTTTTAATGTGACAGAACTATGTCTTATCATATCGTCGACTCAGCAATGTGTAAGTAGCACTAAGAGCTAATTTCATCTACTTTGACTTTGAGTTTTTTAGTCCAGTCATACAACGTTGTTTTTTGTGAATAAATAAAATAAAATAGTCTGATTGAATTAAATTAAACTAAATTAAGGCAGACGGTGCCATGTAAGCTGTGTTCACATGACTTCTGCATAATCACAAATCCGACCACTTCATATATTCACATTGTCTCAAGCTGACAGGTAATCTTTGCACTGAATGTGACACTTTACATTAAACTTATGTATTAGACTTAGATGGAAAATGTCATTAAAACAATCAAGTTCAATGATTTAGGCACATTATTATTTTAAGTGAACTTGTCACTGTCAAGTAAATGGCAAGTATAAAGCAGAATAAAACGGAAATAGTTAAGAAAGTTACACGTATCTTAGAATTGTACTGAGGTGCGATACTTGAATAAATGTTTGTAAATGTCTTAGTTACTCTCCACCTCTAGAGAGCAGTGATGGTAGCAGGAGTCCTTGAAGTGATACAGTAGAGTTGGTTGTACGACTCTGATATGTTCACGGAGAGCAAACACTTGATGACAGGGCGCTACAGGCGCTCAGTCAACTGCGATATCAACAGTAAACACTTCAGTTCTGTTTTTGTTCTCCTGTAACGGTCTCATATCCGCTAAGGGTGGACCTCAGTGTCAGAACTTAACCTTACTCTCTGCAGAAGATGACTGAGACCCTCACAGAGCGTCACACTTCCTGCTTCATATCTGTTACAATGAATTAAAGGTAAAGGGATAATACTGCCTGTCTGCTCCTAATGCTCCCAATGCTGCTTTGTATTTCACGCTCTGACTGGTGCTTTGTTTTCAGCCAGGCAGACATGAAGTACATGTTGGGTCTCCTGGTTCTGCTCACAGTCTCAGCCTGGACCAAGGCGGGGGCGAGAACCACAGCTGGAGCGCTCAGTCAGGTCAGCCGTCCTTTCACTAACAAATTATCTTTATTTTTGTCCTAAAAGTATTGTCAACAGGAAACACTGACTGCAAAACTTTTTACAGTCAGTGCGAATAGTTCTTGAACATTCAGTCCTACCACACAACCTTAGCTCAGCAAGACAAGGCAAGTTTATTTATAGAGCTACATTCAGACACAAGGCAAATAGCAATACAATGAAATAAGAAATGATGGATATGACATGTTTAAATTCTGCATTAAAATGTCTTAAAACGACTATGACTTTGTTATACGTATATATTGTTGAGTTATGCACTTACATTATCCCAAGAAACCCAAATTTTACTCGAGGTTTCTTTAGGTCATCGTTGTTATTTCCCTGATAGGGAAGTCGGCGAACAAGACTAAATTTAAGGTGATTAAAACTTTAAAACATTACCTCATCTGTAAACATTTGTATCACAGATTCAGAGCGTCATGCACTTACTGTTAATCTTTCTAACTTGAAGCCAAAAAAACAATTTATTTCACTTTTTCTCGGTGTTCAGTTGTAGATGATTCTGATTTCTATACAACACATTTCCTTCAGAAGTCAGATAGAGAGTAATATTTTCTCCTTACCACAGACACGCTGTCACCCTGTTTGCAGGTTGTAAAGAAAGCGGATGCTGGCAATAACAACGAAGACGAGGGAAAACTGACCGTCGCAGAGCAGCTGGAGAAAGCCAACAACAATCTCAGTGAGGCACAATGAAGGCGTCATGCTGACTCCAACAACTCACACTGTAAAACGAACATTGGGTCATACTGTAAGCTTTTGAAGGGGAACAAAAAAAAAATCGTTTTACTCTAACTTTACTGAATTACATGGAGTTTTATGCAGTCAAGACACAGCTGGGTTACATGGTTGAAGTCATACTGATGTAAACCCTTTTGACATTTTCACTTGTCAAAGCAGGAAAAGCACAGGTGATACTACAACTATTGAAAAAAAAAGAATTGCTTTGTTGAAGTGACACTGCAGCAGCTGAACAGACTTCTGCTATCATTAATTTAATTATTTACACTGGTGCTGTGCTTTGGCTGTTATGATGTCTGTGACACGTTAGTTTACAAAGGGCGTAACAGTAACTAAATGCTGGGTTGTGTGTGAGTGCAGTGACCTGTAATGGTTGTGTTTACAATGAGTGGACTGTTTGACTAAATCTCTTTTCGGTAGCTGGATACAGTTTGGCACTTACTTGACCCTACTCATTTATATGCAAGACCTGTGACATAAACTTAGGACACTCAGGATTCAGCAGGCTGGAAAGAACAAAAGCGTCAATAGCAAAACTGGAGTCCAAACAAAAAAAAAACAAAAACAAAGGATCAGAAATGTTTGAGAAACAAAGCAGGCAGCAAAAGGAGCAAGCAGGGGCAAATCTGAGCATTAAAAAAATTAGAAAAATACAAAAACCGAATCAGGCACAAACCAAAGAAGCACAGGTAGGCCCATGAAGAACACAGGACTGACGTGGGGAAACCGAAGAGGCAAAAAGAGAGAGAGGGGGAGACATGGACTTAAATACACAGAGAGTGATGACTGAAGAAACACAGGTGAGCAGGGAAAACAGTCTAAAAGTGGAGAAAGACACATGGACTGGTGACACAAGAGGACAAACAGGGACATGGGAAACTAATCAGGACAATCACAAGGGAGGGAAAACAAGACAAAGAGCAAGAAGTAACACAACATGACACAAGAGGATGAACCATGTGAAATGAAACACATACTGAACTGAACAAAAAATGACATAAATATCTGACCAGCATTGTTGTGACTGCTGTGTCTTCTTCTCATACATTCCTCAGACCGTTACCATGATGGCATTAGGATAAGAGATGACATCATCGTCGCTCGTCATCGCACCAAGAGAAGCACCAAACCCTCCACCCTGCATGATCGTCTGTGGCCTAAATCCAGCGATGGCAAAGTTTATATACCCTATATCATCGCTAACCACTACCGTAAGCACCTACGTATGCTCCCTGTGTTACAGGAGTACATTCAGGTTCTGTTCAGGCTTAATTTGATTCAAAGTAATTTCATTGTGATTTAATCTAATTACTAAATTAGTGACTTTTTTTGTCAACAAATCCGAAGCAAAGGCAAAAATTATCCGTGAACGTCCCACAAAAAACACTCTCCCAAGAGAATGGGACGAATCAACAAAAACACCATCAATCCACTGTTGTCTAAAAATGAGTAAAAACATATCAAAGAGCCAAACTGTTGCACTGGGTTCCTTCATTTCCTTCTTTCGGTTTACATTCTGCTTAATTCCACACATAGAATGTAATTCTGATGAGTATCCTGGAGCCCCAGATGTGCAATTATCTGCTGCTGGAAAAAGTGTCAAACATATACTTTCTAATTTTTCAGAAACATTGGCTTGAAACTACAGTGACCAGCTCACTGAGGAAATTAATAGAAATATATCATTCTCAGCTTGGGGCTGAGAGTTACAGGGCTAGGACTAAGGATAGTAATAACTGACACATTATTTTTTTGGGCCTTTTCACGGGATTTGTTGACAGAATGGAAAATGTAGAACAATCTCCCTCTGTGATTTCTTTTCAGCATGTGGTTTTTTTTATCTTTATGTTTTCCCCTCCAGCCTCTGAGGAGCTGGATATCATCAAAAAAGGCATCGACTCCTTCTCCTCCTCCACCTGCATTCGCTTCCTTCCCCGCACCACCGAGAAGGACTTTCTCTACATTCAGTCTCTGAATGGGTACATGAAAGATTAAGTTTGCCTGTTAATGTTAATGACAATCCTTACGACATAAACTTTTGACGAACTACCTGTCCTATCCAACATCTCCATAGATGTTACTCCTACTTGGGCCGCCAGGGTTACGGGCAGATAGTGTCTCTGAGCCTCCAAGGCTGCATTTACCTCGGGACGGTCCAGCACGAGCTGCTCCACGCTCTGGGCTTCAACCACGAGCACTGTCGCTCCGACCGGGACCAGCATGTCCAGGTCCTGCTGCAGAATGTCATGAAAGGTAGGCTGCAGCGGTGAGCAGGCAGAGAAAACAGATTCCAGACAGATTCCAAGACTATTCTTGGCTCATAAGAAAAACGCTGAACTATGGATTTTATAGGGCTTTTTTTGTTTGTTTTTGGAAATGAAATGATTGTTTCATGAAGACAACCACAGTCCTCATGTGCTGTTTCATTCACTGACTTTTGTTCACTGGCTTCATCAGAAAATGCCTTTAAACTGACAACTGTGGTTACTTGATACGTTACAGATTTAGATTTAACATACATTTATGATCAATTTATAATAATCTCAAACATGATTATAGATGATCTATTACAGAACAACCCAACATAATCTAAAACTACTTCAACACCACTGATATATTGAAACTATACATTTTATGTTATCTACTTGTATTTTTTCCATGATCCTACCCTCTCACTGAAGTTACACAGTGCAGAAACAAGTGATAGAGACAGAGAGAGACACCATTCACTCTATCACAACACACTGAACCATCAGCATGATTTTGAAGCTGTTACCTTGAGATCAAAAAGTTACTTAATGTTGCTTCAAGTACCGGATATTAATATTTCCACTGCAGGTCAGGATTTTAACTTCAAAAAGGTCAACACTCTGAACCAGGAGACTCCATACGACTACAGCTCCGTCATGCACTACGGCAGGTCAGTTTAACTGACTACTTTGTACTTAATTTTAAAATCTTACCCAAGTTTTTAACTGTCTGGTGCCCACTGACTTCCATCTGTGCATTCTGTGACTAAATACATGCTTTTCTGTAGAGTGCGACATAAAAAAGGGGTGACACCAAGACAACCTAAATCCTCCATGGGTTTGATTGGATGAAGCTTGAGATATTCTTTATGTATACCTAATGAGACAAAGACAAAAAATATCCCATAATAAAATCAAACCCCCAATTTAATAAACAATGTAAAGCCCCAAGCAAGTATATTGTTTCACTTTTTAAAAAGGCTCACCAATGTAATTTTTGACTAATATTACTCAAACAGGAGAAACAGTGCACCTGTAAGGGACTATTTATAGAGGATCAATTTATTGTTTCTGTCTTTTAAAGTGAATTTTTGAAAATAGGAAAAACATAGAATAGTACTACTTATCATTTAAGTTTTGTATTTTACACAACATCTCTACTTGAGCAGCAAAAAAATCCACTTTCAAATCACTGATCACTCTGGTCGTCTCCTCCTTTAAGGCTGGCTTTCTCCAAGGACGACCACAACCCCACCATGGTGGCTGTCCCAAAGTCCAATTCTGAGTTCGGCACGGCTACAGAGATGAACCAAAACGACATCAACCGCATCAACCTGCTGTACTGCAGCGACTAGTCCTCCAGCACAGAACGTGTCACACTGAGGTTTCTTTGACTAACACTAATGTTCTTATTTAAACCCCTGAAGTCTGTACAGGATGTGACACTTGGTTCAACGTCACTCCAACACACACAGTCTGTCCAGCGCAAAGCAGAACAGACTCACATATCATGTGTGAAGACTTTGAGAAAATGTATTAGAAAGATATTAAGTTCTGTTCTTGGTGAAATAGAAGTCATGATCGTATTCCAGTGAAGAACATTCATTCATTTTAAACAGTTAATACAAGCACTCATGTCCTCTGGAATCCTTAAGAAAACAAAGCTTAAGGGAGACATACTATGCTCAGGTTCATCATTTTATTTTGGGTCACTACTTGAAAAAGTTTACATGCTTTAGTCCCCAGAAAACACAGCCTTGTCTCTTTTCTTTAGGTCCCCTTTAAACATGTGATTAATAAAGCTTACCTCACAGACACTCAATAAACGGTTCTGTTAGTGTTTCTGTCCAGGTTTGGATTAAAGCTGTTTTTTGTATACACCGAAGAAAAACATGATTGGAAAAATAAATAAACCCGCTGCGACTGATAAGACCTTGATGCCAGGTGCTTATTCCCATGATGCTGTTTCCTGAAAGAGAATTTTACCTTTAACCAATAACACTCTTTATCTTAAACGTTTGGCAACAAATATATATTTATTATTCAAAACTGTGATGTGATCTGTATCTTATTTTGTCTCCAGATAATTGATTTAACATTTTACAAAGAAATTGCAAGATATTTTCAAGGCATCACTAAGTACTCTTCGATACTTATTGTTGCAAATTCTTCCGTGTGACTTTTCAGTGCATAAATTAGTCCCGCATCTTTTCCGACACATACAAAGAAATACAACAGAACGTGCAGAGCCATCGGTACAAGTGTTGATTTAAGATTTAGAAGCAGGACATCACTTTTTTCCTGTGAAATTCTAGGAATATTTTACATATCTTATTTCTGGACAACTTTTTTTTTCTCATTTATTTATCAAGCCAGACATTTCTTTCACATATTAAGAGTAAATAAACATCTCATAGTATCAGTGTCAGTGTAATATCCCCGGCTGTCAACTCATTGAGTGATCTTTGTGGCGGCCATTTTGTCCCTGTCTCTCTCACAGACAGACACAGTTATATACTTATAAAGCATCAGGCACATGCAAAATGTATGAAGAAATGTTCTACTTTTTCTCTTTTATATTCACTCATTTCACGGTTTTCATTATATCTTGTTTGTAAGCTAAAAGAATGTTCAAGCAGGAGTATTTCTGAGTATGATTGAATTCTGGTAATTCTGATAATTAAGTACACATAACAAACTGTATGTTTTAATGCAAATTTATTGATGTTGATTGAATCATGGAGAATTTATTGTTGACCCCTGAAGACAGCAATGATGACGACTCTCGTCCTGAAGTATGCATCATCTCATTCACCTGTTTAGAAAGAAAATGTTATAGTGGTTGATAAATGGATACATTAAATATATTTGAGAATGTGTATGTAACCCACCTTGAATACTCAGAGTACTCAATTGTATTCAGGACCAGTAACTAGGTTTGTAGGAGGGTTAAAGAGAAAATGACAGACACAATAAGTAACTGGAGCCATGGGGTGCTGTGAACTTGAACTATATTGGCACTTTTAGGGGTGGTATCGTCCTCAGAGCAACAGGTGATCTCTGTCCAACTCCTCGGGACAAGGAGGTATCTCGTTCATTGGGGGTTCGCCATCTCCTTCATCAAAGAGAATCCAAATCCAAAATCTAAGGATTTCCAGGAATCTCAAAGACCTCGCCAAGACGCTGCCAAATGTGGTAAACTCCTAGCGTACAGATCCTTTTGATCACCTCTCTCACTTATCATCTCATTAACAACTTTCACTTACACTTTCACTTAAACTGAACTTATTTCTGCACTTGGAACACTCGTCTGCTCGCTTTGTTGTTCTTATTCGGTGTTGTCAATCTCCTGCAGGAAACGAGGTGGAACTTACTTTCCCTTTCCAGTGGGAAGTCTTCATTTCCTGATATAGCCAATAAGAACCAAGTATGAACCAAATCACTCTAATTGTCAGCAAACAGGAAATAATATGGGGAACAAACAATATAACTGGGCCCAGTTCTTTACTGGGTTACATGTTGTTGACAGGATGCATTGTGGTTATTTTACCTGTTCAGCACTTGTACAGCTTGTTGAGTCTGATGATGTCCATCTGGCTCATCTCGGTGGCCAGGCCGAACTCGACGCTGGAGTCAGGGATGGCCACCAAGGTGGGCAGGTTGTTCTTTGAGAAAGCGTACCTGAAGCCACAATAAGACATTGATAAGAGTTGCACCACATACAGCACACCCAAACCAACCCCTTGCATTTTTTAAAATTCTCTCCATCACATATAGCAGCAACACTCATAGCAGAGTAGCTTTTGTTTCACTTACTGGTGGTAATGCATGACAGAGCCGTAGTCGTAGGGGGTGTCCTGGTTCAGAGTATTGATTTTGTCAAAGTTGTGCTCCAATCCTAAGGATTTAACAAGAAAACAGGGCTGTCATGAAATCCGTGCCTGTGATATAATGCTGTGAAAGAGAAGTTTGACATTTTGGGATTCATTTATTTTCTTGTGGAGAGTTTTGCTGAATGAGTCAGAACATTTTGTGGCTCAGAGCAGCACTTAAACCTTTGAACATGTTAATTATTGAGCTTTAGCTGTGCTGGTAGGCAGACTTTGCTACCAGAATCAGGTGAACTGTTTCCAACTATTTCCTTTCTTTGTGCAAAGCTAGGCTAAAAGACTGGTGGCTGTAACTTCATATTTAAAGGACAGATATGACATTAGTATCAATCATCTCACCTGATTCTTGACAAGAAAACTATTAAACGTGTTTCTTAAAAAGTTCAACTAAACTTAAATATGTGGCATCAGATAGGGTACATCCTATCTTATATTGAGTGCAAATCTTAATATTGTCTCTTTTCACTAATTTAATCACACACCAGGGGTGACGTTCTCCAGCTGGACACGGATGTACTGGTCGCGGTCAGATCGTTTCTGCTCATGGTGGAAGCCCAGGGCATGGAGCACCTCATGCTGCACAAGATGGTGATAAACACAGCCCGAGCGAGACAGAGACAGATCCTGTCCGTAGCCAAGACGGCCAATGAAGGAGTAGCACCTGGGAAAATTCAGGACAGATCTCAGACAGCATATAGATACATTAACACAGATTCACAAATTAACACAGTGACTGGGAAAAATGAGAAAGTTACCTTGTCAATGGTTAGCAATGTGTGTGCATAAGATAAGTGTGATATTATTGTCATTAAACAGATTAGTTATGTTTTTTAGAAGAAGGACACAAATGCACAGAGGTCACATAGAGATGAACATAAAGATAACAGGTGAAAGAACACAGTAAATTCATAAGGACTGATTACCAAATGAAACACAGCTGAACAGGAAAAAAGGCTGTAAATAGACAAAGACAGGAAGTTTAAAGTAAAATATGACACACAGGACACACATACAAACAACAGAATAGAACAGGAAACACATATTATAGTGCCGCATATTTTTCTTGGAGACATGGTTGTTAAAGGAAAACACGCATGGTAGAATAAATCAGGATATCATGCACAGTGTGTTGTACACCTCATTTAACACACTCTTACCCATTAAGGGATCGGATATTCAGGAACTCTTTCTGGGAGGTGCGTCTCACAAAGCGGATACAAGAGAATTCATGGAAGGACTGCAGACCTCGATCAATGATTGCCACCTCACGAGAAGCTGGAAAATTATAAAAACATTTCATATTAAACGTGAAATATTCTATAATGACTAGAGAATCTATTGTTTTTACATTTTTGAATTATGAGCCATTGAGAAACACGTGAGGAGTTGCCTTTCATCTCATGACTTTATTTCTAATTGGTTTATTAAAAAAACACAGTTTGGACATTAAAGAGCCACACTAGGAGCTACTCACTGTACACTCTGGAGACGGCGTAGGGCACGTAGACGTACCCATCGGCAGACTTGGGCCACATGCAGCCACTCGATGTGCAGGGGTCAGCGTTTCTCTCAGCCTCAGAATTATAGGCAACATCGTCCTCCAGATATGGATCACCAGGCGAACGGACTGCAGGGCACAGTCACCATAAGATTAATTCTCACAAGATCTGATTTGTAGTTTCTGAATATTTTGCAGGTATTCAGCATTTTTACACAGACGTTTAGACCAACTAATAAAGAAATAAGTAAGTAATAATTTCCACCAGATTTTTATTCCTGAAAACAGAATTAAAACTCCATGTTTGAAAAAAATAATGAAAATGTGATTGAACAATTAAATGAACAAATTACATATGAAAAAAAACTCTTTCTAAAATCATGGCTGGTAAGCAAGAATACCCAGACATATCTCATCTTGGAACAGAGCACCAACTTAAAGCTTAAATTAATCTGACTAAAATAAAAAATAAAAAAGTCCTTACCAATATTCCTGTTCACTCTCTCAATTTGCTCTGAAATAGTCAAAGCCTGATGACCTGTGGAAAATTTAGATTTTAGTTTATTCACTGCGTACCGAGCTCCGGTGACACAACTAGTGACACTTTGATAAAAGATCTTAGACTTCACTTTTAAATCTACATCAGTGTTTTTAGAAATAACCTTACACGGTATGTTTTATTATAAGGCAACAACACTATGGATATTATATTTGGATAAAAAAGGACAGCAAACTTACAGAATCAGGAGGTTTCCAGAAATTGCACATAAAGAAAAAAGACAGAAAAGCAGATTTTGACTAAAGAACTGAAATATTTACTCAACTTTTGTACTTAAGCACATATCTGAGGTACTTTTAGATTACTTGTGTAATTCAGTTTTGGAAACTATCATAAACTTTATTCTTCTACTTGATTATATGCAACAGAGAAATGCTGTACTTTCAATTGCAATTATTTCACAGATATAAGTCCTTTTAAGATTTTATAAAAAAAAAAAAATGCGAACCATATTATACTTGCATTCAGCATATACTAACAAAAAACTGTGAAGTTGATGAGGTTAAACATTAAATACATTGTCAAAAAAGATTAGCAATTGATCAAAATCTGTTTTATTAATTATATTTTATACAGCGCCCCAAGAAAAGACAGTTATATGTCGCCAAACTCACCTCCCTCTCAGCCAAAGCTGACACAGCCACCAGGACCGCAAGGCCCAGAATGCACTTCACATCCATGTCAACAAACAAACTGTAGCAGAATGCAAACAACCAACAACACATCAACAAACAACAAACCCTCCAAAAGATGATTTATGGATCATATGTTTGTCATCTTGTTCAGTTAAAAACCAGTATAGATGAGAATTTATTAATACAGCTCACTTACCGCTTTCCCTGAGGTGAGAGAAACACTGCGAGTGAGCGTCACATCATCACATTATAAAGCACCAACAGAACCGGAATCAAATCCTTGTAAGGGTATTCAGGACCGTGATGGAAGAAACTAGTGGAAACAGACCAGATTAGAATATTTCACCTTGGTGCCACATTGCATTTTCCCATAACAAGAGCCTTTTTTCATCTTGTTTGATTTGGAGCAAACACACGGCCTCAAACAGCTTCTGTCAACAAATCACACTGACTGAAGCAGTAGAAGTAGGAAAATACATTTTAAACCTTGATTTTACATTTCACATCAGTCATTCTTTACTTTTTATAAAATTACACATGAGCTCAGGTGCAATGTAATTTTGTGACATTTGAACAGATTCACTTGTCACATGCTGATATACAGTCATGTACAAAACACACATACATTGACACATACATGCTACAACGACACTGAGGCTGTTAACATCAGTTTTAGGTTCAGCTTCCCACCCACACCAACACAGTGAAAAGGACAAAAATATATATTAGAATAGTCCAATAATCTCATTAAAACACGTGAGTTCATAGATGAATAATTTATTTTAAAAACTATATAATGCGGCATAATAGCAATATCCTCATAGCAGTCTAGAAAACTGTGTTGTACCAATAGTCCAGTCCAGTTGGATCGACTCCTGGTTTCTCTTTACAATGAAGTGTCAACAGGCTCAAGTTTTCTCTTTTATATACCATCTCATTTTATTCTTAGTCTTCTTTAAAAAGGGTTTCCGCTATGTTTTGTTTGTAATCTAAAAGAAAGTTCAAGCAGAAGTATTTTGGAGTATGACTGAGTTCAGGTAACATTCAGCTTTCAAGTGTCAAGAGCACCAACAACCCCCATAAGCTCCCATGTTAAATCTGAGCCTAAATGTCTGGAGAAGAGTGGAGAATGCCATCTTTCTAACTGGCTGTCATTCCCTCATCATTCCCAATCTGATGCATTCAGCGACTTCTCCTGTCGCTCAGGATGTAAAATTCGGCCATAAGTTTTCAATACAAGCAGGACTTTTGGAGGTAAGTTCCGATGAAATTATGCGATTTCCTTACCACTTCTCCAGAAACCAGCCAGAAACTTCTTTCTAATATTAATGTTCCCCATCTCAAAATAGGAGAATAAATATTTTGTAGTAAATGAGTACTACTGAGCCTACTGCTAAGTGTCAGTGTAATATCCTCGCCTGGCACCTCATTGAGCAATCGGCCATTTTGTCCCCCTCTCTCTCACAGACAGACACAGTTGTCTAAATACTTACAAACTAAAGCATCAGGCATGAGCAAAAAAAAAGGTTTTCTTTTACAATTATTCATTTTCAGTCATTTCAGTAATTTATTAGTCATCTTTTAAAACAGTTTCCATAATGTCTTGTTTGTAAGCTAAAAGAAAAAGTTAAAGCAGAAGTATTTTTTAGTAACACTGAGTTCAGGAAACATTTTTAGAAATTAAGTACACATGTAAACAATAGTAAAACTCAACAGAACTGTATGTTTTAATGCAAATTTATTGATGTTGATTGACTCATAACAAATTTATTGTTAAACCGTGAAGACAGCATTGATGACGACTCTCTTCCTGAAGCATGCATCATCTCATTCACCTGTTTAAAAAGAAAATGTAACAGTGGTTGATGCATAGATAAATAAAACATATTATAGAATATAGTGCTGAAAGGATGTGTTGTGTTTATTTTACCTGTTCAGCACTTGTACAGCCTGTTGAGTCTGATGATGTCCATCTGGCTTATCTCAGTGGCTGTGCCAAACTCGACGCTGGAGTCAGGGATGGCCACCAAGGTTGGCTGGTTGTTCTTAGAGAAAGCGTACCTGAAGCCACAGTTATACAAACATTAATAAGAGTTGCACTTTAAACAACACACCCTAACTGACCCTTTGCAATTTGAAAAGCTCTTCATCACAGATAGCAGCAACACTCATACCAGAGTGGCTTTTGTTTCACTTACTTGTGGTAATGCATGACAGAGCCGTAGTCGTAGGGGGTGTCCTGGTTCAGAGTATTGATTTTGTCAAAGTTGTGCTCCATTCCTAAGGATTTAAAAGAAAACAGAGTTGTCATGAGATCTGTACCTGTGGTGTAATGCTGTAAAAGAAGAGTTTTTTAATTACACACCAGGGGTGACGTTCTCCAGCAGGATGCGGATGTACTGGTCCCGGTCAGAGCGTTTCTGCTCATGGTGGAAGCCCAGGGCATGGAGCACCTCATGCTGCACAGTGTCATGATAAACACAGCCTGAGCGCTGCAGAGACAGATCCTGTCCATAGCCAAGACGGCCAATGTAGGAGAAGCACCTGGGAAAATTCAGGACAGATCTCAGACAGCATATAGATACATTTTGTTAAGGGGAAGGACTCTGCATGTTATCTTGTTGTTGGTAAGTAAGGAAGTAATTGTAGATCCAGTATTTAGACATTCTGTGGGTAGGGTTAGTTGAAATATTTATTTTGTATAGATACCTCTTGTATAGTCACTACAGCGTCAGCTGGAGCATCCAGACAGCTGAATGAAGACTGATGAGCAAAGACCTAGTGACCCAACGAGGGAGTCCAAGTAACTCACTGTTCGCCACCCGTCGCAGGGTGTCTTACCCAATCACAGTCAGGAGATCAAACTGGAGAAGATCTCACCAGAGACCAATTGCTTGAGGCTCTAACCCAGCCAATCGCTGTTACCCAACATTCTTCACCGGTACCGAACTTGAAGTACCGGGGGGGTATGAAACTGCCAGTCTGCAGTCATGAAGGTAGACACCATTTTAGCCTGTGGCTTCCTGCAGACTCTCCTCTTCCTCTCCCTTATGGAGACCTGGATCACCCCAGAAAACGCTGCTACTCCAGCTGCCTTCTCAACTGCCTACTCATACTCCTCAAGACAAACAGGTTGAGGAGGAGGAACTGGACTCCTAATCTCACCCATGTGGTCCTACCAGGTGCTTCCCCTGGACCACCTACCCAGATTTGCATTTGAATTCCACGCTGTCTCTATTACCCTTCCTTTCAAGCTCAACATTGTGGGGCTCTATCGCCCACCCGGTCCTATCCATGACTACTATGATGAGATGGACGCCCTCCTAAGCTGCTACCCTGATGATGGCACACCACTCGTTGTTCTGGGTGACTTCAACTTCCACCCAGAGAAGTTGCACTCATTTTAATTCATTCACTTCTTCTCCACATTTGACCTCACATTCTCTCCACCCACCCATGGAAACAATTCTCCTTGTTCTCTTCTCTCCTCACTCCTCACTCCTCCTACCCCTCCCCCTTCTTCATCCCTTACTGCTGATGACTTTGCAACTTACTTTACCAAGAAAATAAAAGACATTAGCTCCTTATTTACTCCTATGCCCATCCAGAAAGTATCTCCCCCAACCCTTAACTCTGATGGCCTTACGTGCTTCAGCCCTCTCTCCTCTGAAGATGTTCACACACCAGTGGTGTCTAACTGTGCTACCAACTGTTTCCTTGACCTGATTCCCTCCTCCCTTCTCCAAAACATCTCACAGAACATCTTGCCATTTCTCACCACCCTGATCAACTTCTCCCTCAATTAAGTCTTTATTCCAGCTGCCTTCAAGACAGCTGCAGCAGAGCCCGGCTAAAGAAACCAACCCTGGACTCAGCTGACATCTAAGACAACACACTTAAATCTCTTCTCCCATTTCTCTCTAAAACCCTGGAAAGGGCCATCTACAACCAACTGTCCTACTATCTTTCACAAAACAACCTCCTTGACCCCAAATCAGACAGTCTTCTGTTTTCACTATGGACTAGATCACTAGGCTCCGCAAACACATATCATCTTACCACTGTTATGCAGACAAAACCCAACTGTTGCATTCTTTCCCCCATCCTCCAGGACCTACGTTGTAAAGCGCATCTTGCAATGTCTGGCAGACATGTAGCTTGGACAACCGCACATCACCTCAAGTTCAAGCTTCATAAAACTGAAAAAAGATTGCCCTCGCATGGACCTGTCAGTCACTGTCGAGGACGTCACAGTAACATTCATCCACTGCAAAGAGCCTGGGTTTAATCCTTGATGACAGACTATCCTGCACCCCCAACATCATTGCTGTGGCCCGTTCCTGCAGATGTGCCCTCTATAACATCCATGGCATCTGATCATTCTTCACAAAGGACACAACACAACTCCTGGTCCAAGCATTGGTCATTTCCCATCCGGGCTTCTGCAAATCGCTCTTGGCTGGGCTCCCCGCCTCTGTTCCCCCCTCATCCATGACCTCCACTGGCTTCCTGCTGCAGCCCGCATTTGATTCATTACGATGATAATGGCCTCAAGGCATCAACAGCACTGCACCCATCTACCTCCAAACACTGGTCAGACCTCACACCCCAGCATGAGCACCTCGGTCCACTACATCAGCTGGCTGGCTGGCACCACCATCACTCAGAGCAAAGAAAGGTCGCTCAGCGAAGTCACAACTCTTCTCTGTTTTGGAGCCTCAGTGGTGGAATGAACTCCTGACCAATAACATGACAGCAGAGTCATCCGCCATCTTCCGCAAAAGACTCACTTGTTCAGACTTCACATCAACCCCGCATAGCATGACTCCCTCTCAGATCACAAGCTGGCAGACGCAGACATAAAATGCTTTTTAAAACATGAGAAAGCTACCTTATAAATAGTTTGCAATCTGTGCGCATAATATAAGTGTCATATTATCAATATTAACATCATCTAACATATAGTTATCTTCATTCATCGAAATATAACTGGGGAAACAAATTATTTGTGGTTTTACAAAAAGGACACAAATGCATAGAGGGTCGCACAGACATGAACAAAAAAATGAACTGATTTACTCTGTGGTGAAGGACCACAGAGTAAATTCACAAAGGCTGATTACCAAATGAAACACAGCTGAACAGTAAAAAAAGGCTATAAAAAGACAAAGACAGGAAGTGTAAAGTAAAATGTGACACACCTAGAACCAACAACTTCGGACAGTAAAAGATATTATATTAGTGCCACATTTGTTTCTTGGAGACAGGGTTGCTAAAGGAAAACATGCATGGGAGAATAAATCAGGATATCATGCACAGTGTGTTGTACACCTCCTTTAACACACTCTTACCCATTAAGGGACTGGATTTTCAGGTACTCTCTCTGGGAGGAACGTCTCACAAAGCGGATACAAGAGAAATCATGGAAGGACTGCAGACCTCGCTCGATGATTGCCACCTCACGAGAAGCTGGAAAATTTTACAAAACTTTTAATATTAAATGTGCAATATTCAATGAGAATGAGCATGGAGTCTATTGTTTTTACATTTTGAATTATGAACCATTGAGAAACTTGTGAGGAGTTGCCTTTCATCGCCTTCATCATCTTTAATTCTAATTGGTTTATTATAAAACACAGATTGGACGTTAAAGAGCCACACCAGGAGCTACTCACAGAATACGCTGGAGAGGGTGTACGGCACGTAGACGTACCCATCGGCAGACTTGGGCCACATGCAGCCACGTGATGTGCAGGGGTCAGCGTTTCTCTCAGCCTCAGAATTATAGGCAACATCGTCCTCCAGATATGGATCACCAGGCGAACGGACTGCAGGGCACAGTCACCATAAGATTATTTTTCACAAGATCTGATTTGTAGTTTCTGAATATTGTGCAGACATTCAGCATTTTTACACAGACAACATTTAGACCAACCAGTAAATTAATGAGTAACTAATCATTTCCACCAGTTTTTTTTATCCCTGGAAGCAGAATTTAAAACTTTATGTTTGAAAAAAATAATAAAAATGTGATTGAACAAGGTAATGAACAAATTATATATGAAAAAACTCTGTTTTAGTTACATTGGGGGGCACACTTGCTCACTGTTAGCAAAAACTAAAATCTAAACTAAATCAGATATTTTGAAAATATAATTCCTTACCAATATTCCTGTTCACTCTCTCAATTCGCTCTGAAGTAGTCAAAGCCTGATGACCTGTGGAAAATTGATTGAAATTTTAGTTTATTCACTGCGTACCGAGCTACGGTGACACAACTAGTGACACTTTGATAAAAGATCTTAGACTTCACTTTTAAAATTACATCATTGTTTTTAGAGTTAACCTCATACAGTGTGTTTATATGGCAACAACACTATGGATATTACATTTGGATAAAAAAAAAGGACAGCAAACTTACAGAATCAGGAGGTTTCCAGAAATTTTACATCAAGAAAAAGAAGACAGAAAAGCAAATTCAGACTAAAGAATTGAAACATTTACTCAACTTTTGCACTTAAGTATATACATGAGGTAATTCTAGATTACTTATGCATTTCAATATTAGAAACTATTTTATACTTTTTTCTTCTACTTGATTATATTTAACAAGTGCTGTACTTTTAATTGCAATTATTTCACCGACATAAGCCCTTTTAAGATATAATAGATTTAATAGACATGCGAATCATAAGATTAAACGTGCATTCAGCATACTAACAAAAAACTATAAGTTGATGAGGTAAAACATTAAATGTACTATCAACAAAGTTAAACAAATGTTAGCAAACCTGTTTTATTAATTATATTTTACACAGCGTCCCAAGAAAAGACAGCTTCTCAATACTTTTGCAACCACTGAAAAATAGAATATTTGTCGATAAACTCGCCTCCCTCTCAGCCAAAGCTGACACAGCCACCAGGACCACAAGGCCCAGAATGCACTTCACGTCCATGTCAACAAACAACCTGTAGCAGAACACAAACAACCAACAACACATCAACAAACAACAAACCCTCCAAAAGATGATTTATAGATCATATTTTTGTCACCTTGTTCAGTTAAAAACCAGTATAGATGAGAATTTATTAATACAGCTCACTTACCGCTTTCCCTGAGGTGAGAGAAACACTGCGAGTGAGCGTCACATCATCACACTATAAAGCACCAACAGCACCGGAATCAAATCCTTTTAAGGGTATTCAGGACGGTGATGGAAGAAACTAGTGGAAACAGACCAGATTAGAATATTTCACCTTGATGCCACATTGCATTTTCCCATAACAAGAGCCTTTTTTCATCTTGTTTGATTTGGAGCAAACACACGGCCTCAAACAGCTTCTGTCAACAAATCACATCAACTGCAGCAGTAAAAGTAGGAAAATACTATTTAATCCTTCAATTTCACATTTCACACATCAGTCATTCTTTACTTTTTATGAACTGCACATGAGCTCAGATGTGTTATTCTATATAGTTTTGTGACACATGGACGGACTCACTTGTCACATAAATGAATGATGACATACAAAACATACATAAACTGACACACACATATACATTACACAGCCCCACAGCCTGTTTATCAGACATGGTCTGTACATGACATGGTCTGATGAATGTTAATGAATTATATTTTATGCATAGTAGGCCCTCTGGTTAATAGAAATTTCTTGCGGATATCAAGGAAGCTGACGGACAAAGAAAAGTTACCTTCAAACTTAAATAGACTGTATTTGGGAGCGAAATACAGACTTGACAGATTTTTCATCTCTGGTCAGATGGTATTTGTTAACCAGCTTGAAGGATCATATTCAGATTCTTCCATATTCCAACTGTTGGAGGTGACCCGTCTTATTTTGCACAAACTGCTGCTGACTATATGTAAAATCTGGGTTATTAGTTAGGTTGTTGTCTTGTAGTGCTTCTCTAGTCTCTGAGCCTGTTCTTTATGTGTAGTGTTAACCAACCACAACACAGCACCAGGTGCATCCAGTCACCATCCATAATTTTAAATAGCAGTGTGAGTTTGTGTGTTATGTGTTCATGGCATTAATGTTACATTTGAATTTTTTACACTACCCTAAATCTTTGTCTTCTTCTCCAACATCTGGTTGTTTTGGCCCTTGAAAAAAGTAATGCTAATGTGTCAGCAGACAGCTGAAGCTACACATCCAAAAACAACGGATCCCCGATCCCCGATCCCCGATCCCCGATCCCGTGGAAGTCATGATTGTGTCCACCTGTCTGATATTTATAGACTTCAACAACTCCTGAGAAAAATATCTGTCTCTTCAGCTGCCTGGCGTTCCACTTACTTCACCAGCTAATCTCTGACTGTCTGTCTCCTGTTTGACGTTGGGCACAGAGTGTACAGTGGATTTATTTATCATTTTTTAGGGGAAGTGAGACTGATCCAAACACTAAATGTAACCTAAAGCAGAGGTTCCCAACCTTTTTTGTCTTGTGTACCCCTTGAGCCTTTTTATCATACCATGAGTACCCCTTCACTCATGAGTGTTGATGATTCTCCAAACGTGGTCATACGAAACATTGCACAACTGATTATTAAATGAAAATCATTTTATTTCATCTCCTTAATTTGAACATTTAATTATCCTGCATTTTCTTTTTTTTTTTTTCAAATTAAACATCAAAATAAATAATATGTGATTATGTGATATGAACTAATTGTGGCACACACGTGCCATTTTATTACTGGGCTAATGAAATGACTGAGAATATTTACTTATCATCTTGGAAATAAATTAAAAAATATTTCCACCTACCACCTGTAATGTGTACCACTAGGGGTACACGTACCCCTGGTTGGGAACCACTGCCCTAAAGCATAAACAATGAGCTCAAATGTTGTTAAAAGGAGTTGGGTAATCATTTCCTGTGAGTTAAAATGATTCCTTTGTCTTTAGAAGTCATTTGATTCAGTGTTTAATGTCCAGTGTGTAATTGTTTGTTATATTTAGTGGTGTAGTTGCAGGTTGCAACCATTTGAACACCACTTATCTCTCCTTCCTTTAGGCCGTGTTGGGGTACTGTAGAAACAAAGTAGTGCAACAAGTCAGACTCTGTGGAAGACAACCCTCTGTACATTCAAAAGAATAATTCTACAGTAAAGAAAAGACAACAATTCTTATTTACAGATGATTATACACAGATCAAAATATACTAAGTAATATCATATTCAACTTTTGCCCCCAAATCCTTCACACTGGACATTTAATATATACAGATTCTGCTGCTTTGAGACTTTAATTGCTCAAACTTCAGTTTTAAACTCTGGATTGCCATCCAAAAGTGTCTGAAAGTGCAAAAACGACCAACAAGGCTTTAATGTTTGAAGGTTTATTGTCAATAATGTCTTGTTAAAGCATGAGAAACATTGTCAGAATGTTGTCACGTTGTCAGGGTTTCTTTCGTCAGCTGTTGGGAAATACAGCCAATATGTCAATGTTGAACAAACAAAACGTTAATCCAAGATAATAATTAGATTTATACAGGCAACACTTACAGCAACAGAGGTAAAACATGGGTACAAACCGAGTTATGGGTAACATCTGTACAGAGTGTTCAGTCTGATGATGTCATTCCTGCTCATCTCGGTGGCCGTGCCAAATTCAACATTGGCATCAGGGATAGGAACCATGGTGGGCTGGTTGTTCGCAGAAAAGGCGTACCTGCAGTCAATGAAGAGAACACAGGTTGAATTATTTATAACATAAAAACGGTTTATTGTTTATAGGTTGTTGTTTATTGTTAGTGATGTGAAATGACTACAATATAACACAGTGATGACAAAAAAAGTCAGAACTATACTGTAAATGTACTTTGTCAAAAGTACAAATAAAAGTACAAAGTGGATATATTTGCGTGTTTTTATATGGTCAACCGATTAATGGCCTGACCATTACTATAGTTATCAAATGAATGCAGTTGAATAAAAAGCAGAGTAGAAAGTGCTTTTACTATAAGTAAAGGGACAAAGTTTCATGACCAAATAAACATAAAACCAATCAATGTCATTCTGAATAAAGAGATGTTAAATGAACAGAAGCCTTGTCAACCTGTGGTACTGCATGACAGAGTTGTAGTCGTAGGGAGTGTTCAGGTTCAGAGTGTTGAGCTTGTCGAAGGCGTACGCCAAACCTGAGAGGAGAAAAATCACAACAACTGGTCAGAAAAGAGAGAAAAACCACGTGGTAAAGTGCTTTAGAGTAAGTCTGGAGTGAATAAGAACTCAGCACGTATGATATCAGACTGAATATTTTTGGGTGTTGAACTGTTGTTTAACAGCCCCAGATTTGTGTATCATTAGGATCTTTCTACTGTGCGTGTGTGTGGAGGCTAAAGAACATACCAGGCTGGATGTTCTCCCACAGGACACGGATGTACTGGTCCCTGTCGGAGCGGCACTGCTCGTGGTTGAAGCCGAGGGCGTGGAGCAGCTCGTGCTGGACGGTGTTGTGGTAGAGGCAGCCCTGACGGTCCAGAGACAGAGTCTGGGAGTAACCACGGCGGCCAACGTAGGAGTAACAGCTGCATCGGTGCAATGAAATGAAAAATGAGTGATAGCCAAAAAGAGTGACATTTTGAGGCAGGACCTGCGGTTTCAAAAAGTTACCCATCTGAAGAGGAAAACAAGTGTGATTTCACTGCACAGTGCTGGGTGACATAAGTATTTTTATTTCTCTCTGGTTTTAACCCCTCAACAAGTTTTATGCTCATAAAAGCTTCAGTTTCAGGTCCATGAAAAAATGTAAAATTATGAGTAGCAAAAGAGTTTATTTCAAATACTTGAATAATTGATAGGGGTTATTTATTTAATAATAATAAAAAAAACAGCTAGCCAACAAGTCAGTCAGTTACAGTTGGGGGTACTGAGGGGTCAGTCTATATAATGATATCATTGTAAAAGGTGAGTAATGCTTATGCTTTTTGTATTGATTTGAATGGAAAACTTATATCTAATGGCTGTTAATAGAGACCAGGGGATGGCAAACATTGACAGCAACATGCTGTAGTTGAAAGCAGCCGCATCAATACACTCAACACCAGCAAGGAGGTGAAAATGGAGAAAAATTCCCTAGACTCCTTTAGAAAATCCCTCAATTTTGTGCTTTGTTGAGTAGGAGAAACATTATACATTTTGTAGAATATTGTCCAAGACATATTATTAATGATCTGGGCCTTCTTATAAATTTGGCATATGTTATACAGTAAGTTCTTACTTTGTCTGCTCATTTGTCCCAGCGATGCACAAGTTCATTTGCACAGAGCAGGACCATTAGCACCCCCAAATCTTACATCCACCAGGATGACATTCATATTATCTGCACCCGATACTCGTTAGTTTAGCTGAGCATTTACTCGACCCTCATACAAAAGTTTTCAAGGATTCCAATTATGTCGGAATATGCTCAAAACATAATCAAGAATAAGATGAAGATAAAGATAGATTTGAAAGGGTAAAAGAACATTTTATAGCTGACATCAACTGCCATCCATTATCTTGCATTTCATAAAAATAGAAAGACAGGTTTGATTTGATAAACTGAATGCAGTTTACACAGACACACACAGTGTATTACCCGCTGTCTGACTGGATGTTCAGGTAGTCTCTCTGGCCGCTGTGTGGGATGAAGCGAATGCAGGACACGTCCCTGAAGGACTGCAGCCCACGCTCGATGATGGAACGCTCACGAGAGGCTGAGACATGCAGGTGAGAAGACACACAGGTGTAACAGATACACAAACACATCTACAGCCAACAGACTGTCTCAGTTAAACAACAAAATGTGTTGTCTGTTCATTCTCTCTAGAATTAGCACCTCTATCATAGCACTTTTGCACTTAAAGGCTCTTTGACAAATGGCAGTTTTAAATGCATGTTTTAATTCACTATGTTTACTTGAAACATTTGGTTTCTAACATGCAGATTAAATGCTGCATTTTGACATTATATGTCATAATGTCATTTTATCTGAAATAAAATGAAAAAATATTGATTCCTATCATCGGAAAAATGCTGAATATTGGCTGTGACAATTAGTCGACATACAGTATAAACATGTACTGTATGTGACATTTTACTTTTCTTGTACTTTTATTAACAGATACTTTACGACTTTTACTGAAGCACTATTTATCTGGCTGATTTTCAAAGTCATATTTTAATATGATATTATGATTCGCATTGACTTTTCAGTACTTTATGACTGATGGTAACTTGAGCATGGAATGAGACCATGTTTGTTTTTACAGGTGGGTTCAGAGGGTCGAGCTTGTCGAAGGCGTACGCCCAACCAGAGAGGAAAAATAATCACAACAAGTGGTAAGAAAAGACAGAAAACCATGTTGTAAAGTGCTTCCCGACCTTTTGAGTGAGTCTTGAGTGAGTAGGAACTCAGCACATATGAGATCAGACTGAATATCGTTGGGTAGGTGAGGCCCAATGCTACAGCGACACAGTTGACAGACTGGCTCATCACACAGTTTGGCATGATATTGGGTACGGCCACTAGAGGGCATTGTCCTTGTGAATGTTTTTGGTCGCTTCCTTAAACAAATAATGTTATTCTTCTGAATTCTTTTACTTACTGAAATGTGAGGAGATGACGTAGGGCACATAGACCCTTCCATCAGCTGATCTGGGCCACATGCAGCCGTTGGAGGTGCAGGAATCAGCGTTTCTGTCATTTTCGTTGTCGTAAGCGATGTCATCAATGACTAAGGGTTCCTTGTCTGAACGAACTGTAGGAGGAGGACATAATAGACTCACTGAGAGTACTGATGACTGATTGATGCTTTTGATAATGAGTCAAATTTAAAAAAAAAAAAAGAAGAAGAAGAAAGTTTGCCTATGGACTAAGATTTACAGCAGTGTTTATCAATGTACACTGTACACTGCCCCGCTTACGTGAACATAAGTAAGACTGAATGTCTCACCAACATCCTTGTTTGCCCTCCACAGGCGCTCAGAGACAGACACCTCCTTAATCAAGGAGATAACGTCACACATTAGTCATGACTCACAGTCAAATGTGTTAATGTAGAGTTCAATAATTTACCAGAAAATTAAAATTGTCATTTTCTATACAACCTATTGTCAATGAAAGTCAGCAGAAGTTTCATAGTCCACAAAACTTTTCTACAGCGTTGCAGCATTCTGATAAGTATCTGAAGTAGCTGGGGATTTATTTTTAAAAGTTACGACTTAATGATATTTCAGTAAGAAGTCACACATTTAATCCTCACTTAATATTGAAGTGGAAATCAAATCTTAACATAAACACCCTCACCTTCTCTTCAGCCCAGGAGCAGTCAGAGACCACAAGGAGGACAAGGAGGCCGACTGTGCACTTGAAGAAAGCCATGTTACCAGCCTGCAGGTGTGCAGTGTTAACACCTGGCTGCTGCTGCAGTGGCTGTTTATAGTCAGTATATCTGTCAACTTCCGAAAAAAAACCCCACCTGAGTGATAAGATGCACATTGCCTTGAAAACATGCTGCCGATTCCCACCTTAACTAAGTTTTTTTTTTTTTTTTTTTTTTTTTAAAGATTGCTGGTGGTGGCAAGAATTGTTCTGGAAAAAACATGTGACCTTGTGAAACTGAAGGCTAAAGACACCTGCTTTTTTGAATGGATGCCGGGCTTCAGTGATGGAACATCAGTTTGACTAATTTTTTTTTTTTTTTTTTTCTGAGAAAAGAAAACGTATTAGAGATTCATTGTGGCCCAGAAATCCCTACGGTATATAGGAAGACACAACAGCAGATAGTAAAACATGGCAAATAACAATCAAATGGAATCACAGTTTATTCTTATTCATGTGCAGGTTCACTTTTCAAACAATCACCACCTGCTCCGTATTTTTGAGGAAGTCCTGTGACTGCCAGGAAAAAAATAGATAAACCTTTTGTAAAACAAATAAATGACTAACAAAAGTTTTCTGTAGTAAGTGTGGGATCCTGAGTTATTGGTGCAAGCTCTTCAGCACTGGGCATAGAGGATGAGTTGCTATACATTTCAAACATGCATTAAAAGTACATTTACCTTGAGAGTAAAGTGCTGCCCACCACATGGGCCTTCATATACATCTCCACCTTTGCAATAAGTCTTGTGGTTGTTAAGGTCGATGTAATCATGGTTGAACTGCAGGTCAAAGAATATATTTCCATCTTGATGAGATATTTTCCTGATACTGTATTCCAAGTAGTACTCTTCAACAAATCTGTTTAAGACCATAGTGTTTACATTTTACATTGTCATTGCAAGCTGCATGCAAAGCTTCTATCTATCTATCTATCTATCTATCTATCTATCTATCTATCTATCTATCTATCTATCTATCTATCTATCTATCTATCTATCTATCTATCTATCTAGATGTCGTTATCTGTGTATAGATATCTATATATGAAATTAAATTTGCTGCTTTTAAAATCAAAAGCAGAAAATTTATAGTTAAACTCTATTTAATAATATTCTATGTAAACTATTTATTAGCAATTGTTTTATTGGAAAGTGATGTTCATAATACTTTGTAAATGGTTAATTAACTAGCTAGGGAGGAGTATGTGATGGCCTTGAACATATCACAGCGCCTGCACTGAACTGATAAGTGTCCTGAGAACAAAATGTTCATCTGTACCCACACAGCTCACACCAGGTCGGACTGTAACTTACACAAGTTAAAAAGGGTAATGATTTCTACAGTTCCCCCCTTTGACCATTCTATGGTGGTTAAGTATTTACACAAATTGTCACAATATCAGTGAGAGCACCCATGTACATGTTGAAGCAAACACTTAATGCACTGACAAATTGAAAATCAGCATCAGTTGTTTTTTTTCAGAACACAGACATTATGGTGAGGAGGAGCAACCGTGGGGGAAAGTTACACTTTAAGCACATGAGTGGAAAGCTACATCAGTGCTGTCTCAGTCATGATAAGGAGGAATCCACACAGGTGCAGTGTGGGCTTGTGCTTCATCAGGGGTTCTCTGGTGTTCAAAGCCGGCTGGCGTGTAACTGATTTATCAGTGGTTGTGATGATGAGGCACTGAACACAGAGTCAGGCAACATCCCAGCACCACACTGACATTTAGTCAAACCAGTTCATCTTCCCTGCGTCTGTTCCAGCATTGTTCTTCAGTTCCTTGGCAAGTGTTTTCAGTTTGGTCAGTGGCTTTGTGAATGAACCATGTGGTGCCGTGTTGTTGGGGATGAATGGACAGCATGAATCTCCGGAGGAGCTCAGAGGGCGTCTCCAGTAAAGCGTTGCTGATTATGATAAATGTAATGAATCCATTCTGTCTTTTTATTTAGTTCAACTGTTGCGCCCTTTGCATTAATTAAGGACCCCCACGTGGCACGGCGATTGCGTCAGAGGGATCACTAGAGAAGAGGTCAAGTCTGCCTTTTGTCATGGAAGGCTAATCAGTGTCAAATATGTCCAGATAGATGGTGGCTTGTTGTATCAATTTGACACACACGCATTTAACTGTCCAACTCGTAGGCAGGGATGGTCAGAGTATTTTGTCACCGGAAAGCCACCGAACATCAGCAGCCTTCATGTGAGGATCTAAAAATGGCACATATGGCATAATCAAAATGGGGAAATCGTTGGGAGGGAATGTTGCAGGTGGTGGACTGGTAAAAGGATTTGTGGTGAGTGTTGGTTGAGTGGTGTGGGTGTTGTAGGATTGGGAGGAGATGACTGGTCATCATGTGTGAAGAGAACAGGAAACACCATAATTACTGAACATAGGAAGAAGATGAATAATGAGCCCATTAGACCACACCATCCCCGCCCACGGAATGGGTGCCATGGTCCCTGGGTTCCATCACTGATCCCTCAGTGGTGACACAGAGATCCACTCTGCACGTTGTTTTACCCCTTGCTCGGTGGTAGCCTGGCTTGCTACAATTGTTTGGGCCCCTGACATCGACTGGTTCTGGAACGAGAACAAGTAGCATTTCCAGTCACCTTAACAGCTGTCTCGGTGAAGATAGCAGCGTCTAGAATGGACCTCAGTATCGTCTCTGCTTCCAGTGGCGTCTGTGATCCTTGATGAGGACCCTAAGGCTGCAGGTTGTGGAGAACCAGCACAGCTGCAGATAGGAGACAAGCTGGCACAATACCTCAGCATCTTCACACGCCTGTGTTAAGGGAAGGCCATCTACTTGAACCTACACCTGTCTGAGGGGGATTTTGAAGGGAATTAGACCATGTTTGTTTCTGATTTGCATGTAGAAAAGCACTCATGGGAGTCCTTCAGCCAATGCCACAGATGCACCACCAGATGGCGACAGAGACCACTCATAGACATGCATCAATGGAATTGAGCTGAATAAACACACTCTGGCTCCACTGGCATTTGCGTTATTATCAATCCGTCTGGATGTGAAGTGAAAAGATGCAACTTTTGGAACAGTCCATTATCTGTGAAGGAGTGTTTTTATTGAAAGTACTAGGTTTGATGACGTCCTGGGGACCTGACTAAATTGTTGTTGTTTTTTTCAACACAACACATAAAGAAAAAAATCCATTCACAAGTAATCAACATTTGAGGCTTTATGTAACTTTACGTTGTTATGTGATGGTTAGACTTTTTTGCCCTCAATTGCTAGTAAAAGTAGAACAATCATGCTGGGGGACAGGCCATTTTTGTGAGTTTGAAAGAAAAAAAAAAACTATTAATTTGTTTACTTTGTGTCAGGGAAACTCAGTTCTCTCTATATATATATATAGATTGTCATAGCATAACTTTTTATCAATTAAATTATCAAAAATTACTGTCTGGTTCACTCTCAGGGGCGGTTCCTCATTTGGGCAATATGGGCAGCCGTCCAGGGCAGCATTTATGTGGCATGAGCGAACACACACACAAAAAGAGGTGAGGTTCGGCCAGGGTGTTATGTAAGCTAGGACTGCAACTGGGCACTTTGACCTGTTACTGTAACAGCCTGACTGCTGCCAGGCCTTACTCAATATCTGGCCTTGGACAATATCCAAACATTTAATGAGAATGAGTATGTTTTACCTGCAACAAATACATTAAGAATATACATGTAACATAATGTGACCTGTAATTTTTTTTATTGTTTATTCAGATTTTTTATTTGTTGTTTTTGTTGTAGTGTTTTTACTGTTAACCAAATTTAGAGATCTATTTTTCTGGAGGGACACAAAATGACAAGTTTTTGTATAATGACCCATATAATCTATTGTCTTCTTGTTTTAAACTTGTTTCATCATCACTTGATCCCATTCTGTCTGCTTCAATGAATGATTTACCCTAATTAAGTTTTTCCTTTTTTTTAAAATCTCTTTTGTTTTCTTTTTTTAATCTTTTCTTATAACGAAACATGTACCCCCTGTGTTCTCGTTAGTATGGACATAAAAAAAATGACAAATGTGTTTAAGGTGCTTTATTTAATTGTAGCATGGTTTATCAAAGCAGAAATTTCAGTACAAGAAAGTCGCACTATTATGGAGCTATATAGTCATTTTATATGATTATATGATGTTTGACAGCATCAGAGAGTATTTGACATCAACTACTTAAGACAATTTCTTTGTCAAAGACAACACAGCCACTGTATTTTCAAAATAAAGCTCAGGAAACAAGTAATTGCTCAGATTTATTTTGTTGTGACCATTCTCAACCTGTTAGACCTCTTTCAGCAGCAGGCCATAAGGACGGATGGCCCTCTCCACCATCTTCTGCTCATCATTTTTGCTTGTTCCAGCGGGGATGGAGATCAGCCAGTATTTGGCTTTTTCGCATACCTTCCTGATCTCCGGGTTGATACGATTCTGCAGAATCACTTTGTAGTCCTGGCCCTTTTCGTTGAATGTTTTGGCATAATATGTGTCCGCCTCAGATATGTCTGGAGTCGAATAAATCCCCCTGCCGTACGTGTCACCATCGCCTGACTGTTGAAACAAATAAAAATGAGAGTTTAACATTTATGGTATAATGTCTCTTTGATTTGTTTGTAGATAATCATTTAGATACAATAATTGAAAATTTCATTCCGGCCCTGATCCGCTGCTGGAGGTAGTATCAGGGCTGTATTATTGGAGAACCGAACCAGTGTGAACGGTGTGTGTGCTGCAGGAGTTTGTTCCAACCAGTCAAGAGCACACAGTTTGAATTATCAAGTTTCTGAAGACTGAGATCAGTTGATTAAATGATTCAGGTCTGGTGTGCTGCTGCTTGGTTGAAGAGAAAACCTGCAGCCACACCAGCCTTTTGTGGAATAGTTTGGACATGCCTGATTTAAAGCTACTGTGCTCTTATTTTCAGTTCATATTGAACTGGGGTTCTATTTGTAATGTTTATAATGTGCAAAGGTGGCCAGATAATTCATTAAGATGTCTGTTCATGTTGAACTGTGGTCTTATTTCTGAAGGACAATTGCCATGTTTGTGTCTCCTGGAGTTTCAGGGCAAATAGATAATTCTCCACCTAAGCAAGGAAAGATGAAAAGGTGTGTGCTAAAAAAAAAAGAAGAAAATACAAAAGTGTAATTGCTTTGAATATTTAGTAAATAACTTATTGAATAATGGTCTGTTTTGTTAGGGATTTGTTCAAAGAGCATGCAGTAAAGCAGTGGTTCTCAACCTTTGTTTCTTAAAACAAATTGAAATAATCTAATGGGGGTTTTAATGAGGCATATTAAAAAACATAAAAAGTTTAACTGTTTAAATAACAAATGTTATTTAGGTTACTATGTAATGATTTGTTACATAGCCTATTTATCAATATTTTGTTTATTTTCATGAATAATTATTTGTATTTGTTTAAGAATGAGTAGGAACTTATTTTCAACCTGAGTTGCAAGTGGGACGAATTTGATTGCGACACGTCACTCAAGAAGAAAAGAGTGAACAAGAAAGTTATGAAGCAGAAGTGTGCAAGCCTCTGAAAATAAGTCTGAACCTTAAGTTTGCAGGGATATTTACTGCTCAAAAGATTTCCGATGTGGACTGATTCCCTCTCGGTGTACAGCCAGCGAGGTACGTTGATTTCTGTCACGTTGTATCATGCATATGTGTTTAAAATTATGTCTTAAAATTATGTGCTATGTATTTAACAGCTCAATGTTGACTTATGGTGGTTTATGATGAAGGAGAAGAATAACGTCATCTGTAACTGAAGAATCGTGGTCCTGTGTATTTCCTGGAGGGAATGATGCAAAGGAAGGTTGAAAAGTGTTGAAATGGTCCTTCAAAAATAACCTTGTTTCAATGTATAATGCAATGCATATATATATGTATATAGATGAATCAATGTTGATTTAATTCAATTTAATTTCATATCATAGTTGAATAAAGGTTGATTCATTGTCAGAATTGATTGGACATTCAACGTTATTTCAATGTTGATCATGGCGAGCACTTTCATTGTATATTTCAATATCTGACATCAATGTTGATTACAATCTTCAGCCTGACAACATCTCAATGTTGATTCAATCAAATTTTGCTATCGTGGTCAGGGCAGCATCATCATAAATGACATTGTTTCTAGAAAAACATTTAGACATTCTGCTTTAACCACTTTAAATATGTTTTTAATGCCATTCAATTCATTTGTATGTTATTTATGCACACTTTTCTCCCAGTATTTAGTTTTTCCTTGTTGACAAAATCATGAGGTTGGCAACAGATTGACCATGTAGCAGAAACACAAATGATAACAATCACTGATAATAATCCATATATAATAAAACCATCAAACCTCGTAGAATCCCTCGATGATTCTAGCAGCACCCCTCTGTGATGTCCCGTGGTAGGACACAGGCCACTCTCCTGGAACTGACTTGGTGCTGCGGGATGGATTTCCCAGCCAGGTATTTCCATCACTGTACTTATCCAGGACCTGTGACAAAATATATTTACATGTGACTGTTTTTTGTTGGTCTCTGCTATTTGAACACGAAACAGTCAGGTTAATAATGATTCAGCTGTTTGTTTGGTTGTTAAATAATTCATTTCATCTTCTCCGTTTGCAAATGTTTTACTACAGATATTCTGTATCCCTGTAGTGCATGCAGCAAATGATTATTAGGTGGGAATTTCTCTACTAACCTTTTATAAGGCTTAAAGTGATCACCCACTGCAACCGACACAACCACTGAATTTTATGTAAATGAGAGCTCAATGACATCATCAATTAGTTAGCTGGCATATGATGTATCTAATGACTCCTAATTAATTCTGGAGCTAGTGCCTGCTTGTAAACAACGACTGGCACAAGCCATTCTTGTACTACTATCTTATTAATAGGGTTAGCATTATATCTGCTAAAGGAAACAGTTAGATGGGCTCATTAGAGGCCTGCAATCAAGGACGTTATATGAAAACCTGTATACAGCTTTGGAGACAATGTACTGTTCATTCTTATGAAAGCTGATCAGTAGCATATGAGGCCAAAAAAGCTTGACTTCTGGGCGTTAAAATTACTTGGCACAAGGGACTTCCGCCAACTAACTTGAATAGGGAAAACAATTTGATTGTGCAGTTTCTATAGGCTTTCAAAATTGTATTGGACCAAATGGCTCTTATGACAGTGAAATGAGTTGTTTCCCGGGGGTTGTGATGCCAAAAGAAGAAATATCCACAGTTTTACAGTTGCTTCTTTCACAAGGTAAGCTTATGGGAGAAAGTCTTTTTGCCACAGTGCATTACGCGATGTTGTAATTACACAATTGGCAATTAAAGACACTTGGCCTCAAAGGCTGGTGCTTGCACGCAACTGACACCGGATATTTCCCCCTGCGTTTTTCAGACCATTTCATGTGTTGACCGCTGCAATGTTCAGAGATATTATCTCTCAATAAAAGCAAGGAATCTCTGTCTGTCTGTGTGTGTGTTCCTCAAATATCTCTGTGGATCAGGATCAGACTGACCTGAGACTTTCAACATGGCTGCTGTGTGGTTCAAGGGTGTGCGACTTCGCATTTGTTTGGACTGCAATGATACTGTGAATACATTATTTCAGAAATGCTTTACAAATTCCATGCGCATTGTCCACCGGAGCTACCACAGTCATGTGCGCACCAGAGCCAATCACTGCAGAGCCCACCTTAACCCTAACCCTTAAGAAACAGGCAGATTTATGCCTGCAGGGCTCGAGCTAGACTGGGATTTTGCTGGCGGTTCGGTCCTGTTCTCTGCATCTACACTGACTGTTGTGGATTCCGGGCCAAGTCTGTTCTGGTCTGAGGAGACCCGGACACACAAGGACAACAAACTGTGGATGTTTGTGTGCAGCTAGCTGCTAGCCCACCCCCACCACCTCCTCCTCCTCCTCCTGAGTCGACGGACATGCCAGTGCATCACGTGAACAATTTAAGATGACGTAGCAGCAAGACGCAGCCTCCTTGTCTTGGTTCTGCCGTATGTGTTTGAGCTGCCTTCAAACTATATACCAGTTTTTAAATGATGTTGGTAGGCCAAGTAAAACCAGACTCATGATAAATAATGTCCGCCATTCTTTTTCGTGAACATTGCGGTCACGTTTGCTGCACGTTTGGTGCAGGAAGAAACAGCCAAAACAGGCTTCAGAGATAGCGAGTTTTGAGGGTTGTGAGATCTGTGACATTAAGTGTGTTATAAAAATAGTTGGTCAATCATATTTGTTGTTTTCGCAGTAAAAAATCTAAATTTTATCTACTCGGATTTTATGTTTTTTGTGATTTAAGGTCCACTGTTTTATAACAGTTTCTCAAAATGAAAAAATAACTGTACAGTCATACATGTGAGGTTGTGCTGAAAATAATGACACCAAGCAAGGGAAGGTAAATAGTTTTTAAGGTTAAGTATTATGGCAAAATCAAAAATAGTCAAACGACCAATTATACCCTGGAATATCAGATTTCACAACAAGCTTAAATATCCCTGACGTCTCACCTTCAAACACAGCGTCATTTGGACATCCATGAAAAAGCTACTTAACCTCACACTTTTCTATTGGAATACATATTTCCTACGGGCACTGCACTAGTAACAAAAATGCACATCTTGAACAAGCTAGTGTTTGCATTTGTTTTAAAGGAAGAGACAGAAAGAGAGAACAGCCTTTTTATACTAGATTTCTTTTTTAAATAGCTGATGATGTATCGCTTAAGGAAGGAAACTTGATGCGGACCCAAACGCAGACGCACACTGGAAACAGGATAGGGGGAAACAATAAGCGAACTTTAATTTGACAAAGCTGAAATGTACAAAAAACCAGGAGAACTAGAAAAAACAAAAATGAGTCGAGAACCAAAAAACTAAATAGCAAATAAAAAAAAGCTTAAAAAATGTGCAGCAGAAGAGCAAAGTTCAAATCAAACAAGAGACAAAATTCTAACATACAAATGGGGAGACACTGGAGAAGTGAGGTGTCTGGACGGCAACACATTCTGGCCTTTAATTCAACTCAGTTTAAATTTAACCTGTTCCTCCTTGTGTGACTTAGGGAATGCAGACAATACGGGGCTCACAGCTCCAAGAGACCTTGGAGTCAGCATTTAGCTGTGTGGGTCAAAGGTTAGCAGGGGACAAGGCCACTATAGGGACTAAATTGGAGCCTGACGGCTGTGTCAGATGGAGGATGATATCTAAATACATACATCTCCAGAAAAGGATAGAGGGCTCATCTAGGTAATTCTGGAGTACAAGCCTGAAGGAGGGACAGTAACAGATCATGGTCATTTATGGGAGATGGACCTTCAACCCATCACAGTAACCAATTAGGAGTAAGCAAGCACTGCCGAAGGGACTTTAAGAAGGGTCCCACGAGAGAGACGAGGGGGGTGGCACTTGGTAGAATTCCTAAGAGTGAAGGCGTAGGAGTTCTGATAGGGCAAGGAAGGCAGAAACGTTTGGCATTATTCTGGCAAACATCAGATGTGGGGCCACACTCTGCTCGGATGCTAGGCTCAAGTATGCTTTAATAAAGATTGCTCTATCATTCCACCCAGCCTTGCCTCCGCAGAATTTTTTATCAACATACTACACGCCGATATCTTTGAGGAAGACAGCCCAGAAACTACAGAAGCATGCTGGGAGGCAACATGGGGGAATGACAGAACAAGACAGTGTACCAGGGAACTTCACGGAGGGATGGAGCGAACTGACAAACACATGAGGGAGAACAAAGACTATATACACAGACACACTAACGAGGGGAGCAGAGACAGGTGAAGTGAATGAGGGGAGAAAAGGACAAGTGAGGAAATGAACGGAAAAACACAGAGAGGGAAAACACACAGGAGAAACCAAGAAGCACACAAGGGCATGGTTTCAAAATAAAACTGGAAATGAGACAATAAAACCTAGGATCATAGCAGATGATGAGGTATAAGATTAACTACTGTAATATGAAAAATGGGTTAACAAATCAAACCGGTGTACCACAAGATTACAGAGCAGCGTTTTTTTTTTGTTGCTTTAATTTTTAAGACTTATTCTGATAAGTTGGAATCCAACCCTCTGGCAAGCAGAATAACTACAATAATAGTCTAAATAGCTGATGGTCTCATTTGCTTATGTAGGTCATAAAGAGACATCACTATTAAACTGAGACTGTTCTATAACCTGTTAAAAGTTCCTTGAACTATGTTTAAGCACTACTGAAGTAGATCTTCATCTTTCACATTCAGCAAATTTCTCAGGTGTAGTTCACAAATGAGCTGAAAGGAAATTCTGGGATTTCATGGCAAATAAAACAGAAGCATATTTACCTTGATGGCAAAACGCTTCCAACCGCATGGGCGCTGATACTCCTCTTCACCTCTGTAATAAGTCACAGTGTCTTTCACCGCTCTGAAATCGTAGTCGAATCCAGGTTCAAAGAATTCATCTTCGTCAAGGATTAAATCATGTCTGACATGGTCTGGTGGAGGCGTGGCATGGTCTCGTGGAGGTGTGGCAATGACTGGTGACGGTGCGGCAGTGCCAAATAGCCGTGTGGCGAAGCCAAATAGCGGTGCAAATGGCCATGCAGCACCAGTAGGGCCCCATGACAGTGCATCACCTTCCAGATGTCTTTTGAGGCGGTCAAAGTTGTTTCTTGACACCTCGCTGCAGTGTAAAGGAAGGAGATGCAATTTGAAAACACATCAGTGCTTGCAGTCATTCAGATCTGAATTATTTCTGGCACAACACATTCTGCAAATAAGAAACTATTCGTAAACTCTCTTATGACTGTTGTAGAATATAACCATAGAGTATGCAATTTTCATAAACATCTCCTCAGGATAGACAGTAACAAAAAAAGTCCCATATCCACTAATTACCAGGTTTCATCTGCATCCAAGACTGAAGAGATGAAATTACTGACGAACAGCTGCTGATGGGCAGGTCCTCCAACAGTGCCAGCACTGGCAGCACCACCCTGGGCTCTAAGTTTTTGAATAGATGTAACATTGGCATTGCAAAGCGCCGATAAACCAGCGAGTGCAACATCCTTATCTATCATCTTAACCAGGGCTGTGCGGAGACCTTCAGAAGGGCAGATGCTCGAAGTTAAAAGGGGCACATGGACCTGGAGATGAAACAATGAATTGATCAGATGACCAAAAGAGAATTCATTGACAATTTGTTTGATAGCAGATTTTTCAGATGAAAATATAAAACATTTGCTGTGCTTCAGCTTCATTTCTTTTTGTTTCTTTCTTTTGTTTCAACCCCCTCTCTTCACGATAAACACAAAAATTATGATAAACATAAAACATTTTTTAAAAATACACAGTCAAATCTGTGTAATGTGCAAAGTGAACTATTGATGACACAATGAGATATATCATTGTGTCATCAGTTCACTTTGCAAAGCAGCATTAGATCAGAATTCTAGATTAAGCAAAAGCAGTTTGATGATGCATGCTTTAAGATTCTTGAACATTTTTGGCCTATTTTTTATCAAATTTAATGCTTTCTACTGATAGAGTAATTAAAAGGGGACTTTATGGAACACGTTCATTTGCACAGAATGTTGTTCTGTTTTCCAAACTAATAAAACCGGAGAACTACTTCCTACAATTTAGCAAAACTATTTTTCAGAGCTCAGTGTTTCCCACAGGATTTCCTGAGACAATGGAGGGTGGAGAAAATACACTGAGGAAATGCAGCGTTCAAACAGAAAGTGTATTTGAGCTTCTTTGGTGATGGTGCGGACACTTCACCTGAAGTTCATCTTGTCTTCACCATAAAGAGTTCGGCCTGCAGTAATGATTTTATTCTAAGGTCCTACAGGCTGGACACGCTGGATGCATGAGATGCGCTTCTCACGTGCGTCAGGCGTCGCTGCTGCTGCGTCATCTAGAGATCCGGAGACGCTCCTATTTCTACTGCGACACGCACGCGCTTATCAGCGAAGATCGTCCTGAAAACGATCTGATGACAGTCATCTGGACATCATACCAGCGTCTGGCTACAGTTTTAATGTCTGCGTGTGTAGAATATGTCAGGGGCGTGAGGGCAACACACATAACAGCAAGTTTCTTTCCTGTGCGCTCTTTCACTTTCACTTTCGGTTTCTCTCACCCTGGTTCCCTCTGCGGCATCCTTGCATCAGTCAGGCTTAAGGAAAATCATATTTATCGATAATTATCAAAGTTAAATGATATGGACCACGTAATGAAGAGACTGAGTTGTTGCATCATGCGGAGAAAGTAATAAACTCTGTGAAACGGCTCCAGCTAATTCTAAATCATCGGTGCCTTCTTGTAAATTAATGCATTAAGTCAGAATCAGTATTCCTTTAATGTCCCACAAACGAGGAAACTTGTGTGCCACAGCAGCCAAGGGACAGAACATTACAAACACCAATAACGATGGTAAAAATAAAAAAAACGAAATATGATTAAAAAGGTAAGCCACAGAATAAATACAATGCATTCAAATGTTTCTTTCCTTTTAAAAAAGTGTCAGTTCCGGTATCGATGTAAAATTCTGCTTGCGTGTCTGATGTGCGTCTTACCTCCTGGCAGCTGTTCGGACCACTACCACAGTCTTACAGCAGAGCAGGCTGCACCCTCAGGACCGAACTTCCATGACGTTTTTCCCACAGCACCACCCACCAACTTCAATGATGCAAAAGTGCAAACAAGACAGTACTAAATCCAAATGCATTTAGCTATAGTTTTGAATGTTTATTCCACCAAAATTCTTCTTTCTGAGTCTTTAATTATAGTTTAAAGGTTGACTCCGCCTAAATAACACTTTTCTCCAGGTACTGGTTCTAAAGAAAAACAATTTACCTTGGTTGCCAAGACTTACAATTTGATTGATTAGCAGAATTAGCTAATTATACTCAGGAAAGAAAGAGAAAGAATGTACTCTCTTTGTCTCTTGGGCACTTTTTACATGGAGGTATAGTCAATACCTCAAACAGCAACTTCTGTCAGAGCTTGACTTAGTTTGACAATCAAATGAAAATATGGATGCATTAAATTAGATATTAACTGTTTACCACTATAAATTCAAATGTAGGAAATTCGATTCAAGACTTTTAAGGACGTGCAGGCAGGTTGTTTTCTCTCCACTGACTGGACACACTGGATGCATGAGAGATGCATGCGCTTCTCACATGTCAGGCGTGGCTGCTGTTGCATCATCTAGAGATCCAAAGTCTCGTCTATTACTACTGCGACACGCACGCGTTTCTCAGAAGATCGTCCTGAAAACGATCTGATGACAGTCATCTGGACATCATACCAGTGTCTGACTTCAGTTTTAATGATTGCATGAGCAGAATATATCACAAACATGAAGACAACACACTCAACAGCAAGTTTCTTTCCTGTGCGCTCTTTCACTTTCACTTTCGGTTTCTCTCTCTCTGGTTCCCTCTGCGGCATCCTCACATCTCTCAGTGGGCTTAAGGAAAATGATATTTATCGATAATTATCAAAGTCAAAGGATACGGACCACGTCATGAAGTGACTGAGTTGTTGATTCATGAGGGGAAACTCACAAACTCTCTGAAAGGGCTCCAGCTAATTCTAAATCATTGGTGCCTTCTTGTAAATCAATGCATTAAATACAAAGCTTCAGTTGCCACTGCCAAAGTTTTTATGAAGATTGGTCCTGCCACTGGTGTCAGTCTGATACTGGAGGTACTTAAAGAGACAATGACATCATATTGATGCTTCTACCCACTCCCTCCATTAGATCTGTCGATAAGAAAGACCACAAATGAGTGCAGTTTACCTGTTGGTGCTGCATGGGGGGGGGGGGTTTCCCTACAACATCACAAATAAACACATGTACGTGGCTATTTATAGTGACCGTGCCATCAACTAATCACATGTTCCTATAAACTGTCATCAGTAAACTCTCGTTATCATATAAGATTCTAATTATAGCTCAAAGTAATATGCTGTGATGGGGGAACCTTGTGTCCATTAGGTTGTTGGTTCTTGGACACATCCTTGTGTTCAGGCCAACCCCCCCCCAACTCCTCTGCCCAGCTCCTTCCTGATTAATCTGGGCATTTAAAGGGATAGTTCATATTTTTTGAAGTGGGGTCATATAAAGTAGATATCCACAGTAGAGGTAAGATCTTTAGCCCGAGCCCGAGCCCGAGCCCGACCCGGCCCGAAATTCGGGCCTAACTCGGGCCTAAAATGTCAATCATTACGTTCGGGTCGGGTCGGGTCGGGCTCGGGCTTCTCTCTCGCTGACTTTTTTTTAAATAAATATATGTTTATAAAAATGTATAATAAAACGATGTGTGGATACTAAACTAAGGAATACTTGTTGTAAATAAATAATTTGGATAAAACAGAGAAGGCAGCGCTGTAAGGTAATTGCTATATAACTACTACTTAACAGGAGGCGCAGAGCAAGAGCACACTTTGCGCACGGCTTTGCAGACATTTCGTGAACGTAAAATACTATGGGATAAATTGAAATTTCGGGTTTGCTTCGGGCTCGGGCCTGCAAATCAAGTTAATTGGTCGGGCTCGGGCTGGGTCGGGCTTTAATGCTTGCGGGCCTGGGTCGGGTCGGGCTGGATTTTTTAGGCCCGATCTTACCTCTAATCCACAGTCGGTCTGTTCCCTACAGTAATCACCAATCAGCGCAGCCTCAGTTTAGAGAAGTAGAGAGCCGCTCCAGCCAGACGCTCAGCTTTGTGCTGCAGTGAACAGGGTCCAGAGAAAAAGCGAAATGAACCACTTAAAACAAGGCTCTCCTTAAAAAATCTATAACAGTTAAAGTGTACGTTGTATAGGGAAAATTCACACCGCTTTACGTCACTGTCAGACCTGCCTTTCTTTGGGCACTACATATTCTCAACCGTAGAACCTCCACATTCCTACGCAGTTGTGCTAATGCGTAGGGATACAGATGTTTGACAGTCTGTTAAGTTTTGTTTTTATCGAAAGTAAACCTCTGGGGCAGCAGCTAGGCCTCACACTGTATTTCACCACTCGCAGATCACCTTTTGCCCAGGTGCACTAGGGATCAAAGGTTTATCATGTCTTATCTGAGGTTTATTGCTAACTGTGGAGCCCTGACCCATCATTGTGAACTGTATTCTCGAGTGGGGTGGCCTTCTTTGTCCACCAGGAGGCTGGGACACTGGTGCACTTTTATTTATAAGGCCATGCTTGGGCTATTGCCCTCCTACATCTATAACCTAATCACATGGAGAACTGTTGATTCTTACGGTTTGCATTCAAATGATCAGTTGTTGCTGTCTGTTCCATTTGCCCACACAGAACTGGGAAAAAGGGCTTTCAACTACGCTGCTCCTTCTACATGCAACATGCTGCAAAAAGACTGGAAAATAACTTAACTGATTTCTTTGAATGCTTTTAAATCCAGGCTGAGAGCATCTCCTTTACTTGTAACTGTTTTTTATTTTATTTATTTATTTTACAATTTTAATTGCTAATTGTTTTCTAATTGCTGTCTGTATGTTGTGGCCAGGACTCCCTTGAAAAAGAGGTTTTTAATCTCAGTGGGACTTTCCTGGTTAAATAAAAAAAAAAAAAGAAAGAAAAGAAACAGGTCACAGTTATGGCTGTATTCAAGTTATAATGGGACGTTCATAAATCTTTCATTCAATATGACTAATCTGAATCTTTTGGAGACAGCTTTATGGAGAGGTTTTAGCCGAGAAGATGATAAAAAAAATCCTGATGATGATACTGTTTGGCCTTAATAGAATAAATAAAAGCCAAAATTTGTATCTACTGGAGGTAATGGCTGCAGGTCGCGGAGAAGCCGGGCTGGATGGTCTGCGACCTTTCTGTAAGCTTTCAGAATATGTGCACAAATACAGACAATATGAATGCAGAGTGCAGGCATAAGGCTCCACCTGTGTCCGTTTGAATGGATGTTCTTTGTTTAGTCAACTGATCCTATGTTCAAAGGGATAGTTTGGTTTTTATTTTTGCAAAATATCCAAATGTTAGATGAAAAGAATAATACAACTGAACTGTCTGTTAAATATGAAGCTAAAGCCAACAGCTGGTTAGCTTAGCACACTATAAAGACTGGAGACAGGGGGAAGCAGCTAGCCTGGCTCTGTTTACAGGTTAAAAAAAATATATATATATATGTATGGTGCCAGCACCTCTAAAGCTAACTAATTATTATATAACTGGTTTAAGTTATATAAGTTAAGTTATTTAAGTTACTGGTAGGTACCATTAAAAGTTTATAATGTCCAAAATAAAATCTACTCAATATAGATTGTGTGCTTTGTTTTGGAGTAACAAGTCATTGCATGCAGGCACCCTTAAAGGCAGGTAGTGGTCCTCTTGGCTCGCCTTAAGCACACCTCATTTCCGTGCTCCCGAAGTGTGCTGTTATTTTGGACTGTCACTCTGGCTTTGGCTACCGTTGGTTTGCTTCCTGTTGTTTTGCACACTGCTGGTTTTGCCTACACTGGTTTTACACAAACATTATCATCATAAGTCTCTAAGTATTTTAGCTGTGGCCGTTGTGTATTGTGAGTGGGGCTTAACTCTGCATTTTGTTTTGTTTTTAATTTGAACTGCCTTGCTGCCTCTAACACCATTGATATTGTTTTGTGTAGTTGACTTTGTTCATTTTCTTTATGTTTTGTTGTTTAGTTGAACTCTCAAAACTCATGTCGTCATTAAATCAACCTTAAAGTGGTCAGTCAATCACCACGGGCAGGAGGACCAGTTTCTGTTGTAACTGCTAACCAGCATTTAGTGTTGCAGCAGTTACTCAGTGCAGTAGTGTTTTGTTTATTTGTTTAAGGTGTAGCGGCAAATAAGAAAACTGGGTCATGATCATGCATATGAATAGATTTGGGAATATCCCTTGCAGTGCCACCAGTGAGTTTTCAGCCTCATAAAAGACCAATGTTTGATGCACCTTTTATAATAACAGTGTTGAAATAAATGAGCAACAGGTGCAGCCACACCTGAGACATTTGTAGGCCCTTAAGAATTCACCTAAAAAAGAGAATAATGAATGACAAGCCGTGGGTGATCAACAAAAAAGGATGGTCAAAGAGGACGTTTGGCACCTTGACACCAGGTATAAAAGGGGGAGAATCGGGGTGAAATCTCAGTTGCCCCGGGGTACCTCATGGATATATGTTTTCTTCTCTTGGAATAAACACCTTTTTGTACTGAAGACCCACTGCCTCACCTCCAATGTTTGGCCTCTAATTTTGAGCGTACTGTCAGAGTCAGATAGTGAAATAACTGGACGGATAAGAAAGGTAGTCTCCAACTTCAAAGGATGTCCCACTAATTGTATATCCCTTTCTGTCTTAGAAGCTGGGAGCCTAAGGTGGAGGAGGTTGGTGTCTACCGGTGATGGTGTCCCCTTCCTGTGTGCTGGGTCGTCTTACCCCGGTGTGATCCTTCACATATGTGTGCGCGCAAGTGTGATAAGGGTGATCCTCTCCAGGGTACCTCACTCCTGGTGGCCCACCTCTTCAAGTGGTAAGCCTCAGCTTCAGCCATTTTCTTCATTTTTTTTTCAGCTCATAATTATGATCCATATTGTGTTTACTGGCCTTTTTATTAGTACTGTGAGATTGTTCAAAATAAAGAATTATTGTTTGATGGAACCCAGTCTCTTGCCTCCAAGTATCACAAACCTGTATGCCTTTGAATAATCAGGATAAGTCTGAGGTAAAATATTATTCCTTGCATGAAATTCTATGTTCATTTTAGGAAATTAAATAACAATGTGTGTGTACTTTTATCTGCAACAAATACAATAGGAATATACATGTGATAAAATGTTACCTGTCATCTTTTTATTGTTTGTTCAGATTTACAGAGCAATTTTGTTGGAAGGAAACAAGATTACATAATCGTATAATAACCCATATAATGTATTTTTTTTCTTGTTTCATATTTATCTATCACTAGATCCCCTTCCCTCTGCTTCTGATACTTTGGCTGCTGTAATGAATGATTTACCCCAATTAAGTTTTTGTTTTCTTTTCTTTCCTTCCCTTTTCTTGTTTTGTCTTTTCTTATAACGAAACATGTACCCCCTGTGTTCTGTTAGTATGGACAAAAAAAAAAAAAAGATAAATGTGTTTAAGGTGGTTTATTTATTGCAGCACAGTCTATCAAAGCAGACATTTCATTACAAGAAAGTCACACTAGTATGGAGCTACATACTCACTTGTATATGCAAATGGAACATGTTTCCGTTTGACAGCATCAGAGAGTATTTGGCATGAACTGTTAAAGATGATTTCTGTGTCAAAGACAACACCACCACTGGATTTTCAAAATAAAGCTCAGGAAACAAGTACTTCAGATTTATTTTGTTGTGACCCTTCTCAACCTGTTAGACCTCTTGTAGCAGCAGGCCATAAGGACGGATGGCCCTCTCCACCATCTTCTCCTCTTCTTCGTCGCACGTTCCATGGGGAATGGGAATCAGCCAGTACTTGTCATTGTTGTATTTCTGCCTGTACTGAGGGTTGATACGGTTCTGCAGAATCACCCGGTACTTCTTGCCGTTCTTCTGGGAGGTGAAGGTTTTGGCGTATGGGATTGCCTCTTTGATGTATGGAGTAGAGTAAATCCCCCTGCCATACACCTGACCTGGGCCTGGCTGTTAAAAACAATTACAAACAACGTGTATGAGGACTATTTCTTTGTGGTCGTGCAGTCATCACAAGGCTTTTTTGTCAGTAAGTACATTTTTAAAAGCATGTTTACTTAGTGAAGTTCCGATCAGACACTCAAAACTGCATATATATCGAACCTTGTAGTGTCCTTCAATGATGCCATCAGCGCCTTTCTTTGATGTCCCGTGGTAGGACACAGGCCACTCTCCTGGCACTGACTGGGTGCTACGGTATTGAGTTCCCAGCCAGGCGTTTCCATCATAATCATCCAGAACCTGTGACAAAATATTTACGTGACATCGGAAAGGTTTTGTTGGTCTCTGCTCTTTCGTCATTTTGAAGATCAAGCAGTGAAAGGAAATGCTGATTAAGGTGATGTGGGTCATAGACCATGTGTAGGTGCAAAATTGAATATTTGCGATAAGAAACATTGCAATGATTCAGCAATTTTTCTGATTTTGTATGGAGCACAATAATCAACAAACTTGCAGCTGCGTGTAACAAATGAGTGGGAGGAAAAGACAAAAAGTCGAATAAATCAAAAGCAAATTTACCCTGAGGGCAAAACGTTGCCAACCACATGGGCGCTCATACACCTCTCCACCCCTGCGGAAAGTCGCGGTGTCTCTCAAGTTGGTGAAATCGTAGTCGAATCGCGGGTCGAAGAATTCATTTTCATCGATGATGTGATTTTTGTCTTTCACTGCCCCAATGTCCACCTGGTTCACTCGGCGAAAGCCTGCTCTTGGTTGAACACCTCCGAGGAGGTCTTGGAGGCAGATGAAGTTGCACTGTGACACCTCGCTGCAATGTAAAGGGACAGGATGCTGTTTCAATGAAGATCAATGCTTTCAGTCTGAATTATATCCCACACAACACGTTCTGCAAATGCAATTGTATTTACATGTTTTCATGACTGAGTAAAATCTGTCTGAAGCCATTTTCTGTATCAACATCAGAACAAATTACCAGGTATCATCTGCATCCAAGACCGTAGGGATGAACTTCTTGACGAGCAGCTGCTTCGGTGGTGCTGATTGGGCAGATCTCAGATAAGCAGCCTGCGATCCTTGTCTTTGAACAGATGTTACGTTGGCATTGCAAAGTGTGCACAAAGCCTCCAGTGCAATCTCTTTATCGATCATCTTTACGATTAGTTAAAGTCAAAAAAAGTAGCAAACTGCTTTCTTTAAATGGGAAGCCTTGTCTTCTTGCTGGATGAGTCAATAGAATAACCGACGAAGCTCGTATTTATAGGCAGACTCCTCTAGACGGAACTACCAGTAAGAAACATGATGCAAGAGGTGTGATGTCTCAACATGCAGGTCGCTTATCGACTTTTCTTTAGTTTCATATAATTACTGGAATCAACAGGTGTGTTGCTTTAGCACAACTCTTCTTAAAACTTCAAAAGAGAAACATGTTTCTGTTTTGTTTTTTCAACCCAGACATTTTTATGTTGTAGGTGTGTGTAGCAATAATGCATTAAGGAACAGCTCTCTTCAACTAAAAAGGTCATGACCCAGAAGTTACATAAACAGCATGAAAGGTTACACCGTTCCAAGAAGTGAGTCAGCACCAGGAAGAAAGAGGAACACCCCGGCACAGCCCTCTGGCACATGTGCAGCTATGATTCTGAAGTATTTCAGTGGGCATGAGGAGTCACTCCGAGGCAGATTTCTCTGGAAATGCTGCAATAACATTTCCAGTGAAAAGAAGACTTCTTCTGGTTAATTGGATTGCTCCATCATTCAAAATGAACCAGCAACAGAAAAAAAAATTCATCTGAATGAGCAAAGATACTGAACCCCAAATTGCTCCTGAGCAGTTGGTGCCTTGCATGGCAGCCTCCACCATCAGCGTATGAATGTGTGTTTGAATGGGTGAATGTGACAAGTGTTGTACAGCGCTTTGAGCCTTCAGTAGACTGGAAAAGTGCTACAGAAATTCAAGTCCATTTACCATGTATAAAAAGAAGTGTGTCGACAGAGCAGTGGGTAGCTCTGGAGTGAACCTCATAGATTAATGTACAAAAACACAACTTCATAACTTTCTTCGGTGATTTGGGCGAAACTGGGTCACGTTTTATGGAGAAAATATTGTCTAGTTTCCCTCTGCTGCCCTTGGGCTGCTCTGCCTGCAGCAGCTCTGGACAGATAGCTTTCCTTGTAAACGTAGATAAAAGTAAAACTAAAACGCTAGCAAACAAAATCTGATGACCAGCAGCTTCTCCATGAACATGTCGATAGTTAGAGTACAGAAGTTCAGGGAGTTTGCTGATGGAGAGTTACCAGTAGCTGTGTTGCTAAAGAAAACGCTAACTGCTGCTAAAGGCAGTTAGCTGCTGACAGCTTGTAAGTGGTCCTTACTTACTCACCACTGGGTTGCCAGGTTCCAAACCAGGAAAAAGGAAACATGAAATTATGTCAAAGTAACTAACATACTATTAGCTGTAACAGGGACTTTAATGCCACCGCAAGAACAACCTACCACATCTATAGTATCACTGAACATGACTTAGCAAGACAATTTTGATCTTGTGGTCAGTTATACTTGACTAATGGATGTAAACTTGCCACCGCAGGAACACACCACAACTTGATCATATGTGTTTGCTGTAGAACGCTAGTAGCAAACACTTCTGGAAAACACACAGGCAAAGTATAATGAAATGTTTACCCGCTGTTTTCTCTTTGGTATGCAGGGACAACGATAACAGTTTTGTTTAAAATTCAGTTTATTAAATGCAGTATGGCTTATCGGAATGTGGAATAACAAATAAGAAATCTCAATACAGGACATTTACCAAGGTTTTTGGTCCTTTCCTTTCAGTGAGCACACCATATATAGCTGTGATTTTTCAGTTTACATAATCATTGATGAATGAAAATGACGTTAATTTGTTACATTTAACAACATCAGAGAGTACACAAGCATCTGTATGTTTCAAAGATAACACACCCACTGGATTTTCAAAGTAAAGCTCAGGGAACAAAAAATATTTTGGCCATAAGGACGGATGTTCTGTTTCACAATCTACTGCTCTTCCTCTTTCGATGTACCATCGGGGATGGGAATCAGCCAGTACTTGCCATTGTTGTGTTTCTGCCTGATCCTGGTGTTTGTAAGATTCTGCAGAATCACTTTGAGTCTCTCGCCCTTGTGGATGAATGTTTTGGCATATGCGTTTGCCTCAGATATGTATGGAGTCGAAAAATCCCCCCGCCATATTTCTGACCTTGGCCTGGCCGTTGAACCAAATAAAAATGAGTGTATGGTGTAATGTCTCTTTGATTTGTTTGTAGATAACCATGTAGATACAATAATTCAAATCTGATCCAAGACTTTTTCATGATGGTCTACAAATCATTTTCAGTTTTTACAAGCATATTGGCTCAAAGTTACTCTCAACAAAGACAGCAGGTCAATTTATCTTACAAGCTTTCAGAAGTGACTGTCCATAATGACATTTTTACTAGTTCTGAAATGAAAATTATGACTTATGACTAACAACTGGATTGAAGATATCTAAAATTGGGGGGGGGGGGTTCTAGAAAGAATTCTATTGCAAATATGTAGAATGTTCATTCTAGATATCCAGAATGTAATTGTGGATATCTGAAATTGAAAGCCCAATACACATGAATGGCAAAAGTGACGTCATTTGTCCTAGGAAGAATGTCATTGTGGATATCTGAAATGTTCTTTTTGACTAGGAAGAATTGAATTACAGATATCTGCAATACATATCCAGTCGAGCTATTAAATGTTGCCCTGGGATGCTGGGGTTTTAATATATTTGGCGATTATTTTGAGCTGAATTGGATTTTAACATATTTGGGACTGTTTTAACAGAGTGCATTTGAAAAATTGCAAAAAAAATAAATAAATAAATAAATAGTTTAGCTTTTTGTTTGGCTCTTTGGTCTCCTCAGGACTGCACTCCACCCGATAAAAAAAGAATCCACCTTTCTCCCTTACATTACATCAAATTGGTAAAATCATAGTCAAATTGTAGTTGAAGAATTCATCCTTGTCAAAGATGAGACTCTATCCTGTTGGAGCGTCCACCGAGTCCACAGCAACAACGCCTGGTGCCGGTGTAACACCTTCCAAATGTCTTTGACACCTGACTGCAGCTTAAGGGAGGGAGATGCAGTATACAGTAAAAACACATAAGTTAGAATTTTTTCGCACACAACACATTCTACAATTTAGAAAAGGTGTTCATAAACTCTCTTATGACTGTTGTAGAATATAACCAAAGTGTTTACAATTTTCAGAAACATCTTCTCATGATAGACAGAAACAAAAAGTCCCAGCTGCTGCTGACCTGGTGCTCCACCGTAGCCAGCTCTGGAATCACCATGCTGGGCTGTAAGTTGTTGAGTAGATGTTACATTGGCATAGCAAAGTGAGGACAAAGCAGCGATTGCAACATCTTTATCGATCACCTTTACAATTAGTAAAGGTAGCAGAAAAGTAACTGTAAAAAGTAAAAGTAACTTCTTTATAAAGAACGTAAATAAAGTTCTGTCCTGTCCTGCTGGGTGCAATTTGAAAACAGAATAAACTGAATGAGGACATAGAGCTCACATGTATAAGCAGACTTCACCTCACATTGAAATTTTTTCATCAGTCATGCCAGTAATGAGATGTTGAGTCAACGTCAGTTTGCATTCTGGGTTTTTACATTTCTTTTACACGGTTGCTGGCATCCAAGTATGTAATACTAGCCAGTCAAAGTGAACCAAAGCTGAACTGCAAACCGGATGGAAATGTTTGGGGTTTTTTTTGTCCCTTTGCTCACATGTAATGGAATTGAACAGGAGGCGAGTGTTGATTTTGCATATGTGTGACTGCAGCCTAATCAAAAATGGGTTTGTTAAACAAGCCCACCTAACTGGAAGTTCCACCCAAGCTATGGCTAACAAGCTATCTGTGTTCAAAAAGAGAAGTTTCTGTCTTTGCATTTTTTGTGGTTTCATTGCAGGATAAACTTCTTAAATTATCCTGATCCCTATAACTTTTCTACTTTATTTGTTTTGAGATTTCTTTTTCTTTTTTGCACGGAGACACAAGGAGGGTTTGTCTCACTTACAACAAACATGTGAGGCAGCCCTTTGTACCGGTGATTATATGATGAAGATGATGTCTAAAATGTGAGCCCTTACACCAAGTCTTAACCCAGCTCAACTGTGTTCCAAAGTTACAGTGTTACTATGATCTGCCACTTTAAAGGAGTTGGACCAGTGGCGTTAAGTAGGGGGCCAAATTTCCTACCCGCTCCCCTGGCACCCTTTCTTGGACCACACCGATCTTTGAATTTGACTTTCATTCTGATCTCAGCTACACACCTGTAAAGTTCCATGACTGTATCTTGCACAGTTATGACATGGAGTCATGTCTTTTGATTTTTATTCATTCACACATACCTTGAAAGGCTAGCAGGGTGCTTTAGTTCAATGTGCCATTTCAGGTTTGCTGTTGACACTGTTGATGTACAGAGTTGCTTCTTTAAACCCAGCAGGCAAAGTTTACATAAAAAGTTAAGATTTTCCCACCTGGATCATCACTGACCTTTTCATAAAATTGTTTTAAGTAATCATACAAAGATGCCATATTGATGGTGGAGGCAGAGACTGAGGTAGTGCTGCTGCCTCCATGCTTTGCATTCTGATGACGTATGCGGCGGCGCGACTCTGTGGTGGCTGGTGTTGCCAGATTGGATGTTTTTCTGCTACATATTAAGGCCTGTTTATGGTGAGTTTTAGCCAGGCTTTCGCCTGGAAGGGTCGATGGAAATCTGGGACTCTCTTGAACAAAGTTAAACTGTGAGAGAGCGTCGTTCATGAATGAACGTTCACTGAGCACGTTCAGGCACAACTCTGTCTACCACATCATGTTTGAATGTTTTATGCTGCCACCAACCTTTTGCAGACCTCTGAACTCCAGCCATTGACTGTAAAATAGTGGACAGACCCACCGTAATGTCACCCATCAGTTTCTGGAGAGCCAGAGTGGGGGGTACAGGCTGTTGCCATACTGGCACTCATGGCTATGGCTGCGGTCACACAAACGCAAATGTAGGCAAATGCCTGCCAATGCTGAATATCAAGCACACACAACTTAGCTATTGATTGTGTCTGCAATTTTGCTGGTCAAAGTGAACCAAAGTTGAGATGCAAACCCGATGTGAAGGTTTTTTTGCCCCTTTGCTCACATGGAATGGAACTGAACACGAGGCGAGGCTAACAAGCTATCTGGGTTCATCTGTTGAGTTTGAGTGCAGTATAACTTGTTTTCTCAACTCATCCTGATCCTTATCACTTTTCTGCTTCATTTGTTTTGCAATATTGTTTTCTTTTGTACACCGCCACACCTCTGACACAACTGCACAATGGCATGTCCTACCTTGCATTACACCGTGGGCAAACCTCACCTTCAACGGCTTTATATTGAAACCGTGGTTCAACGGCAAGCTGAAGATCCTGTTCAGGACACGGGATTCTGCGTTCAAGTCTGGGGAACTGCAGGACTACATGCAAGCATGGCGAAGCCTGAGGAGAGGCATCAATGAGGCCAAACGCAGCAGCAAGCAGCGCATTGAGCAGCACTTTAACAGCAACGACTCCAGAAGCATGTGGCAGGGGATTAAAACTCTAACCGGCTACAAGTACAGCTACACAGCCACCAACTCTACAGACCGCACACTGCCAGACTCCCTCAACCATGTCTTTTCTCCCCTTGACAACCGGATTGCTGCTGACACACGTCCGGCTCTACCAGTGAAGGACAACGCCATACAAGTGGACCAACATGAGGTCAGATCCACCCTGCGTAGTGTCAATGCGAGGAAAGCAGCTGGACCAGACGGAGTCACCGGCAGGATTCTCAAGGCCTGAGCAGACCAGCTAGCAGAGGTAATCACCGCCATCCTCAACCTCTCGCTACCACAGTCTGCAGTCCCCCACCTGCCTGAAGTCAGCAACCATCATTCCAGTCCCAGAGAAAGGCACAGTGAGCTGCCCTAATGACTATCGGCGGCGGAGGTTCTGCGGTTGAGAAACTGTAGTGCCAAAAGAAAGGCCAGTCTGACGGCAATGTAAAGCAGTGTGAATTTTCCCTTTACAACGTACACTCGGTGAGCCTTATTTTAGGTGGTTTATTTCGCTTTTTCTCTGGACCCTGTTCACTGCAGTACAAAGCTGAGTGTCTGGGCTACTTCTCCAAACCGAGGCTGCGCTGATTGACCCCACTTCAAAAAACCCGAACTATGCCTTTAAGCACGCAGCAGCAGAGTGCTTACAGTAGTGACATTAACAACATTTATTCAGACATCAATAAGAGCAGCACAACGGAAACAAATAAAAGTACAATCGGGTGCAGAAAAACTTCAGCAACCTTTGAATATTTTCATCATTTAAATCATAATACTTCAGTAAAGACTTCACTGATAAAAACTCTGTTAATTGGCGTATTATTAAAGTTTCTGAAGATAGAGATATGCCGAGTCCAGTTTACTGCCGACACCATCACATCCAGGTGTGAATCAGAAGGACAGGTTGATGAGTGGAGCGTTGTTCTCCCTTTTGTCTTCTGGACTCCACTTGATGAGCGGAGAGCTCAGGTCAATCAGCTGCTGAAGCAAAACAAACAGGTTTTATTTAAAGATCCCCTCCAGACAAATTAAAATAATTCCAATCAGAACCAGAACAGAACCAGGTTAGGTTTCAGCTCAAAATAACTCCCTAACCCTTACCCGTAAAATGTCATGATGGCCATTGAGTGGCGAGACTTGCCTATAAGGACTTTGGTGTCAGTTACCTGATTTGTGGTGCAGGTCTTGTTGCTTGTCCGGATCAGGTCGGGGGTGTTGGTCAAGTCGATGAGCAGTTTCTCTTGGGGCTGCAGAGTCGGAGCTGGAAGATCCAACAGGAGAACCTGATGAGAGAAGGGAGAGCGTGTCAGAGTGATGAAGATCTGTTGGTTTCCCCTGAAGGAAGCGGCTGATCAGATGATGAAGCTCATCACAACTACGTGAACATGTACCTTCAGTCTCTGACAGCAGAATCATTTCTATGTTCTGTGAGTAAATATTTTGGGGATTTTCCAAAAACGTACACAACTGCAATACTGCAGCCAGTTACCATGAGACGATCAAGATGTTTTGGCTTCACTCAGGTCCATAACTCACTCCAAGACTGATGAGAACAAGCAATCCCTCTCCAATCACTCCACTACATACTGAAGGCAAATGTAGCACTTTTTACTTGCTACATTAATCTGATAACTTTAGTTACTAGTTACATTACAGAATTCATGATGCATCAGAGCCATTTTCTGGTAACTCATTTGAAAAACAGTTAATGCCAATTTTTTTCATACATTGAATGAACTGTTGGCAGATGACAGAAAGTGATCAAGTTAATGTACAGTTGGTGATCTGGTGATCTCTGACCTCCTGTGTCTTGTTGTTGCTCTCCTCTGTAGTTTCCAGTTCGATCAGGTTTTTGTTGGGCTCTGATAGGCCCTGACTCAGTGCTTCATTATCAGTGCTTTCTGATTGGTCAGGCTGAGGAGGGCTGGAGGGCGGGGCAGCAGGCGCCTCTTCCTCCTCCTCCTCCAGGTAGAAGGGCCGGATTTCTGGAGCATCAACCACCTCCACCTCCTGTGTGTGTTTGGGGGCGGGGCTACAAAGAAACAACAAAAGTGAGACATCTGCACGTGTTGTCATGGTAACGGAAAGGTGATTTGACACAGTAACATCATAGCCCCTTAGATGTCAAGAGTGCTCACCTGCAGCTTCTCTCCCTTTTAGCAGAGGCGGGACAGGGGACAGAGTGAGAGTCGAGTGGAGGTCTTGTGTGGCGGTTCTGATTTGTCGGTGTGGCGACAGGGATGGCTGACATCCTGCGCCTCATGGGAGTAGGCAGGGCGGAGGGACGACGTGCCTTCATCTGCAGTGACCTGCAGCTGCCAGTAGAGGGTGTCAGAGGACCAGCAGAGGGCTTTTGAGGAAGACTACAGGGGAGGAAGGTGTTTATTGATGACATCACTGAATTGACAGAAAAGTAGGTACACCCAACAAAACCAAATGTCAGACTTCAGACAAAGCACGTAGCAACAGGACAGATATATGTTATTCTTAAAAAGAAAAAAAAACAAAAAAAAAAACTGGTTGGCACATTTATTATCTAGAAATATTCTTTAGTACCTAAAGTTCCCTCCAGTCTCACCTTGCAGTCATTTATTATGACCAGTTGATCAGTTTTACAAACTTCAAACCTTCCAGGGGAGTTTTCTTGTCCCCAAGCTTTACATTTAATGCTTCTCAGCAAAACACTTTGGGCCTTGTACAAGAACATTATCATGTCATTCTTTTTTCCATGACACTTTCCAGGTCACCTCTAATCGCATAAACTTGCTGTGTTTCAACCAGTCTAAATGTCACCTGTTCAGACGTAAAAAGAAAACTTGTGAGACTTTAAACTTTAAAAATCAGCAAGTAAGTGCCTGTTCTTCTCTGTTCTTGGGCATGTTTAATTACAGAAGGTATATTCCCTGACATCCTGAACAATTTCATTAGTGTTAGTTTCATACATGTGAATAAGTTAAATGTACAGCTGACTACATGGGTACAAAGTTGGTGCTGTAGTGTGATGTCATCTACCTTTCCACGCTGCTTGCCGACATCAACCTCTTTGGCTTCAGTGAGATATCTGGAGACAAAACACAAAGACAGACAGACAGACGTATCAAAATCAAATACAGAAACTGAAGGCCTGTCAGTTTAAACCACAATACTGGAACTACAACAGATCAGTTCAGTCCTGATGACGATGGAGTCTTTTCTTTCGATGCTAAAACTTTCAAATTAAGTTGTTTTTATTTACCACATGACCACACAGAAAAAAAAGTTGCTAGTCTAACTTTGCAGGTTGATTGATGATGGTAATCAGCAAAATGTCGAGCTCTTGACTATAGTATTTGTGGTGCAACTGATGATTGTCTGCTGTGACTAAGTTCAGGCTTCAGGAACAGAAATCCTATTTTTGTCTCTGGAGTTTGGTCTTTTGTTCTTACTGACTGATTAAAGGACACTGATGAGTTCAGAGATGCATTTCAGCCAATGCCTCGGGTCTCTCTTGCTCTCCATGTGCGCCGTTTACCTGCATGCAACCTAAACCACTCAAACACGACTGACACTGATCAATACTACTCAGACTACAAACGGAAACCAAAACACTATCTACAGATTCTGTATTCATACCCAGATATCTGTTCATAGAGATTAAAGGAATCCGAATTTTGCCATGAGAAAAACTGATGTAAATTCATCTAATTAACAGACATTAAACTGTCAGCTCCATCAACATCATCTTACCGTCTACGGAAGGAACTCCTCTGACCCCTCCACTGGGTGTCGGTGGGACTACAGCCTCAGGTTTAGATCTGGTTTTCAGTCCACTCTGTGGTCGGACTAAGGCGGTGGAGGGGATCGAGGCGGTCCTCTCCAAAACTCTCTTGGCGGGCGTCACCTGAAGAGGTGTGGCCTCAGCTCTCTTAAGCGGTGTGGACCTTTTGGCTTTGATGTATTCTGCCTCAAGTGGCCTCTTGGCTTGGGCAGACAGCGAGCGGCGTCCAGCGGTGGAGGGCGCTGGCTCTGTGGTAGAGTAGACGGTAGAACGACGCGGTCTGCTGTTGTTTGCTGGTCTGCTGATGCTGCTGGGGGTGGGGCCAGTAGAGCTGCTCATACTCCGGTTTATAGAAGAGTTCAGTTTACCTGAGGGGAAACACAACACCTGTACTGCTGCACATTCTGACTGGATGATGAGTGCAGGAGGTACCGGGGCAGTTAACTTGATCTAGTCAGCTGGTTAGTTAACAGTAAACAAGTTAATTTATTTGTTGTGGTTTGCCACAACATCAACATTTGTCGCCACATACAGATGTTTTCTATGTTTGGAGCTGCGTGTCCTGTTCTCACTCACTCAACACAGCACACCCGTCAGTGAATAACATGATGTTATATACTGATGCAGTGGATGGTGTTGTGGTTTTTAGTCCACCAGTAAAACCAACAAAGAAGAGAAGGAGGACTATTTAGTGCAGTTGGTTTGAAAGCAACTTCCTCTGCAAAGGAGACGGCTGGCCTCATCGTCGAGATCAAGCCCTTGTGAAAGACACATCAGTAAAATTGTAATAAAAGCCTCACAACCCCCAAAAATGACTCGTTTTACTGTCAGAATTTGGGGAATTCAAATCCAGTAAAATTTGGACAGTCTAGAGGAGCCGCCCCGTTACATTTTATCCCCATCCAAGTTAGCTTGGCACTAAACCAGAGGTTAGCTGGTCGGCAGAAGTCTCGAGTGCGCATGCTCTATGGCTCCTCAGCTGGATAGCCACCGCCACAATTAAAGTCGGATTCTGTGGGAAACACTGGTAAGGCAGTGCTTATTTGACTTCTTTAAAAACATTTTTATGAACAAGTTTTATTTGTTTTCAGCAGAGGGGATGGATAATTGTTAATCTATAAACTGATGTAGCTCTAGTCCATCAGACTGACCATTAACACCAAGCTGGTAACTGTTAGTTTTTAGCAGTTAGCGTACCTTTAGCAGGGGAGATAGATAGGCTTGAGTTGAAGCTTGACACTGAGGACGAGGATGACGACGTGTTCTTCCTGTCCGTCACCCTCCTGCTCTGAGGGGGCGGAACTTTCACACCTGACAGGTTCTTCACAACCCCCTGACGGAGAAAACACTATGAGGTATCTTCACACCATATCAGGATGTCAATGATGATATACATAAAAACATAATCAAGATGATCACATTTCCCTGATAAATCGAGCAGAATCAGTTTTAAACAGGTGTGTTACCTTGGTGGGCGGAACCAGCGTGCGTTTTCCCAACAGACTGGAGTTGAGCGAAGAATCACTGATGTCAGACGCCACACTCGCCGCATCAGAGAGCAGATCCTCACTTGATTCTGCCCTGCTGGAGGAGCGAGAGGACGGGCTACGCCTCCAACCCCCCACCGTCTGAAACAGAGAGAATAAAAGAGCTGACATCAACTATCTGCATTCATTTGGCGGTAGTACTCGGTCGCCAGTTAACTTTAAGGGTCACAGATGATCAGTGTCCTTTATGGACTGAATGTTTCACCAAAGATTTGAAAAGTAAAAACAAACTCCTTCCCTACCTTGCTTGGTGGTTGTAGTCTAGTTTTCTCTACTCTGCTCTTGCTGGCTGAACAGGAAGTTGTTGGGGCAGCCGGTTTGCTAGGCAGCACAACCCCCAGTGTGGCTTTCCCTCGAAGCCCCATCTTAGGCTGAGATTTGGCCACAGCAACAGGGCTGGAGGTGCTGAGTCTGGTGGATGGAGCACGGTGGGTGAATAAACTTGTGTTGGCAGAGGTATGCCGGGTGGATGAGGCTGCGCTGGCATGCCGGGTGGATGAGGCTGCGCTGGCATGCCGGGTGGATGAGGCTGCGCTGGCATGCCGGGTGGATGAGGCTGCGCTGGCAGGGCGGGTGGCTGTGTTGATGCTGCTTCCTCGCAGCAGGCGGCGCTGGACAGCAGGTGGCAGCTGCTTCATGGGACTGTCCTGGACACAGAAAGTCTCGCGTTTGATGGGACTGAGCGTCCTGGCAGTTTGACCAAGCACGCCCAGTTTAGCCTCAACGTCCTGCACAAACTCCTCCCTGTCGGTTGTGGTGTCAGTGTTCATGTTGGTGGTCTCATCGCCCTCACTGTGTAGCTGGCTCAGTTCACTGCCCTGCAGCTGGTCTGCTAGTCTGTGGGCTTCCTGACACACAGCCTCCAGCTGATCCCCAGACAGTGGGCTCCAGCTCCCTAAAGTGCCAGTCCGGCTGTTCTCAAGCCGTTTTGCCACGTTAACGGAGACACATTTCTCCGTATGGCTGACTGGACCCACGAACACCTCGTCTTCATCTTCATCACCGTTGGAGCTGCAGAGCAGAGACACACACCACTGACATCACAGCTGAGAGAAGGACACAAAGAGCTTAAGAAAGATGAACAATATGACCACAAAACTGAGCTCATTTCTTTGTTTTTTTAAATCACGTTTTTAATAAGGTAAGATTTCTTAATCTAAAGAAAAATATTTAATATTCATGAAGTTCAACATTAAATGAGAACATGTAATGTAGTACCAGTGGTTCACCAGACAATGTCACCATTTTGTTTTTTCAAAACAATAAAACTTTACTTCATAATGATAAAAGAACAACTCAGTGTGTACAATAATGTAGACCTAATCTCTGTATCCTTTATTAATCTGTTCTACAAGACAGACACTTCTGTGGTCAACAGGGACCGGATATCAAATATTCATTAATATAATGTGCCAACAGACCTGAGATAGCCATTGCAAATTAAACTTGCAAAACGACTTCCACAGGTTTAATCAGAGGTTTAATACTTGAGATTTATTTTCCCAAGATCCCTCTGGAGCTGTCTCAACACCATCTGAAATTTAACATAGTACTTTTCCAGCTTTGAGCATCTCCTCCATTACCTTTGTGCACTTCACTGTGGGGCAGCAGTGTGGACTAAGGTCACACACATGTAGCAAATGTTGTGCATGTCAGTCACAATCAACAAACTGTATCCAAGAATCATTAAAGGTGTAATATGTAGTTTCAGGAAAGAAACACAAACTCCTAAAGTTAATGTTTACGATATCTGAAAGGTATTAATACAAACTGAAAAATCACTATTTAAAGCATTTCCACATAAACAAGCCTTCCTTGAGAGGGATAAGGTCCAGAGAACACTGTTAAAGAACTGCTCCCACCCTATGCAGGACAGTCTGTGAGCACTGGAAAACTCCTTTGGTGACAAACACACACCAAACCAACTTCAAGCTGTGCAATCTCATTATCCTAATGTGCAACTTCTGCATCTCAATGTGAAATTGCGTAAATCCTCTTGTCAATGTGCAATAGTGCAAATATTTTTGAAGTTTTTTGTTTTTTATTCAAAATAATCATATTGTCTCTACTACCTTCTTACATGTATTTTTGTTTGGACTCATTTACCACTACAGTTTGACAAGGTGACAAACATGAACCTTGAACTTGATTTTGGCAGCTAAAACTCAATTTAGAGATTTTAAGAAAATGATAAAGCTGCAGAAGATGACACTTTTTCGGTGTTAATAGAAATGTATTCAGAAGCAGTTTGTTAATGATGCCTTCACGTGACACTAGTGATTTGTGGCCCTTATGATACTTACTACAGTTTGACAGAAACATATGTTTCCTACCTGGCAGGTGACAGAGTAACATCGAAGTCAAACTTCTCATCAGTGAGAAAGAGCAGATCTGTTCAGAGACATTGTGTATGAAACGGTTAATAAAACACATGAACGTGGCGCCCAGTGTGTGAAGATGTCAGCTCAGGGTCAGGGATTGTTAGCTAACTTACCGCTGTTAGCTCGACACTCCATTCCGCTCGTGCTTCTTCTCTGAGGGAAACAGATTGATCCGGTTCAGACCTGCAGCACATTAATCTCTGACATTAAACTGTAATGACAACAATTCACACAAAATCTGGCAAACAGCGGAAAGAGGGAATTTACACGTGAACGTTAATCGCCATGCTAACTTGAACGTTAGCCGGATAGCCCGTCAGTTCGACAGCTAACGTTAGCTATCCTAAATCAAACATTGACTTATAAGAACTTTACACATTAAGTTTGGTTCATTCAGTTGCTCACACAGGGTGTCTGTTTAATTAAAGCAAAAACTACAAACCTCAAGTTCCTCTGAAAACTCTCAAATATAACGTTACTTTTTTGCTCCGCATTCAAACTGCGACAAAAAAAACACACATAACCACACAAACAATTCAAATCTCCTGCGCTGCGCGTCACGTGACCCGGCCGGATTCAGCCATTGGTTGAATTGTATGACGTATGATTATAGGCAGAGTGGTGGGGATTGTAGTCCAGTGAGTGGGCACTGGTTTCCGGGTTTGAAAAAGTTTGTTTTTTGAAAAAAATGAAATATAATCGTTAAAAGTAAAATAGAATAAACCTTCACATTAATAAAGTACACATAATAGATGAAACACTGTTTGATTTGGTTGATTGATTTTTAGTGGAAAAAAACTGTTGGTGATTTTTATTTCTACAGTTCAGAATTAATTTATGAATTTATTCTATGTGTAGAAATTTATTTTTGTTAAGTTTTAACTGTTTTGTATTATTTTTTGATAAAAGTTTCCCATAATCTCTGTTGCTTTTGTTTAATGGTACTGCCCCTTTCGGTAAAATTGAATGAAATAAATGAAGCAGATTAAACCAACATAAACAAAATTTGGAAACAAAACAGCTTTAAATGTAGATTAGAAAACAGACTTGAAAGAGGACAATATGTGTCAGTTATACAAGAACAAGTCTTAAGAGGTTGACAAAACAATCTCGCCAAGAGGTTCATTTCTGTGTGATAAATTTTAGTCTGATCTTCAGTTTATGACCTTTGCCCAGTTGTCATGGAAACAAATTTTGAAATAGTGTGAAAACGTTATGGCTACCGTAGAAGAAGTGTTGTCTCAGGTTTTTCTAGCCCAGCTTTTCTCCACCAGGGAGAGCTGTTCTTACCTGTCACTCAGCATCCTCCATCGTCAGTGTGGCAAAAGTACAGTACACCTGTGTTCACCATCAAGAGGAAAATTAATGACAGGAAACTTTCCTTAATGACAACTGTTTGTCCTCATTCAGCCAGAAAACAAAGTGAAAGTAATTTTCCAACAACTATTTTGTGAACCATCAAACACAAGTTGTTTTATTGCGTTATTTAGCAGCACAGATGTTCAGCATTGTGGAACTTTTTTTTTTTTTTTTACCAACATCTTCATCTGGTTGCCCTCCTCCACCTCTTTACACTCATATTTTAAGTACTTTATTAATTAGAAAAGAGACAAAACACACAGAAAACAAAGGAAAAGATACATTTGAGGGATAGCAATATTACTTTACTTATTTTCTATCCTATTCTATTTAAGATAAAAACAATTCCATAAAATTTCAACTTCATTGTTTGTAATTTCAAACTATTTTCTGCTAAAACTCTGCCCTAAAAAATGTTACTTTATTCTGAAAATATCTGATCTTGTTATTCCTGTAAAAAAAGGTTGTCAGAATGTTAAAATTGTGATCAAAACAACGTTATTAGACAACTTCACTCACAGTAATACTTTTTAAATCAAGCCTTTTTCTTTGAAAACCAGATTTGTCATATTACTGTTTCAACTTTTTCTTGTTTTCAAAACTTTATTTCTACTAATTTTTCCAAAAATCTCTGATATAATTTTGGCTTTCAGTGTACCTGTCACAGTGTTTCTCTCATCCAACACCTCTCTGACTTGGTCTTTGCTGTCCATGTTGGCTCTGAAGGTACTTGAGAAATCTTCTTGTTTAATTTTTAACCACCTACTTTTTTTTCCTTTGTTTTGTTGTTTTTTTTTTACACTCTTTTGGAAAGAAAGGTTACTTAAAGGCCTGTCAGTCTTTCCCCTCCATTCCTCGACTGAGGACTGAACAAATAAACAACCTTTGTGAGATAAAATAAGGACTTTTCTCCTCAAGACATTGCTTAATTTGGTTCATATTTAACAGATATTTTTGTCAGATCCTCTCTTTAGTAAAGCCTAATCATAAGTTTGTTAATGCAAGTGTTCTGATCACTACCCCTTAGTGCCAATGATACATTTTTAGGACAGCTTTGCTGCAACCATCAGTGTAATTGATCAAGCTGCGTCACAAGCTCTGGAAATTGTTTTTAACTTTTAATTACTTTTGTAAAATCCAACATAAGACATATACTTTTCTGTCTACAAACACACTTTTCTGTAAGAATAAACATCCCCCCTCCTTAAAACTGACTGACTCTAATCATTTCAGTCACAGATCCTTAAAGATAAACTTTGACACAAATACTAAGCAGAGCTCGTCACCATCTGCTCGTTTGCTCACAAACTGCAGATCAAAATGAGCTCTGGCTACATCTGAACATCGACATGATTATTTACACATCAGAAACTGATTATTGGTCGATCACCTCACAAACACTTTTTTCCTAAACAACAACTGTAGAGTTCATGTCTACTAAGTCAAAGAAGGAAACAGCAGTCTGTTTGAACACAAACAAAACACTTCTGCTTCCTGAATTCTAAAAAACAGCAGTTGAAGTCCTGACGAGAACCAATCACATGAGTCTGTTTTTAAAATGTTTTTTTTCATTCTTTGGCTCTTAGAAGAACCACAAACGTACGAACAGACCATCGTAACAGGAAGTGGTCAGGTCATGGGAGTGGGGCTTCAAAGCGAGGTCTCCAGACTGTGCAGGGGGCTCCCCGGACATGGTGGCAGCCCCGCTGAGTTGGGTGGGATAAACCCGGAGCCCCTGGAGCCGTCTTTATGAAGTGGGACGATGCGGTCCATGGCGTTGTTGTTCTGGTTGGGTGAGGACGGGAGAGGCTGCAAGTTGGACAGTCCGGTGAGTGGCGGAGGGATGATGGAGTTGCGTTTGGTGGGGGCTTCGTCCTCGCCCTCTACCTCATCAATCAGGGGTATCTGAGGTTCCGAGTCCTCGATGCGGAACTCAGGATGATTCATGAAGTTGTGTATGGAGCTGCGAGACTCGGGCGTCTCAAGACCTTCGTACGGAGACACGCTGTCTCTGAAAGCGTTCACCACACGAATCTGAAAGACAAGGGAAGGCAGTTCGAGGTTTAATGGAAGACCAGTGTGTTGTGGACAAAAGGAAAAAGCTCAACTGTGTCTGTCCTGACTATGGATCATAATCGTATTGTGATTCTAAAGTTATAACAACCCAATATGACCCAGGTGAAACTCGAATTTAAAGGTGAAAACATACCTGCGTCTGAATGCGGTTGAGGCCGCGGCACCAGAGCACGTGGCCCCTCCTCAGCTCCATCTCGGCGTGGTCGATCTCATCCAGGTCCTTCATCTCCTCCAGCTCCTCCTCAGGGATCTCCTCCTGCTGCGTGCCGTGACCCGCTGTCTTCAGGAACTTCAGCCAGCTGGTAGGGACGCTGGACACCAGCTGAGAGGGAGACAGACACAAATAGTACACCCTTAATCATTAATGTGTCCATGCAGGTGTTATGTTTGCATCACTGGCAAATAAATAAGAGCAGACAGACACTGTGACTATATTTGAATAAACACGGTTCGGATAAAAGACTGATGTCGCTATCTGCTCTCAGGAATCATGGCAGAAAGCATCTTACCTGTCCCCACAGAAGGCTGCCGATGCCGAAGAAGAGACACCACAGCCACTGCTCGGGGGTCAGACTCACACAGCTGAATGGTTTACCACCAAACTGGACGATGACGATCTACAGGAGCAAAGCGAGATCGTTTCTTAATCACTTTGCATCACAAACCTGACCAGGTTGCGAGGACCGCCTCATCCCTCACAGATTACCTGTATGAGGAGGGTTCCAAAGACAATGGAGCAGAAGATGGGGTTGTTGAAGACGCCCTCAAAGACGTTCCTCTCGCCGTGGATCTTGCGAGCATTGAGCTCGTTGAAGATCTGCATCAGGACAAACGTGTTGAAGACGATGGTGTAGTGCTCGGAGGGCGGGGCGTGGAGCGGTGCGTCTCTGCCGCTGTCAATATCAAACATCTTCTCACCTGTGGGAGGGAAAACATGTATATATGGTTTATTGTCATAGACCTTCCTTTCCCTGTATAAGTGCTTTCCTGTACATTCTGAATGGAAACATGATATTTGAAAATCCTTATCTGCATCTCAATGGACAGTTAAGATGGAGAATAATGTGGATTTGTGGCTCTAAACTCAAACACACAGTCTGTTCTAAACAAAAGCCATGGTGTGTTGACAAACCAACAAAGAGCAGGGTGAAGATTGTGGCCAGCTGGTAGACACCGTGTCCCAGGATGTTCTTCATCATGGTGCGGGAAATGAGCGGTTTCTTGCGGCCGTATGGGTTCCTGAGCAGCAGTGCCTCGGTAGGCGGCTCGGTGGCGAGAGCCAGCGAAGCGAAGGTGTCCATAATGAGGTTGACCCACAACATCTGCACAGCTTTCAGAGGAGAGTCCTGAAAACACACACATATGCAGTCAGAGTCTGTCGACAGAGAAACCTCAAACCCCAACCAGTCTAGACTGTGAGAACTTTTTAGCACTTGCTTTGATTAAACTGAATTCAGCGTTTGAGTCACAGAAAGTCTGACTTTTAGAGGTTATACTGATTGCATGACCTTTTTTTGGTATCAGTTATTTTGTTTGTTTTCAGCTTTCAGAGTCTCTGCTGCCAACCGCAACCTAGATAATCTTGAAAAAGAGATTTCTAAGGTTTAAAGTCTGGGTTATTTTCTGGAACTTCACTGAACCACAATTTTGCTCTGGAAGGACATGCCAGCACCTTGTATAGTTGAATCACTATTGTTGTGTGACTGTGTTGGTGAATGCTACAGTACATAAACATAATGTATTAGTATCGATTCAGTCATTTGCAGTATCTCTTTTACTGCAAGAGAACCTTAAAGCCTTACCATTGACGTTACATATTCTTGACTCAATGAGCAACAACCCCTATGTATGGCTCTGACCTGGGTGATGCAGGCTCCGGTGAAGGCCACAATGACGGCGACCACATTGACAGTGAGCTGGAACTGCAGGAACTTGGAGATGCTGTCGTAGACGTTCCTGCCCCACATCACAGCCTTCACGATGCTGCTGAAGTTATCGTCTGTCAGGATGATGTCAGACGCCTCCTTCGCCACGTCCGTCCCTGCGATGCCCTGCAGAAACACGCCGCGGAGGTTACCTCACAGAAACCTCACACTAGAACCAGGCCGTGAGCCTTAAGACCAGGCCTGATCTGCAGTTCAGCACTCTTCTGAACCTGTTATCTGCTAATAAAGATCCACTCATGAAGATTTTTACCATTTACTGTATGTACTGATGACTATTTTTAGTGATTTATATACACTCTGATTACTGCTAACCAAAACCGTCTTATGCTGGGTCCAGACTACATGTAATGAGCATGATTATTGCCCTCGGGCAATCATAGAGCAACGGGATGGGGAAGTCAATGGGAACGACTCAAGATTGTTTTATCCAGATGTAACATCTCTCAGTGGATGACAATCAGTGCCACATCTGGGATGCCTCACAAGATAGACAAAAAAAACTAGCACATTAGAATTTTTCTTTGGTTAAATGACGTGTTTTAAACATTGACCAATAAATGCTCAAAATGCTCCTCTGTGCACAGCCATGAACATGGCGAAGTGAAAAGAGCAACATTGTTGGTGCCTCTAAACAGAGGAAAAAGGTCAGCGTCGCCTTTTCTGTTATTCCATCCTTTGCCAAACACATGACATTCAGAGTCATACACACTGTCATTGTTTCTTTGATTATCTAATGCACTGTGTTGCTTTGCTGGCATCATATTAAAACCAAAACCTGGATTAACTCAAGCTGTTGTCTTTCATCTGTGGACTAAGAGGTCTCCTAATATCAGTGAAAGTTTGTTATGATATGAAAGCATCAGACATTAAGCTACATGAAATACAGAAATCGCCTCATCTGACGCAATGACCATCTCATCAAACACAATGTTGTGTAGTCTGAACCCTGCTACAGAAGCAGCACTTTGACGGCACTGGCGATGATCGTTACCATGGCGAAACCGACGTCCGCTTTCTTGAGGGCGGGACCGTCGTTTGTTCCATCTCCGGTCACCGCGACAACCTGCCTCTGCTCCAACACAGTGCTGTCGATGATACCTGAGATGACAACACACAGACACATAGATAGAAATGTAAGTTAGTTAAATTTCAACACATGCACTTATTTTCTTTAATTCATTCTTTTTTTATTAATTTAAATGTTTACAAGCGTGTAAAGCACGTGAGTCTAAACTTTGCTGTTTGAATGCATTTTCATTTGCATGTCTCACTACCACTCTCTGTGTGACGTGGTTAAAGTGTGCCTAACCTTTGACCAGAGTGTGTTTATCCGTTGGAGACGATCGGGCGAGGACTCTCAGCTTTGGCCAAATCTTATCAATGCGCTCCTGCTCAATCTGCAGAGAAAGAGAGAAGAGTTTCAGCTGCAGACAGACATTTCCTCTGTATATCAGATTAATTTAAAGAGTGAGATTGATGAGTCTTGAGGAGGGACACTGCTTTCTTTTTTGGTACAGTCTGTGCTCGTCTCACCTCTCCCAGCTCGTTGCGGATCCGTCTGTTGAACTCTTTCCCCTCCATGCAGAGGAAGTCGTCTCCAGGTTGCATGATGCCACATTTGATGGCGATGGCCCGGGCAGTGTTGATGTTGTCTCCGGTCACCATGCGGACAGTGATCCCGGCCCGCTGGCACTTTCTGATGGCGTCTGGTACCTGAGGAGAGGAGAACACCAGAGGAAACAACAACAGTGACACATGTTGAGGTTAACAAAGTGATCTGGACAGATGACAGAAAACTGATGACTGTCAAACAATAGCTTGGCTGTCAGTAAACACTGCCAGGGCACTCGCACAGTTTGAAAACATCGACACACAAACTAAAAAAATTGTTAATCTGGCCAATCACACTGTTTTGTAGCCTGTGTCAGTGCAGGATCCTGAATGTAACGAGCAATACTTTATAATGCCAAAATCCTTTCCTTTAAAATGCTTTTTATCATACAGCGTTCTGAAAAATCTCTCCTGCGGCTCCTAAAAGGATTAGACACCTCTGGGGTTCTGCTAAATACCAGAACAGAGCAGAATCAGACTGATTTCGTCTCTCTGAGGTGCTTGAATAAAATGTAGGCTATAATTTTTCAAGAGAGAAAGCCTCAGGAAGTCAGACTCTTGATATAAGAATGGACTGCAGTGTTTAAGGAGCTCTTCAGAGGTCCAGTGAGTAGTGACTCATACTGTGTGTATTTTGACTGTGATTGTAAACACAGGGATGACGTACCTCAGGTCGAACAGGGTCCTCAATGCCAACGACGCAGATGCAGGTGAGGCCAGTGAGGATGTGTGCCTCGTTGTCCCACTCAGGCTCCCCTTCAGACACAGGGAAGTCTCTGTAGGCAAGGCAGATTGTCCTTAGGCCCTCGCCTGCCATCGGCTCAATCACGTTCTTGACCAGATCCTCTCGGTCGCGAGGTTTGAAGACTTTGGCCTCGCCGCTGGCCAGCAGGATCTTGCAGCACCTGGAACCACAGAAAAGAGTCATGTGATCATCACGTAACTGAGCACAGAGCTGTGTGAGCAGCAGCGGTGGACCTACTTCCTGAGCAGGATCTCAGAGGCCCCCTTGCTGAACATTCGGTAGCTGCCATCGTGGTTCCTCAGCACGGTGCTCATGGACTTCCTCACGGAGTTGAAGGTGTAGACCTTGAACAGTTTCTCCTCTGGGTATTCGTTGCGGACGGTCTGGTAGTCTCTGTGCAGGTCGAGGGAGAATCCCAGTAAGGCACATTCAGTCTTGTTCCCCACCTGGCGAGCCAGCCCGCCCTCCTTCTCTGGAGGCTGCGGAGAAGATGTGAAGTCACAGTTAGACTTAATGACGACAACTCAGCACTTTACATGGTGTTAGAATTGAATTCAAAACAAACAGAACTATAACAGAGGTTAAGGTTGAATGATGAAAAGGTCATCTTCAGCGCACTTCCAACCAGACCACTAACGGTCACTGTCGGCTTCCTGCCTGCTTGTTCAGCGTCAGGCATACATAGAGTTCTTTTATTTTACTGCTTTTGAGGCTCTTAAAAGTTTCATGTTATATTTCAGGGTTACTTTTTCCTAAACAGCCCGCCCACAGCCTCAGACAGGACCATGCTTGAATTAGATTAAGGGCGATGAGGATTGTTTTGTTAGCATGAGAATGAATGGATCCCATCAAATCACCACCTTCCTTTAAATCATATTCTAAACAGCTATAAAACTGAACGTGTTTTTTTCTGCCTTGTTGATTTTAATTTACAGTAACTGCTTTTGTGTTTGTTTCAAAATAAGGTCCCACATAGTCCACCAGAGGGGGCATCAGCTCATTTCTCTGTATAGCATTGAGGGAGTGACTGTGTTTGCTACTTCAGCACCACGGACAGCACCGTGGGTTTAATAATACACATCACAGTCAGTCTGCTGATGTGACTGATGGTGGGAGAAAACAGTTTAGTTGGATATATTTAGTTGGAAATATCTGAAAATAATTTTAAGGTTAAACCTTTGTGCAGTGGACTCATGGATATGTTATTCAAACTGCTCTTCCTGGATCAGATTTCATCTACTGACCTGAAACATTGAGACCACTTGAGCACAGATTGGGCTGTTTTCACTCTGAATGCCTGCTAAGGAGACTCTGAGGGAGAGCTGAACTGATTTCAATTTCTCAGCTGACAATCTTTAAATCATTTAAGTCCTTTAGCAAATATTCTCTTTGCCCCGCGTTTGTCACCTTTGTCATGTGTGACAGTAACCTGAATATCTTTGGGTCTTGGATTGTTAGTCAAACAAAGCGAGACATTTGATGACGTCCTCTTTGGCTTTTAGAAAGTGTGATGGGCATTTTTCACTGTCCTCTGACATTTTACAGACCACTGGTGTCACACCTTTTCAGCTAGTGACCCTTTATAGCCAGACAATGCTCACTGTAAACCATTCATGTCTATGAGCTGTGAGAGGTTTAACCAAAGATAGATAGAACTTCTTACATAGTTTCAGTAGAAAAGTCATGAGGACTTAAAAAAAATGCAAATATTTGAGAAAAAAGTAGACTGAACATTTTGTGTAGCAGCAGGTGTTATCTTTCTGACCCATTAGTTAATCATCTCATGAAGCCACACATTCATTAGGTCGGGAGCCACTGTTGTACCGGACAATTCATCAATCAGTCCAGAAAATGTCACTCTAATGCGGAGTCTAGACAGAGCACATGTTTTTGTTATCAATGATCTTTCTTATTCTTTCTTATTTTCTTCACTGAAATTGTTTTTGCAGAAGACTTAAAGGCAGGTGGGCTGCAATTTCTGTCCACAACTCAAGCATGTATCGTGTAACAACAACCTCCAGGTGGCGCCATAACAATCAAGATCACGGCTTTGAAAACAGTTTGGCTTACAGTCAAAATCTTTTCATCATTTCGTTCTCTCAGCTCCACTGCATCTTTGCTCCAACGGTAATACAAATGTAGCCACGTGTATTTGTTGAAGGTCATAAGCTACATCCAGTGCTTCTGAAAGTAAATCTATATACTTAAACAGAGCATCAGCATATAGTGGTTAGCCTTAATGAATTATTTTTAAGAAAAAAAACTTTGTGTCGGTTAAGTAAGAAACAAGCACCCAAATGCTCACAATCTACTCCGACCCTGATGGTGCGACTTGCAGCTACACCTGATCATGAAAACAAGAGTGACCAAAAAAAAAAAAAAAAATTCAAACGATAACACTTGCTAGTTCTTTTTAACTCCCGTAGTTTAAACCTGTTTGTCTCCTGTGTGCTCTGATCTGTGCAGTGGATCCGGGAGGCAGTGATCAGATGAGTCCTGAGCTGCTGTGGCACTTCTCCAAACCAACCTGCTCTCTAGTCCAAACGCTTAACTCACAGAGCCTCCTGAATGGACAGATATTTTTACAGCTCACCATAATCTTGGTGGTGTAGGCGCAGTTGACCCCGATGCCCTGGATGAGGAGGTCGAGGATCTTGGCAGGAATCAGGTCCGGCTCTGGTACCTTTTTGTAGTGGCGCCCTGCAATGTGGGCCTGCACCACTGTCATCCGATTCATTGTGAGCGTGCCCGTCTTGTCGGAGCAGATGGCCGTGGCGTTGCCCATTGTCTCACAGGCGTCCAGGTGGCGGACCAGGTTATTGTCCTTCATCATTTTCTGAAAAAGGAGGAAAGCAGTGCTTGAGTCTGCATAGTTTGTTTTCACTAAAGACACATACAGAATGAAAAGTGTCAAAAGGGCCTCATCTGTCTGTATATGCTCAAAGTGACAGGTTGTATAATGCTTTATACAGACAGACCTTGACTGAATAGGCCAGGGAGATGGTGACAGCCAGAGGGAGACCTTCAGGCACGGCCACCACCAGCACCGTCACACCGATGATGAAGAACTTGACCAAGAACTGCACGTAGATCGGCGTACACTCACTGGTCCACGGAACCCCCTGAATCCAGAAGGTATCGATCAGGAAGCGGGTGATCAGGATGATGACGACGAGAGCCGACATGAATAGACCTGAAGACACAAATGGAAAGACCGACGGAAAGTTTAAGTCAGCTATAAACCTGATCATGTGTACAACAGATAATGTGTCAGTGAGGACCAGTGAAGAGTCTTCTGGGTCGGGCTGATCTGAGACTGAAACCAGTTAACAGCCCTATACTGGAATGTGATGGCACTGTTTTACCCAGCTCTCAGATACTATAGAGAATATGAAGCTGTGTTGTAGTTTTCTGACAGATGTAATTTGTACAAGCATTTGTATTCTTAAGGGTGCAATATATAGGAATTTCAGTATAAAGCATAAAAAAATAACACTAAATATCGACAAAAGGAGACGTTTGACATTATGTCAAAAAAGTCCATGAAGTAAGCATGCTGGTTAGCTAGAAGTTTCAACATGTTGTACTGTATGTATTGTATGACGTTTTTCTTCTTTTTGTTCTCAGATCAGTGAAAAAGTTGGTGTCCATGACTATCTCTCCTCCCACAGAGGGTCTACTCCAGAACTTATCAGCACAGGTGATGAAAAGCTAAAACTCCTGGTCCTGAAAGTAGGACCGAAATTAACCTCTCAAGAATCATCGGACAGTTAGGAAGGTTATGATTTATAGATAATGGCTCTGGCCTGTTCGGCACATCTCATGAAGTACACAGTAGTACACCACGATGAGGACTGACCCAAGGAAGCACTGAATAAGGAGGTGAATAACAGGACAACACGTTTGCTGCTCTGACTCAATTAATCCCTTGTGTCTACCATATATGTGGCGGCTTCACATTCACACTAAGAGTGAAGTGGAGTGCAGTGACATGTAGACTGGTGGTTTTTCATCGTTATGATAAAAATATGAACCTAACTCTGAGCCCTTGAGTAAAATGCTAAGGCATTTTGTTGTCTCAGTAATTAAACTGGCAAACTCAAAGTGTTTATCTTTACAATATAAATGAGTAATAGTACAAACTCAGAAATATCATTTTTTCCCATGATTGAGTAAACAAGCTGTTCTCAGAGGAGGCCTGTTTCCGCTGTTTGAAGCCAGAGAAGGTGGCAGGGTCCGCCAAATATAAACAAAGTAAAACAGTGTGAAATTTTCCTTTGAGGTCAGTTTGTTTATTTAGTTTGTTAATAAGATTTTCCTCCTCTGATTAAAATTTTGTCTCTAAAACAACATAGTGCAGCTTTAATAATAATAATAACAACAACTATATCTTGGTTTTATGAAGCAAGAATGCCGAAGGATGCTTTACATTAAAGAGGACACAGACAAAAAAAAAAAAAAAAAAAAAAAACAAGAAAAAAACAATTGTTGAATGTTCAAATGTTCGTACCTGCTTTGCCGATCTGCACAGCCAATTTGGTCAGCTTCCCCTGGAGGACAGACTTCTCCTTTTTAGGAAGCTTTTGTTTCTTCTTGTCTGGTTCATCATCCTCGTTGAGCGGCTGCATCTCCACAGTGCCTCCATCCTTCGTTTTTCCTACAGAGAACACGGGAAGTCAGCGAAACATTCAACCGTCAAAACTGATACTTCAAGTTCAGTCAGGCTGATTTCATTCATATAGGCCTACCGCAGATTCTGAAATAAAAGCCAGATTTTGAATTAACGTCTCACTCTCAAACAAGACGATTTTTAACAAGCTTTTAATCACTAAAATGTTGCAGTATATACAAATGACTGAAGTCAAACGTGTATCTATTTTGCCTGCACCCAGAACCCCACACACTTTTCAGTCCAGCAAAAATGACTCAATAATATTGCATCACGTGGAGGATTTTCAAGATGTTGTATCAACTACAGATTGCACCTCCGCATTTCTTTCTTCTTTTGCCAGAATCCACAAACACAGAGAGGACAGTCAGATTGAGAGAGGCCTGCCCACCTTCTCTCTCCCAGATTGGGTGAGTGGTGTCTCAATTAACCCACTGACTCTGAGGCAGAACCAACTCTCAGTATGTCAGCCATCAGCGGGGCTGGTTATCGGAGAGGTTGTTGTAGACCTTCTACCTTTTGAGCAGGAGTGAACACCACTCCCCTTCCCCCCTGTTTCCGCTGGTCATATCAAACCACTTTTAAAATATTATTGCATTAATTCTGCATAAACATCCCAGTTACAAGCAAGAGCTATTGTTCCAGCAGTGAATTACTTATTCAATTAGTCGACAGGTAAACAAAATTGGCTGAAATAATTGCTTCGTGTTGATGGTGCTGTAATTTGTCAGATGGTATTAGGTTGCAATCCTTACTTGCAGTCCACATAAAGCGACCTGTATGAGTTGAAAAAGTTATTCATCAACCCTGATAATAAGTAAGGAAAGCAATATTGTTGTTTTGGGTGATGTACAGGTGCAGCAACAAGTCCGAGATAAAAAAAACAAAAAAAAAAAACTTTCTAATGTCTATCAGCTTTCAACATTAGGGCCGGACTGATTATCAGTCCATCATCTAGTAAATTAAATTAAATAACTGAGGTGGAGTGAGAGTGTTAGGTAGCAGAAAATAGAAATTCTGAAGCAAATGACCTCAAAATTGACATTCCATCATTAGTTATTCTCAACTATATCAGTCGACCCCCGATGGACATTTCAACATTTAAACTCTCAGAAATAAAATACAAAACATCTCCTTTTTTTCAACATGGACGCTCTGTGTTGTTTCCACACAACACAAAAAGCTCAGTAACACATGGACGGATGACTTCCTAACATAGGAAATGAGACCATCTGAGAAGCACGTGAATGCAGGGAGAGTGTTACTAGACGACCAGTGGAGGGTGGGGCCACGATGCTGTGTGTGAACAGGTAGGTGGTGTTTGTCTAATCCAGGTCTGGGTGTATTGTGCTGCGTTGATTAACTTCCACAGATTCAGAGCAGACTTACAAACTGCTAACCAACCAGACTGCGTTGTCTCTGTTCCCTCCGAATGGCCGCAGAATTAGCGGCACTACAAACAGACTCAGCTGACTCGGTAGCTCTTTGACAGATAGAGAGGGTATCTGCAGGTGTGTGTGTGTGTTTGTATCTGTGTGTGAGCGTGCTGATCCCAGCTCAGTAATGAGGTTATTAGTGGACAGGCAGGCAGCAGCAGCAGGCAGGAGAAGAAAGCAGCTGCCGAGCTTAAGGCCGATAATCTGCTTGGTCCTAATCACCACCAACAGAGTCAGGGGCACCTGCTGCTGCTGATCAGACCACAGGGACACACAGTGAACCATGTGGGAACGAAGGGACCGGGAGGACCTGCCTGGGACCAGGAAACATGATTGAACCCAGGTGGAGCAAAGATTCTGACTGACCCCTGGTCTCCTGCATGATCTTTGACCAGGGTGATCACAACCACCTCTTGCAAACCATATGAGATTCTTCTGTTGATTGATTTATTGTCCTGCATCACATGCTGAACAGCAAACATGGCATATCTGATATGTTAGTGTTTAACAAGCTGTTGTGGCTGAGTGGGCTGCAGGAAAGGACCTTCTGGGAGCCTGTTATCATACTCTTTATTCACTATTTTCACATTATGGTAACTCTTGTATTCCATTTCCTTTCAGGAGTCTGTGTGTTTCTGTGAGACAGAGAACTCGTCAACTCGTCTGTATTCTCACAGCTGAAATTACACGGGGCTTTACTATCAGACTATAGAGTGGTGTAGTCTGTAGTCAAGCATTTCTGCACATCCGGCTCCCTCGTCTTCAAGTTTACGAGTTTTTAAATTGTTTTTTGGTTTGAATTGGGTGGTTATCATAGGCTTGAGACATTTACACATCTTGTTCTATGACATAAAATAGGTCATTAAATGTCCCACAATGTAATTATAAGGCACTACTGTGTCTTAAAAAAGCAATTAAATGAGACTACAGAGGTTGTCAGGGACATTAAACGTCATCAGAGCGAACACAGACACTCGTCTACTCACCAGTCCATCTTTACAGGCCAACTTTAGACCCAAACTTTTCTAACTCTAACTTGTACATTGATCAATTTAGAGAAAATGTGTATAGTACTTAGAAGCTCAGTGGTGGTGACACTGAAGTCATGTGACTGCAATATAGTCTGTTAACTATTTAGGGTGTACTCACACGTAGCCCAGTTGCTCTGTTTCAAGCAGAAGCATGATTGTCCCTCATCTCTTGCCCCCCACTGGGCCTGAGCACAACCTCTTTCAAATACCTCTTCGCATCGAAGAGTGGTCGCAGGACTTCGGACAGCACAGTCAACATGACTAACTTCACTGACTTTTAAAAAAAAGTTTTGGTCAGAGACGGCCCTCTCACATTGCTGGATTTTTTTGATTATGCAAGACGACATAATACTCATGATCACACTTCACATCCACATTGTAGGTACTTGTGCTCCTGCTTGTGCACCTGTATGAGCAACCGTACCATGCTTAAGCATACTTCTTGCATCCGTGCCAGGACCAAGGAAGTGTACCGTGCAAGAACACGGTACGAAATGCTCACCCTAGTCAAACAAACAGGACTTCGGGGATCAAACGTGCTTGGGAACGGTACAGATTTCCTAGTGGGAGTGCGCTCTTACTTCTAGCAATTTAATTTTATGCTTTGAAAATCACAAAAGTGCCGCTCATCTGTGAAGATTATCTTGCTGAACAAAACATGTCAGTATTATAAATTTGACACTGAGTTTATTTTTCGGCGATATCCCAAAATCCAATTTAAAAATTACCATAGGCATTTAATTGAGGGAACAAAGGTCATTCTAACTTCCAGGTTAGCTTTTCAAAAATATATCATATCTACAGCTTTTGAGGTAGAAAATGTGGTTTTATAAGATAGGATGTGCCAGGGCTAGCAGGTTAGCTTCAGTGTTAGCTGCCACTCAACAACCCTCACTTCCACTCAGAGTACCAAAGCTGCTCACCTTTCCTGCCTTTTTCATCCTTTTTACCTGCAAAGGAAAACATACAACAACAGCTATTAGTGAGGCATACAAAACATGTATTAAACATTAAAAAAGCCAAAAACCATAGATATATTATGAACAATTTGAGAGAATGTGGAAGTGTTTGTGCATCTCAGTTCTGTTATGTCTACTCTCAACTTACTTTTCTTGTCCTTCTTCTCTTTCTTTTTCCGCTCCTCTTTCTTCTTCTCTTTCTCCTTCTTCCTCTTTTCCTTTTCAGCCTTCTCTTCGTCACCATCACCGTCGTCACCGGCACCGAGCAGCGTGAAGATGATTCCAGTCTGAGAGTTCACACCTACAGCGGTCACCACCATCTTGCCGGAGCCTTCCATCACATGGGTACCTGAGAAATTGAAATATACAGAGTTATCGAACGTGGTGTACTGTAGATGAGGAGGGATCACATGATACTGAGCTAACCAAAGGTTAAAGCTATGAACAGTTGAATGAAACAGCTGAATAATACCACAGGAAACAGTTGCCAGCAGCTTAGACTGGAACCCCGGGCCACTGCGACAAGGCCTCTGTACGGGGGGGCGATCTACCAACTGACCTGCCCAGGCACACGGGCAGTTTTGATATGAGTGTAGTGTTCGATACCATGTAAATGCTGAAATTTACACACCACAGGTTTCGCATCTCTGTCCTTCCTGGAAGCTGAATAACTTTTCCGCCTCCCTCTTCTTTCCACTGAGGCTCTAAGGATAGAGGATGCCGCGTTTGGGCATAATTAAATAGAACTGCCTCTGTTTCTTGTCTTTGACACTAAATTAGTTATCTGACTGCCGATGTTGTTTAGAAGAAGCTGAAAGAGGATGTGCTAGGATCATACGTTGTGCAGAAGACAGACCTACGAACCAATCATCAACTGGTAGTCACTTACAATTGGTGCTTTTTCTAGAGGCACATTTTACTATTACTGAGGTGACTTTCCCTAAAATACTAATTTTGTCTTTGTGTCTTTTTCCACACTGAGTCAATACAAAAATATTGTAATTTCTGCAGTATCTTTTGTGGATTAACGTTGTATTATTTCAGTGAAGAAAGAATTTAGGTCTGTTGGTGTGAACAGAGAGATGTACGATTTAATAGTGGAAAATCAGCAGCACAAACTGGATGGTAACCGCTGACAGTGACAGCTTGGGTCAGACTGAACTTGGCTGTAATTTGAGGTGAGTGGAGTAGAGTGAAGCACCTGATAGCAACATGAGGTCTTTGTCGAGACTCTTCTTGACGTGGTCCGACTCTCCGGTTAGAGAGCTCTCATCAATTTTCAGATCGTTACCCTGAATCAGGACGCCATCAGCCGGGAGGAGGTCACCTGGTGCAAATCAACACACACAGGTGCACTGTAACAACAGCTCACGCTCATCAGGTCACTGTGTGACATCATCATCACACTGTCTGCCCATCACATGATGAGTAAAGAAAAGGACAATGTCAATAATTAAGCAGTGAAAAAGAGAGAAATACCTCCAAGTTGTGTTTTCTCATGATTATTAGTCACTAAACTATGAACTGTTGACCCAAACAGACACAAATAAAAAAAAGAAACTATATATATTCTCTTTCATATTTTTTTTACCTTAATATTCAATTGTCCCCAAAAGAAAATTGCTTCTGGTCACTTTAACGAAACTAAAATTATTCCTTAAAATAAAACAGTCCCACTGATCTGCTGACAGTGATCCAGTAATCCAGCAAAACAAGGGAATCATTGCTATTCAGTTTTTCATGAGTAGTGGTGGACTGCAGCAAAGTACATTTAAGTAGTAAGTACTGTACTTCAGTAAAATCTTTAGGTACATGTTGTACTATTTATACTTCTGGATTCAGATAATTAATTATTATTATAAACATAAATCAACTACTATGAACAATGAGAATATATTTCTATAGTTTAAAGGGGCTCTGTGGACATTCTGTGTTTGGTTTGTATTAGCAGACTCCATTCCTAAAGTAAGAGTGGCGCAGAAGAGGTACTCCAGACAGCGCAGTCACAGCCTTTTGACTGTTGCAGAAAAGCCGATCCAAGTCCAGCTGCATTAAACAACTTCAATAGGCAACTGAGGGAGCTGCGGAAGGTCTCCTTTTTCACGTCACGTTACAATCTGATCACATTTGTCAAATAAAAAAGTTAAATTGCTTCAAATTGTTACACAGAGCCTCTTTAAGCTACCCAGAACTATAAAACTGTATAATGTAATCTTTACAAGTTGCAACAGTTAAGTGATTAACACGTGATGAACATCAATAATCATAGTATGATTATATAATACATCATTTGATTAGAGGGGCCACTTGCTTGCATAATGACTATTTTTAGTTTGTGAATTTTCAATGCAGATCTAAGGACTTCCACAGCTGTTCATATGGAGTTTTTCAATTCCTTTAAAAATTATATTCTAATGATATTCTGGCTGAAATCAGAAACTATCAAATCAAAGTTTATGTGTCTGACCAAATATTTGATATTTGATGTTTCTTTTTTTTACTCTGGTGCTACATTTCTGGCCATAAAAAGTACGGTTTGATATCATGCTCTAATCATCACTCAGGGTAACCTTGTACAGGTGCAAGCATCTGCTCTCTCACCATATTTGACTTGTGCGATGTCTCCTACGACGATCTCTGACACTTTGATCTGTATCACCTGCCCCCCTCGTACCACGGTGAACTTCTGCTCCTGCTCGATGCGGCTCTGGAGGCCACGGAACTGCTTCTCTTTGCTCCAGTCATTGAAGGCCGTCACAAGGACCACACACACCACAGACAGCAGGATGGCTGCGCCTTCAATCCATCCAGCCTCCGCCTCACCCTCGTCCTCTACGCCGCCAGCTGCCCTGCCACAGTCTGAACATAATACAACAGCACAGTCTTATAAAACCTACAGGTTACCATAAAACATGCAATACCAAACCCAGCGTGATTTTTCATCTGAAGAGTGTATGAACTATGCCGCCAGGCTGGACTCTGCTGACACTGACAATCAGAGATTTATCACACTCTAGGTTAGAAGTTTTGATGGAAATTATGAATAATAATACTGAGTATATTCAAAAATTAATAAATGTCCACATGTTTCAGACAAGTGTCTTCAGAGCATTCAACAACTTTTAAAGTCTTTGGTTGCTCCTGTCCCAATTTGAAGTTTGCAATATGTTGTATAGATAAAAAATATATAAAACCCTAACCCAGAATAAGCAGATATTTACAATCAATCACATGTTCTTGACATACAGAGTTAGCAATTGATCGAAATGTGTTTATTTTGTGTTTTACAGAATATGTTGAGGAATCAGGGTTGTAGCTTATAAAGCTCGCATCCGAACAAATCAAAAGATAAACTCACTCTGTCTCTCAGCACCCGGCGGTTTATAGAAAGAAAGGCCTAGTGAAATGATGGCTGCCACCTCCAGGATGATGAGCGTGACATCCTGCAGGGCTTCCCACACTAACTGCACAAAGGTTTTTGGCTTTTTAGGAGGAATGAGGTTCTGTCCAAACACCTCTTGTCTTCTGTCGATGTCCTCCGAGTTTCCATCTAAACCTGCAACAGGAACACACAAAGACAACATCAGTGACGTGGCCCCCTTTGATCTTGACTTATGCCATTAAACCAAGTTCATAAGTAATCGAACATCTGTTGATCCAAGATGATGCTCAATCCTAACCAATTCCCACTTTTTAAACTCTCATCACTTGCAGGATGGATTGGAGTCAGATAACCTAATTATACTGAACTGTACTGAACCCCAAACACCTTCTTCTTTTAATGCGTTGCTTTTCTTTGCTCAAACATATAGACATTTATTCAAATTCTAGGGGAGAAAGCAAACTCTTCCCAAGATCCCAAATCTGTCAGGCTATATTTTAGGCGAGAATGTCGACAACATTTCTTTCTGCTAGCCTGAATACAGAAGTCAGAGCATTATTCATAAATTATGAATTTTGTATTAGACCTAAATACGTTTTTCTTTAACAACAACAAGGAAACTACTGTGAACATGTGTTACAAAATAAGAGTATAACAGCCCACTGTGACGTTAACATTTACTGATCTGATTTGTCTCATTAACACGTTGGGTTTTATAGCAGTGTGTGCTCTAGCTCACCGGTGATAATCTGAGTCATCACATATTTATATATTTAAGAAGTATAATAAGGCAACATTATGAACTTCAAGGCATTTCTATGCTGTCCTTATCAGAAACACTCTGAGCAGCTCAACTGGAGCAGCTGGGGTTAAATGGGCACTATGTAGTTTTCATTTGCAATAATAATAGATTTTTTTTTTTTCAATAACTGAATAAACAAGCTGTTCTCAGAGGAAAATAAGATCCCCAGAACTCTGTTTGAAGCTAGAAAGGTGGCAGGATCCACCAAATATATGATCCTTCTCATCTGATTAAAATGATTTCCCCCAAACTACATAGTGCAGAGACAAGAAAAAGAGAGAAAGAGTCCAGTCAGTTATTAGTCCGAGCCCACAATGGAACCATGAACATGTAAGTTCTAATCTAACGGCAATTAAGTTCATACTTCTACCATGCAAATGAAAATAGAATATATCATAGTCATTTAATGCTAAATTTTAGACTTCAAAATGGTAGTCAACAAAGCACTGAGAGAAATCATGGTAGGTTTACAATCAGTCAAACCAGAATGTTGCCTGCCTCTCTAACTGAAGCAGCTCTAACTCATGACGCCCAACAGCTTTGAAGTAATGTGAGGAACCCTTATGGATTTAATAGCAAAGAAGTATTAAAGAGGCTGTACGTTTTAGCAATTAACATGTATTAATAACTGTTTTATTTACTACATGTGAGTGGATTGTAGAGTGACACGAAAGACGAGACCTCTACCATCTCTCTATCTTGCCTACACTGGCCTGTAGACGATTTCCCTTGTCTTTTTGCCTCTCTGCACTCCGCCAGCAGAGAGCAACAGGAGCTAATGTTAGTTTAGAAATGAAGCCTGCTAGCATAAATGAATGTCCAGCCTCCAGCACAAGAAAGAAGTTCCACAGAGCCTGTTTTAGTCATTATCGTGTGTGCAAGTGCCATACATTAACTTAGCATCTACAATGAGGAACAGAAGCCCGACACTCAGAGAGGCAGAGCAGTTCATTTCGATCATTTGAACCTGACTTCGGAAAGTGGAAGCGTGACACACGGTGTTTGCGTCTCTGCAGTGGTGTGGTGTGGCGTGGGAGCAGAGAGCAGACTGGTTTCCTCTATGGAACAGAACACGTCGAGACATGCTCGGATCCCACCGGACACACTGCAGCTGCTGCACTACTGCAGCTGACTCGGTCGGTCTGAACACACTTTTAACTCTTTCTGTCATCTGAAAATGAAACTCAGTGAGCTGAGCACTGAGCATGCTCTGTGCTTTCAGGTGAGTGGAATCACACTGAAAGTTAATGGCCCTGCCCCCCAGCTGTCACCACAGAGACACGCAAAGAAGTGTGATGGATTTTCCACTGATTTCAAGCTGCTGCTGACATTTTACCTCTCTGACAGCAGGAGATGATATGCTGAAGGTGTTTACTGAGCGTGTGCAAGACGGAAAGACTGAATGAAATAATGATGAGGAGGAAAATGTCAAAGGGCAGACAGATGAGGCACGCTGAGTCCACCAAGGAACATTTAGTCCACTGAGATACACTGAATCCACTGCCAGCAGGTTGTTCTGGGACACGTCATAGCAGCACAACGTCGACACAGTAAGGTTTGGCTATAGAGACTCATTTGTTTCATCAACATGCATGCATTGTAACCTGAGAAACTAATGTAACTGTCAACAAACACAGTCTCTCACAACGTTAAAGCCAGTGAGAAATAATTCCTTTATCTGGATCCATACCAAAAGTTAATGGAGTCTGTTCTGGGCAGAGGCCCTTCCTCCATGCTAGTTTCGTGGAAATCCGTTCAGTGGGTTTCTCTGAAATCCTACTGACAAGCCAAGCAACCGGCCAGCCAACCAACCAACCGACAGACACAGGCCAAAACATTCCCTCCTTGGTGGAGGTAGTAAAAGGGCTAACAGATACAAACAGATGGATGGTCACTAAAGGAGCAGCTCAGTGTGCTGTCTAAACCGGCAGTCACAGTCGGGTCATGGACTATACGTTTAGCATGGAAAGTAAAATGCAGAACTCCTCCGGTCATCCACTGCATGAGAGCACAGAGGACACACCCTCCAGGGTTCAGCAGAGGTCGCTGAGTCATCTTTACATGAGCAGCACTGCCACCACAACATTCAACATTAGTATCGTGGTGGCTTTTTAAGGATTGCTTTGTTAAGTTTTACCTTTGTTGGTAAGGTGACTGTGGATAAAAGTACTTAAAGTCAGCTGGGGAGGAGGTTTGCAGACAGACTGTAAAAGGACGTTAACATTTCATGTAGGTCCGCTAACAGTGACACAATTAGGGCCCTGTTTTCACGGCACAATCAGTGTATGGACATTTTGGTATGCTTCCTGGCTCTGAAACACGCTTTGCCCATCTGTGTGGTATTTTGGTACCCAGCACTGTGTACGCAGTGCACAGGTGGAAGGTCATTTACATAGGCAACACAATGCTTGTATTGTTGTTGGTATTTTGGTGTAAATGGGCTCTCAGATGCTGAGAAGAGAAGTCTCAAAGCATCCATGCAGTGAATGAAATACAAGACAGTAAGTGAGAAACAATTAGAGCTAACTTTCAGAAAAATATATTACATAGTATTCAGTTTACTGTAACGTACGGTTGAGAACAAAGTGATGAGTTACTGTTGTTTTAGTGTGATAAAGTGAATATAAGTGGTGGCAGAAGCAATAAATTTTAAATGACATTGATGAAAAAATGCTGTACTTATGATGATATCTGGCTGATACCCGATCCACTTAATAAGGTCACTATCACCACCAATACCACCGACTGATTCAATGATCAATGCATCCCTGGTTGAAGACACACACTGTGATTTTCTCATAGCATCCTCAGCCATTTCCTCCCAAGACAGTGTTACGTGGCTTCCGTCTCTAAAGCCTCCTCACTCAAATCTTCACCGCTTCACTCAAACTGCCTCAGACACAAAGTATATCATCTCATCCTCGCCGTGCAAATCCTCCATTTGAATTTAATTAAATTGCAGTATTTATAGAGTGGAACATGCTGTGTTTGTCTCACATTGTCCTGGGGCTGACGGGCAGCAGAGGAGGGTCAACAGAAGCCGCAGGTCACAGTCGACGTTGACCATCTGACAGTCAACAGTCCCTCAAGTCAAACTGAACCGAATATGTCCTCTGTTGGTTTAATGGTGCCCACCCCAGGGAGAGGGGTCAGTGAGTCACTGTGAAGGGGCCTAAAACATAATTTTACAGCAGAATATCTCTGACATAAAACACCAAACTGTATTAAGGGTAGAGCGTCACACTGCCTGTGGTTGAACCACAGCTCAGTTTCATTTTTCTGTTGCCGTGATGCTCACACTGGCAGTCAGCCGTGTTGTTTTAAAAACACTGAGCCAGAGTTTTTAAGCATAGTTACCTTCGACAGGTGACGTCCTCAGTCTGGCACACAGTCCATTAACATCTCCGTAACACTCCTGGATCCTAGTGACTGACTCTGCTCCCCTCAGCTCCATGAGGGAGCGCAGCTCCTGGAGCGAGCAGCTGAACTCCACCTCGTGGTTGGCCTCGCCACGTCGGCCATGTTTGGACCCACGAAAAGAGTTGTTGGCCATGTTTTCTTCCTCTGGGACTCAACAGAGGCCTTCCCAAAAAACGCAGACTCAGTGGTCGGCCGGAGTTGCAGATCTGGCCTGACGGGGACTGTGTGACTGGAAGTGAGAAGACAGGTCATTTCAGAGGTTTCATGGGAAAACAAACAATTAACTATAGGGGACAATTTAGGAATATCACCACACACAGGGCGAGAGTGGACACAGAGGTTATGTCCTTGGCATTTTTTTGTGAGAATGTGGAGTTGTCTACCTTTCAATTACATTTAAAGATTGCTTTTGTTATTTGTGTGACACAACATGTTTAAATTGGACTTTTTCTGGCAAAACTGCAAGGAGCAATAAAGTAAGAAGGATTTAGTCCATTGGTAAGCTGCATATTTATGGATTGTGGTTTTGAATTAGCATGTGGACCATAACATAAAAATACAAACTTCTTTTTTGTTTTTTTGTTTTTAACTGCAGTTAGCTTTAAATCATTTATTTGAAGGACAATAAGAATTATCAAGATATAGATCAGTGAAAATATTTGTAATATTCAAATATCATCCAGACCCTTTAGCGACCAGTTACTGAAGAAAATGAGTTTGACATGAGTGATTTTTTAAAATTAGAATTTAATGATGCTTAATGAGCTTTTGCTAAATTGAACTGAAGAGCTTTGAGTTCTTCCAGAAATGGTCAGAGTGACAGAGAGATGTGTCATGTGTAAATAAAAAACTATTCCATATCCATATCTGACCCATTGTGGCCCAAGAACCAACACCAGCTCTGCAGCACTAAATCACGGAGGGAAAAAACAAACTTAACGACAAAAATGACTCTCCTGTTCCTGGGCAGCAGGGTACTTTGTAAGTGTGTATATGGTTTTTTACATTGTCTCACCAGAAACATCTTTGTGACTGATCTTTTTTTTATGCCAAAACAAACAACATACTCTCTTTGTTTTCATGACAGAACAAACAAACTGACTTTAAAGGACAACACAATTTCATACTGTTTCACTTTGTTTAAATTTGGCAGACCCTGCCACCTTCCTAACTTCAGCTGTTCAGTGTTCTGAGGACCTTATTTTCCTCTAAGAACAGCTTGTTTATTTGGTTACCGGCTAACTAACATTAATAGGTACATTTTAACTGTTGATTAACTTGGCACAGATGGTGTCTGGATAGATATTTGTGTGCCGTGTTAAGTGTTGTGCCCGCTGGTGTGTGAACCGAAGCCTTTATATTTGTTCTTCACAGGTTGTGACCTCTGTGCCTTCAGCTGTAATCTGTGTCAATCAGTCAGCCGAGGCTTAATCTGAGCGAGAGAGAAGCAGCCAGTTTAAGGCTGATGAAGAGAGCGAAATGAGGGGTGAACAGGCTGAACACAAGACATGACGGTGAATAAAGCATTTCCTGCACTGTGCAAAGCTAGAGCCTCATGAGTGATTCCAGCCAGCGCACCGAACACACAAAGGGACTCAGTTTGCAACAAGAAGCACAAAAGGTTTTACTGGAGGAAATCTCTGTTGGCCAGTTGCTAATGAGCAAATCATCACAGTGGTACATGAAACTACAGAAGCTATAGCTGTGTGGAAGAGCTGAATAACTCAGCAGCCAGCCCTCCACACTGAAACATAACAAGCTTTTATTGAAAAAAAAAATATATATATACATATATATAAATTTATATATTCAGAGCCAGTAATTTCTGGTAAAACATTATTGTCAATTCATTACGGCAGCAGTAGAAGAATGGCTTTACTTACAGAAACTTCCCCCATCGCCTCCTGTTAGCAGCAGCAGGTATTAGTGGCAGTCCGATTACTCTGAGCAGCGTCACACTCACAGCTCCAGAAACAGCCCATAACCTGGCCACGGCTCCTCAGCTGGCAGTCCTGCACACCTGCTCCAAGACCACAATTTACTTTCAAAACCAGTCAGTTTTCCAGAAATTCTGTTTGACCTTCAGCAAGCTCACAGTCACAAGCGGCGCTCCATCGGAGGAAAAAACAGGAGCTGGCTAAATGATTATCTGAGGAAAGCCTCGCTTAATCTAATTAGACAATCTGTGGCTTCAGTGAGCGCCAGAGAGACTGCTGCTGCAGCTCCTCCTGCTGAGAGAAACATATCATGTCTCCACGGCCAGGTCTGTACACCAGGGATACACGAATGGGGTCTACACACACCAGGAATACACAGACCGGGTCTACAGAGTGTCTTAGACCAGGTCTACACACACCAGGTCTAAACAGACTTCAAGAGATGATGTGAAGCTGAAGAGCTAAGACTGAACACTCTAGAAACCTGATGTTATGTCTATCACACTTCTCTTCCCCTTACATGCTGACATCAGGTGACACATGCATACACATTCACGCGTGCACACACACACACACACACATACAGGTGGATTACAGCACATAGACACACAGGAGGATTAACTGAACACACACACACACACACACACACTTGGTGATATCACTGTTTCACATTTGCATGTTAGTGTTTTCACACTTAGTTAGTGTGACCTTTGACCCCGCACTCGAGCGAGGACTTTCACAGCTGTGTGTTTTTTTTTTAAGACTAACTGGACAGATTAGCCTCGGTTAAATGTCGTTACTGATTTGAAGGTGTGTGTAAATCCAAGACTTTTATTGTTAATTGATCTCAGTAAGAAGATTAAATGCTGCAAAACAAACATAATTGATTCATTAATTTTGGGTGAACTGGTTCAGTCAGCAGGACTGGGCAGGTTCACCTGTCATCAGCTCATCAATCTCTTCACTGTGTGTGTGAGCTGCCACCTGGTGGTAATGCACAGTCAACACACAGCACACACCTTCTTGAGCCACCCTAAGTCTCAAGTCTTCCCCCTTCCTCTGTTTTGTGCCTCCTCTCTCCGCCGTCCTCCTGCCTGAGACACAGAAATCATTTTCATCATGTGGGGGACACTGAAACTTAGTGTTGAAGCTGTGGGATTGGTGCCACTTTTCATTTTTTTTTGGATTGTTGTCTTTTGTTAATATGTTTTAAATGGTCTTTTTTGAACACTTTTTAGTATTTCAACTGCGGCTTCTAATTCTACAACCAGATTGGAGGGCTGAGCACCAGAGGTGGAGGTAAGTAAGTAAGTAAGCTTTATTTTACAGCGCCTTTCACAGACCAGGGTCACAAATCGCCCAGCAGCCCGGAGAAAGTGAGGGATCTCGTCAAAACTCATGTTTTTATGATTGTGGTGGTTTTATCAGCTAAGCATGGGTGCAGATCCCAGGGGGGAAGAGTTATACAGATGAGAAGAGTTATACAGATAAGAAGAGTTATACAGATGAGAAGAGTTATACAGATGAGAAGAGTTATACAGATGGGAAGAGTTATACAGGTGAGAAGAGTTATACAGATACAGGAACTCTCCATCCAGGGAGTCCTGGAAAATGACAGATGAAAACAAACAAGGAATGATTTTATATAAATGTATGTAAATGAATCAGATTTTGTTGCGTCAACTTGTGTTGTGTTTATTGTGCTCTTAGAACTGTGTTTTGTTTTTTTTTTAATTATATAGTTTACACAGCATGGTTAGGGCTTCATATTTTGATATTCATCAATCAATTAATCATGTATAAAGCAGTCCCATAGACTGGGAGAAAAGGAGGATAGTGAGAAGAATTGGGGATCTGGGAGGGTTGGAGGGAGGCAAAAGATAAGAACATGAGTAGACATTACATGCCCCAGACCCATACAATTATGATTTACTAATATAACAGTTAAGTAAGCAGTGATACAAATAAACAAGTAGAGGAAAGTAAGCAAAAGAAATAATTCCTTGTGCAGTACTTTTTGAATGATATGATATATGGTATGAGTTGCATGCAGGCAAAAATTAGATGATTAGGTGTAACAATACCTACATGGATCAACCCTGTCAAATAAACCGATGATAAATGAATAAACACATCTCTTCACACATCACAATGAAGTCAGCAAATGAATGGTTTACACTATACCTATTGTTTTCAGTAACTCCTCTCAGGAATGAAAGTTTTACTATCATGATCTTTTCTCTGTGTGTGCTTCGGGCACACTGTGTCGCTTCGGATCCGCTCGTGTTCTCTCGGCAGTCTCCGCCGCATCTCTTTCCTGAGACTTCATGAAAACAAACGGCCGAGCCGCCATCCTCTCTCCGGGTTTGCCCGCGTGCAGTTCGTTGCGTGTGCTTTAGTTTCGGAGAGAATATCGTTGACTTGAGGAGGCGCCAGGAGCGGGTTCCGTGTTTGCAGTTCTCCTGCGGTTCGTGTCGAGCTCGGCTGGTCTCGGACCCCGCTCTGCCCCGCGGCTGCTCGTTCACATTCGGCTCTTGTCGTTCGGCGGAAGAATGGACGAGGCGGACTCGGCCACGAAGGCACTCGGGCTGGATGAACCGCCCATCGGCATGCAGACGGTTGACGGCTCGGATACCGAGTCGGAGGCCGAAGTCACCACGATGGCCGTGATGGCCGAACCGGGAAACATCGACATGGGAGCCGAGTCCTTGCCGAACCCAGACGAGGCTGAGGCGGCATTCGCAGGCAAGGCGGGCTGCAGCTAGCAGCAGCCAGCAGGCCGCTGCCGAGTGGGGCGGCGCTCCAACATGGAGTGTGATGATAATGTCAGTTAGAGAGCTGCGCTCCATGTTTCAACAGGGACTAAACAGGCGCCTGGTTAATCTGTTACTCCTGATCGATGAACGTAGATCAGTAACTGTTTTCACATGAAACTGCACAGCTCCTCAATAAGTATGTCAACCATCGTTGTTGGTGCACAACAATAACCCTTATTATGCCAAACTCCGCTTAATTATTGTGCATTTTAAAGACTTTTCGCTTCTTCACAGCACAAACCCGATTACCGTAATATAGAGGACTTGTGTCCCTCTTACTAAATTAGCACCTGTTATGAAATTCAGCAATGATAGAGTCAACGTTCAAAATGTTTATTGTCACTTCCGTTGTACAAGTACACTGAAATACTGAAATAGGTCAAAGTAAACACAACGTTTACAAGAAATATTGATTATGATAATGATAAAAAGAAAGAAATGAATAAAGAGAACATACAACAATTCGTTACAGAATACATTATAGGACAGCAGGGATAAAGTGCATGTCGGTATGTCTGCCTGTAAATGTATGTACATGAGAATCAAATATAATTATGGAATGCAAAGGCAAGTTTTGTTATTGCTTGTGTGCAGCAAGCATAAACAAAATATAAATGACAATAAAGCAAAAGGCCTGACATCAGCCATACTTAATAGTTTAATATAACTAGTTGAACAAAACCGGAAAAAGAACAATGGAAAGAGCTACATCCACTTGAAGTATGTTTAAACCAAATACGATTACCACACTTATGAAATATTTAAGATATAAAATAGCAGCATATTAGTGTTTTCGGGTGTTTTAGCGGGGATGTTTTATCTTTACATTAGAGGAGAACTGTAGCAGCTATAATACAGCACACGATCTGATGTTAAGATGTATGCAGTGATAACATGTTTGAATCTCTTGTTTTCATTCAGAGGTGACGGCTGTGACGGTGGGAGACGTTCAAGCTGCAGAGGACAACGTTTTCACTACTACTGTTGCCACATCAGGAAGTCTACCTGAGCACATGCTGGTACAGTAGATCCCCACACACTTCCGTCTGCTGGCAGACAGAGTCAGCTCCGCTTTCACCTGTGCTGCTCTATCTCTTTGAGTGTATTTGTTGTGTGTGTGTGTGTGTGTCACAGAGTGGGAGGACAACCCTTCAGCTGGGCGAAGGTCTCAATTCCCAGAAAGCCACTTTGATTGTGGTTCACACCGACGGCAGCATTGTGGAGGCTGCTGGCCTCAAGTCTGCCACTGCCATCGCATCAGGTATGTGTGTGTTACAGTACCGAGACTGTCCCGCTGTGTCTGAAGCATACATACTAAACTGGGGCCCGGCTCTTTTGATGTGGATATGCTTGTTTATGTTCACTTTAGTTGTAGTGACTGTGATTGATTGATGATATGATTATGATTATCACTGAAAAGTGCCTTGCATGTTCAGTGCAAAGTAAAAGCATCGTTAAGCACAATGAAGTCCCCAAACATGGCAGGAATGCACATAAAATAAGGTTTGTTTCGGTGAATTTATTACCCCAGTGCATGCTTAATCACATAATCAGCAATCAGCGAGTTACAGCTCCTCGTGGTTTTTATTCTCAACTCATTTGTATTTATCTTGAAATAAGAGCGCACTGTTATTCATGATAACTTAATCCAGGATACACAAATCAATTCTGTAACTTCTTTCAGACAGCTTAATTTGCTGGATCAAGTAAAAACAGGATTATTTTAGCCTGATAACAGCATGTTAGCCTGAACCATGATTGGAAAACGGGGACCAGCTTATAAAAAAACACAAATAAAAACTTGGGTTTTAAGGACTGTGAGGTCCATCAGTCCCTCAGACTGATCTGTGTCTATTTCTTTCATCCTCCTCAGGCCCACAGACGCCGCCCACCCCGCTGACTCCACCTCAGGACAAAGACTCCTGTTCCAAGTACAATTGGGACCTGTCGGTCTACAACAACGAGCTGCCGGTCCGCTGCAGGAACACTAGCGGAGTCCTCTACAAGAACCGACTAGGATCAGGTGAACACATAAACCTGTCACCATTGTTAATGAACTCCTTTTGTAGTCGGATCGACAATCAGAAAATTCATTAATTCAAGATGCAGATTGTAAACCTGTTTGATTGAAAAGGTAATCTTAGCAGAATTTGAAACCCTATGTTCAGATGTTTCTTACTGAAACCTAGCTTGATAATTGTAGTTGATTATATGTATACTTTATACTTTACGAAAGAGTGACCGTATTTTCGTTTTCGGGTCAAACTCATTTTCAATGGGAGTGCTTGGGGTACTTTTACAATGGCAATCGCTATTTTTAAAACACTAAGAAGGCTCGACACAACATGAAACTTTGCTCGTTGTATCACCAGGGTCTCTACACATGAACACGAGCACTGAGAACATTGTTTGTGTACACAGAGATTACTAAAAAAAACGTTTTTGAACCAGCCATACTGCCTATGTTGTGTTGTGTTCAGGAGGTAAAGGTCGCTGCATCAGACACAACCAGCAGTGGTTCACTCCTACTGAGTTTGAGGGTCTGGCAGGAAGAGCGAGCAGCAAAGATTGGAAGAGGAGCATCAGATACGCTGGAAGACCTCTGCTCTGCCTCATACAGGTACTACATGCGCTCATACTTCTGTACTACTACACTGAACTACTGTAGTACTACACGTATTATGTATACAAAGAGCTCCATCAGTTTGCATGAACTGAAGTTTAACCTTGTTTTTGTGTTCATGTAGGAACGTATCCTGAACCCCCACGCTGCCTCTTGTACCTGTGCAGCCTGCTGTGATGACCTCACAGGGGTAAGTCAGCAGGGACGGTACCGGTCTTGGAGAACCTCCATGTTCTCTGAGTGCTGTCTTTTACTTAACTGGGAGATTAAAACATATTTTGCATAGCTGAGATGTGAATTAAAGTTATAAAACACATTCTAATGGATTGACCATCAACTGGCAGTCTGTGGTCTGAGTTTAGTGGACTGAACATCTAGTGACACAATGACTGATGAGGGGAAAAAATCTCGATATATTTGAACTTTTGTAAAACTTTTCTGTCATTTAAATGAGAATTTTGTTACAAAGTCAAAGTTACAAGCTGCATGATAAGAGTTTTCAAGCCAGAATACTTACTGTAATTTAGGATTTAGGGTTTTGCCTGATGAAGACTGGAAGGGCATCATCTCTAGATGTTTAGTTTTTCTTCTTTCACACAGCCACAGATCATTACAGGAAAGCTCTGAGGAGCCAAATCATATAAATTTCTTCCTTCCCAGCAGTGATGAAAGAAGCCACAGACCATTGAGATCATTTTTGGCCTCATTCTGAAATCCAAAATAAAGAATTCAGCTTCTTTATCATGATTAGTTGGGTTTGAAGCTCTGGTTGGGTTATGATGTTGGTGAACCTGATCACATATCACATATACTCTGAGGATTTTCTGGTATTCTGTATGTTGTTATGATCTGATGCTGCTTGTGTTGTCAGTTTGCCAGTCATTCTGTCTTTATCTTATTCTCTTCTTCTCTGTCCTCAGTGTCCAAAGGACACAGAGGCCCTGGTTGCAGAAAACATCAGTATGGTAAATGTATTAACTTTTTTTTGTTGTAGCCTGTGAGCTATTTTCTGATTCATTACCCGATACAGATAAGGGATTTCATCCCTCTGTCTCCTCTCTGCACGGTTCAGACTGGTCCAGTCCGCCTCTTTGTCCCATACAAGAGACGAAAGAAGGACACTGATCCCCCGGTCACTCCCCCCAAAAAGGAACTTCCTGCCACCAAAAACATCACACTGGCTCCAGGGACCACATGTACGTCAGGTGACCTCAGTCTGGTGTATGGTTGGAGGAGCGGCGAAGAAAAAGATAGTTTGTGTATGATAAATCTATTTTATTTCAAAAGCAAAATGATACGGCATTTATCAGATTAAACCATTTTATTTACCTGACCTTTGACCACTTGACTAAATGACCCCAAAAATATAGTGCCATCCTCCTTGTAAAGTACTTCTAGATTAAACAACAATTAAATGTTAAACAAATTGTCCATTCAGTAGTTGGTGCCCTCTCTATGAGACATGATCAGTCATTGAAAGTTACTGAAAGTCCTGGAGTTTCCCTCAGATCTGTAATGTGAATGTTCAAACACTGACTACATGTTCAAACATGTCTAACATGTCTGTCTTCCATCAACAGTCACCGTGTCTCCATCGGGACAGTTCACCACCTCTGGCACCTTAACCTTTGACAGGACTCAGCCAGGCGACGCTGCCGCCACCGCGGCTGCCATAATCTCAGAAAGCTCATCTCAGAGCGAGGTGTACGCCAGCACAGCAGGTATCCTCCTTCACGGTTATCACGCTGTCCATCAGATTTTAGAATAAACAGAAGATGAAGCTGTTGGATCAGCAGGGGAACAGTAGGGGGCAGTGAAGTCCAGAACAATCACAATAGAATTTATTAAACCTAGCAACCACACTGTTTGGACAGATGAGACACTATCAGCATAGTTTTTACCACAAACCATTTCCTCCAAATCTTAATTTAAGCAGTTATATTTTTAATTATATATTAGGTTAGAGAGTTATTTGTGCAATTTACAGCATTAGTTCTCTCAGAATGTCTGTAATATTCAAGCAGAATTGGTATTTTAACTGAATTATCCCTAACTGAATTGATAATGCTTTGAATCAGAAATCAAATCGAGAACTTGTGATTCATAATCAAATCAATTCGGGAGTCTAGCATCTTTTTAAGGGGGACTATATCATGTAAAACCTCAACAGTAAGGCAGGACAGCCTGTAGCACGAGAGACAGAAAACCCAGGGCAAAATGCTTGTTAACGCAAAACACTGATTAGTCATACAATATAAAGGTTACTGAAGGCTCTCAGACAAGCACACCAACATTTTAGTGAGAAAATCAACCTGAAACAGTGAAGATTACCCCCTTTATACCATCTTTATTAACGTTATCATAATTATTCAAAGTGACGTGATTCTTCTGAAGTCACATCGCAGCTTCTTTTATAGAAAATGACTGTGAAATACTCCAGCAGATTAGTGGGACAGTAAGGGTCCAGTAGGAGTGAATTTAATGTGAACACAGATGAGATCAACACGTCTCCATTTACCTGTGAGAGCACATAGTACGTCTTTTCCCCAGGACAGGTAAAAAGCAGTCTGAGATGGATGTGCAATTATTTTTGGACTCGTCTGTTCTCAGCGGAGCTCCGAGCTGTCAGTGGAATGTATTGTGTATGTAGGTCAGGAGTAAACGTATGGGGGATGCACAGACATAGTGACCTGGATCTGTACAGACCACCTGCCCAGTTTGATTCAACACACTTCACTTCTACATTTAATTGCTGAAGGACTGATGTAAACCTCAGAAACATTTATACCAGGTCTTCTAATGGAGCTACCTTCAATTCCTGGCCATATCCAATATACTACACCTTTTCAAGCAAAATAACCCCTCTACATCATTCTTCCTCTCTCTCAGTCCTGACAGCGTTACCAGCGCTGGCCGTAGTTCCTCAGCCGGTTCAGGCCAAGATGACCGTGTCAGCGGCAGCGTCTCCGTCTGCAGGGATGGTGAGTGGGCTGGAGGTCTCGCCTGTAGGGGGTGCAGGGCCAGTGGTCAGTGAGGGGCAGAAGAACACCTGGCTGTACCTTGAGGAGCTGGCAAACACACTGCTCAACAACGTCCAGCAGCTGAAGGCTCTGATCGAACAGGCCAAAAACTCCCCAGGGGACACGGCTGGGATCAAAGGTCAGGGAGGCAGGAAGGAGGTAAGTCCAGACCAAGACACACACACACACACACACACACACACACACACACACACGCTGACATACATAGATTTAGATCCGAAGCATTGACCGGCAAGTACATTCTAACACATGATTAGACTTAGTAAGTAATAGACAATAATTGTGTGTGTGTGTGTGTGTGTGTGTCAGTGTGGTCTCAATCAGTCGTTTCAGAACCAGATTTCGTTTCAGCAGGCGGAGGACTCGGAGGTCAAGAGGAACTCCGAAATCACAGAGATCATCATTAATGTAGGGGAAACACACACGCACATACTTACATATATATATAAATACATACATACATACACACACACACACACACACACACACACACACACACACACACACACACACACACACACCCCTAAAAATCTTCTTGAATGTCTTGAAAATTCCTCAAATTGCATTTTCCTGTTCTGCAGCAGATGTGTGTGAACTGTGGCCGTGTGGCCATGAGTGAGTGTACGGGCTGTCACAAGGTCAACTACTGCTCCACCTTCTGTCAGAGGAAGGTAAGACTCACCTGAAGGATCCTCTGGAGTACGCTCAGGTTTTTCTTTTAATTGCAACATGATACATGAACACAAGTGTAATTCTAAAATCTCCAATCTGACTGTGAACTCTCATGGGAACAAATGGGAGATGTGTTTGAAGGTATGTTAAACTATTCAGAAAATTGTACTTCAAATTTACGTAGTTACCAAGATTATGTATGAAAAGCTATGATGCTGAAATTAATAAATAACTTATTCTCATAACATTTACTAATAAACAATTTCTATAATATACTTTAAGTACACATCGGAATATATTGTTTTTAAAAATGTCTTGTAGTCGTGTATAGTAAGTTTCACTCCTATTGGCCCCATCCTGGCACATAATTTTACAATATACATATTGTGCAGTGCAGTGACAAAGCTGCATTTTACATTTTACAAAAAGTATTTTTTATTTCTTTTGCATAGACAGCATGTGTTCTCTGCATCTTGCTCATAGTCAGTAGCTATTTTGCCATGGTCATTTATGCGCATTTTGAAGAATCTCATCGGAAAAAGTTGAGGGAAACAGAAATATTCGGAAAAAGACCATTCTCATTTCACTTGTGGTGGTTTTTGCCTTTTCCCCAAAAAGAGTTAATGCACTTAATGGGAGACAGAGGTATGTTTCATGAATAGGTTTCGCTCAGAGGAGGAGAGAAAGAGCAGCAGCTATGGCCAATGCTAGCTGACATGAAAGAGTAATAATAACTTGCCCTAGTTTTGTTTCTGTTTCGTGTCTTCTGTTTCTTATCTGTCTATTGAAGCCATGTGTCATGTAGCCTGTATCACCAACTTCTGATCAATAAATGAGTTTATTTGCTCAAAATGAGGTCACCAGTTTTCTCGTTTCATGGACTACCTCTGCCTGCACTTCATTTTGTTGACTGCAAACAGGCTCAGATACCTTTTGGAGGGGTCCTGAATGCTGAATTAGCTGAAATAAGAGTAGGACTAAAATGTGTCTCTGAGAGTTTTGGACCAGTTAGGACTGATTTCCTGATGTGAGATGCTCAACTGATGCAGGTTCTTTCTGATAATTCATCATGATGACAGTATAAAGAAATGTATGACTCTAAACGATCTGTAAAAGAAAATCTGTGAGCAGAATCTCAGATCAGTATTTTTTTTTCTTTTACTGCAGGACTGGAAGGATCATCAACACACCTGCTGTCAGTCAGCAGGAGGCGTGGCTGTTCAGGAGGAAGAGCCAATCACAACCATGGACATGGACAAAGTGAAATGAGGGTGCAGCAGGCCCCACCCACAGTCTGCAGGAAGACAGGAGCAGCAAGGTCTTCAAACGGGAAGTCCTCATTCTACAGCAAACATGTCTGTGCTGAAGACTTAAAAGCATCCTTCTGGGACTTTTAGTGTGAAAGTTTCCCCTCAAACAGACATGAAAGGAGTTTCTGAACTCCTGAGAGCTGAACATGTTTCATAAAAACTGATTTCATATTTTTTAAAGAGAAGTTTGTGTAACTGCTGAACTGCACACGAAGGTGATCTGAACTGAATCAGTACTTCAGTAATTATCAGAGCAGTAATTCACCACCACTATGTCATGATGTTTACAAGATAATATGCTGAAAAGTTGAGGGCTGCAACTAACCATAATGTTTGCAATTCTGTCAATTAATTTACTAATTAGTTCAGACACTGATGATAATGATGATTTCTATTTTGTACTGTCTTTCAGGGATTGTTATCTCTCTGTTGTTTTATGAAACATTATTTTGCTGCCATTTTAACCCCTGACAAACAGATTTAAACCTCCAGACACCGGCCTGGATAAATAAAGGTCAAATACATCAATAAAATAAAACCGTTATTAAATTATATCCTCCCTATCCTGTCCAGTACTTACAGATGACTTATACATGAGTTGTTGTCTGTTTTAAATGGCATTATGGTATTTTATTATTATTATCATTGTTATTATGAGTCTCAAAGAATGTATAGCTTTGATGGCATTGTGTTGTCTGAATCAAGAGTACTGACATTTTCAAGGGCTTTCTTCCAGCTAAGATGTTTTTATTCTCCGATTAGACAAGTGTACATCTTTTATGTCTTT